>NC_089228.1:55700976-56007738 GCF_963924675.1 Phocoena phocoena | reverse complement strand
TTCATTTCTTACTATGTTTCATGTTGTGGTAGCTTTTATCACTAGGTTGAAAAATGGCCAGATGTAAATGAACTTATATCTAAAATATTTTTTCACCAATTTTACTAGAAATTTTCTATGTTCTTTCTGTAATAGACTCCTATACTCTCTACATGTCATAATAATTACTTATGTTTGTTTTGCATTTTAAAATTTACAAATTACTTTCACTTACAAAATCTTTGAATCAGAAATCCTTGCAAGATGGACAGGGACTGTTTAATATTCATTCCTACATTATTTAAGACATGAGAAAGCTATGTCTTAAGAGGATTTTGCAAGATCTCGAGGCTAGTAAATGACGGAGCTGGGACCACCATCTTTCTTCTTAAGTTCCTTGAGTTTGTGGACATTGATAAGCTGCAATCGAACACATATGTGCCCATTAATAAAACGTGTGTAGATGCAATAGCTTCTCCCTAACCACAGAGATTAGGCATTAAAACCCCTCATAGTAGGAGAATTCACATTCTAGGGCATCATATTTGAAATAAGGGAAGGCAGTGGAAGGTCCAAATGAGTCTATGAAAGCTTATAAATTTTTATGTCCACTAAAATAATGTAAAACAGCACCATACATAAAGGCAATATTAGTGAGAGTTTATACATTTTTAGTGGGTGGTCAGGTAATTCCTCTGTTCCCAACAGTTGTGGCAAGTAGCTTGTGTTTGTTTATTTATTTTTGCAGATATTGTTCATAACCCAAGGTTTTCCCCCCACCCCCCGAGTCTGCTTCACCATCCAAATGTTCAATGCCTTTCTGTTTTTATGACTCAGAATTATTGATTTCTACCTTCCTGGGGCCCACATCTGTCAGCCCCTCTTAGATGCCTCTCCAGTTTCTTCCTTGGCTCAGACACAGCCAGAATGCAGTAGAAGATTCCAGTTTATCTACTCCCCACTTCCTATAAGACCCCCTTTCCTTTTTTGTTATTTCCTTTACCTCCTGTTTTCATCTCCAAACCCCAGGACATATTTATTAATTTACCTTTAAAAGACTGACTTAGCATATTTTAGAACTAAAACCTTCCCTATTTCAGAATAAAAGTCTGAGTGCCATAACTTTGTGTAAGATTTCATTCAATTTGGTTAAACAAATATACATCAAGTTTCTATCTATGCTCTTATAGGTCCTCAGGAAAATTCCCTTTGAGGGTCTGGATCTTCATGATTAATCTAGATTGATTCTGATTCTGTTCCCTTCTCTTGGGAAGCCTGTGGAAGGAATAATGCATAGCTGCTGTTTCTTGTTCTTAATTGAGGTCCCCTAAAGTTTTCTGTGTTTCCTCAACCCCTCTTTACCCAAGCTACACATCTCTACTACCAAAAGTCTCTTGAGAGAGCTGTGTTTTCATATGAAAAGTGCTTTCTAGCTCTTTAGATTTATCCCTGGAAGAATGTTGGGGAGAAATCTGTCCCATCATCGTATTGTTAATCGGTTGAAGCCAAGTTGTAGTTGATGAGCATCCTGGACCCATGAGCTCTGGCCAATGGAAAGTGATGAACAATCAGAGCCTTTCTCTCCATCTTCCAAAATCCAGTGGTGGCTGCTGTGCTGTGCAACCCAGGCCTGGTTCCCCAGCTGCAGTGAGTGAGGCCACAGACAGCTCCCAGACATCATTCTCCCTCCTAATTGCTCGCTGCCCAAGGTCGTGATCCATCCCAGCATCCAGTGACTTTTCCTCTAGAGCACAAATGCCTGGCCCCCTTGCCTCAATTCAGGACAATATCTAAGAGGCCCTTCAAATGCCCAAATTCCCCCAGGGACCCAGAGGGCCTTGTTGAGAGGACCTCACAGATCAGCTCCTCCCTCTGCTTCATCCTGCTCCCTTCCTTTCCCTCCAGGAGTGATCCCAAAAGGACTCCCAGTAAACCTCCTGCACACAAATCTCAGACTCTGTTTCCCAGGGAACTCAAGCTCAGACAAATAGTCTGCTTAACTGTGCAGTGGGCTGGCAGAAAATTGAGGCAACATCCCTCAGCACCCACCCCGATTACCAGCAAACCACACTGGTCCAGGGCTGTGCTGCCTCTTAAAATCCCATATCTGGCGGTGAGCTAAAGCTGGGCCCATGACATCTGGGTGTTGCTTGACCTGGACCTTCATAAGGAATTCTGGGAGGATGCAATTCTTTTGCTGATGTCGCTTAGTGAAAATTCCTTTTTGTTATTCTCAAAGAAAATGAAGACTGGTTTAGCCCACAGAGACCCTAAATTTGCACTCTTTAAACACTGTCCTCAGTTTTGGGAGGTTGGGATATAGCAGTGAACATGCAAAGTACAACCCAGTCCTGAAGGTGGAGAAAGAGTCCAGACTGCTGTGACTGGGACAGCCACACTGTCCCGTGGGGACACATAGGAATCAGAGTTGAGGGGATTTAGAGAAGGCTGTTCTGTAAATGCTGAGAACCAGAGGTTGGACTGGCTAGTGAACCATGGGAAAAGGCAGTGTGAGGTCTTGTGGGGAGGGTGGAGGTCTTCTGGAGAGGCCTGGAGAAGAGATGGGGCCTTGGTGGGTCTGGGTAACTGTCCATGGTTCTGAGCGGGGCACAGGATGTAAGTTGGGTGGTGAGGTGAAAGCAGGTTGGAGAAATTGGCCTGTGTCCTCAGAGCAGTGGAGAGCATCAGCACATTTTAGGGAGAGAGTCATCTGACTGCATTTGCTTCCTTTGTGAGTTTAATATTTGTGAATTGAATTATGATTATTTATCATGTAGATTATTGTAGTCATGTTGACTGAAAAACAATGGAAGCCAGTGCCTCCAAAGTCATCAGAACCAGGGGTTATTCTCCACAGTGTGCTCTGGTTGTGAGAGGCCTGGCTTTAAGGACATGAGCAGATTTTTAGAATTCCAAGGACAGGAAATGGAGACCATGGCAGCTGAAGCAGCCACTCCTGGGTGTGTGTTCAATCTCTGTGTGTGTGTGTCTCTCTCTCGTTCCAACTCTGTGTGTCTGTTTCTTTAATTTCTCTCCCTCTGGGTTTCTCTGCCTCTCTGGGCAAAGCAGGCACTGAAAGCCTGTGTATTAAAGAGGTTCCCTTGAAGTCACATTCTGCTAGCCCCCTCGGAACCATAGCATAGCCCATCTGGGTCACCAGAAACACCTGGAATGACATAGTTGAGTGGCTGTGAGCTCCCCATCTTCATGGGAAGGAGTTTCCTGTCGTAGATTGTTTTAGGACTGAAGAGAAAGCATCATTCTTTTTTGTTATTTTATTCATGTCTAAGCTTCCTTAATTTAAAAGTAATTACATTTTCCCCTGAGTAAATATTTGATATTTAAACTCAGCTGAGGTGCTGACATCAATACTGAACAGTAAGGTTTCCCCAAATTGAAATCTGTGTGGATGCCCCAACCCAAACCCCCAAATGAGTCACAACTTTTCTGCAGAAACTCATTCTCTTCCACATTGCTAAATTGTGGGGGAGTAAGTGAAGGTAGCTATTGATCTGTTAAGAACAAATGAAGAAAATGACCAGAAAAAATTATAGAAATCATTTGTCCCCATCAAAACTCCCACTCCATTCAGCTGTTCTTTATTTTGAGAAAATAATGTAAAAAAAGAACATTGACTGATATTAAGGTTTGGGGTTTGTTTTTGGATGAAGATATTATTGGAGCTGCTGCCTCTTTCTTGATGTTTGCCATGGATTTTTTCCCCCATCTCCATTCTATTTGGAGAGAGACGTTGCTTCACTGGGCAATTTGGAGCACCTAATCGATGTTGCCAAGGAAGAGGCCTCTCCTGGTTGCTCTGTCCCTCTCCTGCACTTGGAAGTGTCTCTAATCCCTCTAATGAGTGTATTTGCAGCCTGCAAGCACATCTGCACCAAGAGGAGGATGGTGGCTAAGGACACGGAGTGGAGTCTTAGCTGGAACGTTCAGGAGCTATTTGAACAGGCTGCCTCTCACTTAGCTGGGATACTCCACCGTGTGCTATTTCATAGTCATTAAATGAAGTTTACATAAACGTTTTTTATATAAATGAACACCAGCCAGCATCATGAGTCTTTGGAAGGGGTGTTGGGAGAGAAAAGATGTGGGAGAGGTGGACGGCCCTAGTGTCAGGTCTGCTGTGGTTGATGTGACCTCAGACACACCTTGGACCCCTGGACATCCTTGGTAAATGTCACACTAGGTGGCCACTAGTGCCCTCTCCACATTCTAATATTCTGCATGCACACGTCTGAGGACCTCATCTCACAAAGTTGTTCTCTCTTAAGCAGTTCAGTTCCCCTTCTAAAACTAGCAGTTAAAGAAGAAACTATATCTGTGAAATCAGTGCTTCTTATTGAATGGGGGGCTAATTGGTGTGTTTTGCTGATTTCAGCTGCACAGGTGTTCTGTTTACTCATCTCTGCCATATTGGTAAAGAACACCTCTTAATACCTAAGAACTGTTCGTGGATTAATGGTTTTCATCTCTACCATCACCAGCCTGTTATGTCACCATAGTTTCTTGCCAGGACTACGTGGTAACCTCCTAAACTAGTGGTTACAGGCTTTGATGGAGGGCTTGTTAAAACACTGGGCCCCGTCACAGGGATCCTGATTCAGTTAGTCTGAATCTGCTTTCTCTAAGTTCCCAGGGGATGCTGATGACACTAGTCCTCAGATCTCATGCTGGGAATCTGTGCCGTTAATAGTCTCTTTACCTCCTGTCTCAGCCCTCAGGCTCACTGTCAAGGCAGAAGCTGGAGCAGTCTCTTAAAAACTAAGTCAGATGGCATCACTCCTCTCGTAACATTTCCCGAAGTCCTTGCCTGGCCTGGGGGGCCCTGCGTATTCTGGCTCATGAGGCCACAAGGTCTGAGTGGCCTGGCTTTCTGACTAATCAGCACCTCACTCCACTGTTCTACTGTCTCACCTGCCTCCCTCAGGACCTGACCACACCCGCTGCTCTCTCCTGCCTCTAGTTCTTCACATAGTCTCTGCTCACCTGCCCTGGAAAGCCTTCCTCTCTCCTTTTTCGCACCGATTAGTATCTGCACATCCTTTCCTTCTCAGCAATGTTGTCACTCCTTTAGAGAAGCCATACCTAACCACACAAAGGCTGTGTTCTTGCTTATTCTCTTGCAGAGACATTTTTTCCTTTATAGTCTTTAGCACAATATTTTATGATATTCATTTGTGTTTTTCTTTTTGAATAACTGTTATTTCCTCTTGGAGTGTAAAGTCCATGAAGGAAAGGGCTATATCTGTTTTGGGCTATGCTGAGCCCCTGATACACAGCAGTGCCTGCCACAGGGTAGGCTCTCAGTAAACATTTGTTCAATGAGCGGATGGATGGATGGACAGATGGATGGATGAAGGAGATTTTGAAGTGCATGGGGGTTGTTGGAAAAGCTCAGGAGAGCAGGAAAAAGAGTACCTGCCGTGTAGCATTTGTCTACAACTATGAGAACTAGTTTATCTGTCAGTGAACATATTCAAGATCTGTTTTTGAGGTTTTTGCTAAGGACCCCAACTGCCTGGTGCAATCAGTACCCCCACCCACTTTGCTTGGTCAGATAAGTTCAAAACATGTGTCTCTCTTAAAACCCCTTTCTCAGGCATTCTGATTCTGGAGTTAACGAAACCATGTCTGTGACATGGAGAGCTGAGAACTTTGGATTGTAGGTCTTTATCCACAATAAAGCCAAGGTTTTGAGAAACATGTATTTGGCTCAAAATACCAGGATCCTCTCTGAGATAATTCTGTGGGGTTTCAGATGCCTTCCTTCGTCCCTTAGCATGGCGTGTGGGGAAGGTGAGAAGCGTGGAACCTGAGAACACTTTGGACCTCCTGAGGCTGAACCCAAGTTAGGAAGTTAGGATTTGGCATTAGAGGTTATGCATCTAAATCTGTCACTCAAAGCTATTCTGTGGCACTGAAAAGAAATGATTACCAAGTCAAGGTTGGATGATCAGTAGAGTGTTGCTGTTATTCTTCAGTGGCACAGTTCACTAGGGTGACATAGCGAACCCTGGGAGGTGAAAAGATGGGCAGGCACTTTCAGGACCAGCGTTGATTTTAAAGGGGAGAATCACTTTCTCTTTTCATGTCTTTTTGTTCTCTGTGTGTACAAATACACATGTCTATTCACGTGTATGCATGCGTTCACATGTAGGTGTGTGCAAGTGTGTGCATGCACATGTGTGAGAGCAGGTGAATGTGTGCCGTGTGCATGCAGGTGTATGCATGAATGTCTGTATATATACATGTATCTACGTGGTTATCTTTCTGTTTTGGGGTGCAGCATCCATCATCGTTTCAATATTTCATCACCAATTTCCTTAATCGGCAGTGTTTTTATTGAGTTTTTTTGTTTTGCTTTGTTTTGTTTTACCTTTCCAGCAATAGTTTCAAATGGTGGCTGGAGAAGAGGCGTAAAGAGGGAGTGAAGGAAGCTTATCTGACACAGTTGTAGGAGGGGGTGCTATGAGATGGAGAGAGAGAATCAGAGGCAAGAAACAAAAAGTGAGCAAAGAACTAATTTAAATACTAAGCCTTTATGAAATGAGCCTATTTGAGGGTGGCTCCAATTTGTTCTCCAGAGTTTTTCTGACTTCTTGTCATACATACAGTGCTCACACCTTGCCAGGCCTGCTGCCCTCTGGTTTCTGTCTCCACGTTTATGTGCTCACTCAGCCTGGATGGCAGGCCCCCGCTCCTGGCCCTCCATGGCCAGATCCCAAGGGCCTGGATCCCAATCATCACCAAATCCACATAACCCCACCATCCTCCCTGTAGGTGCCGTGTCTTGCTTCTCTTTTGACCCCCAGGAAGAAAGCATGTTGACAGATGCTTCTCACTTTTGACACACACGTGCACACTCTTCAAGTTAATTTCAAGGTTAGTTTCTTGAGCCGCCCTGGAACGTGTCCCCAGGGGAAATGGAGTGCAGGAGGACTGCGCAGAAGTGGAGGCCCCCTTTATTTTTTTAGAGAAATTTTCACTTGAGAGTAAAATTTTAATTGGACGTCTACACTTCAAGATAAGCTTTTGTTCACCGTTTGTCATGAATTTACAAGGGGAAGGAAAAAAATTAATATTGTACAGTTCTTCTTTCATCCCAAGGAGGCTGAAAGATTTTAGCTGCAAAGTGAAGAGATCAGAAGAGAAACAGCTTTAGGAAAAAAACACCCGCATCTTAACAATGTCATTTGGAAGAACAGACCCCTTCTGCAGCGATTTCTGATCTCCCTTCCAAAGGCGATCACTTTTAATGGGCAACCACGAAGATGAGAAGCAAGAAGGCACAAGGAAAACAGTGCAGACTGCAATTGTCTGTTCTCTGCAGTTTGGGGGAAAGAGATCCCAGCTGCAAATGAACAATTTGCAAATGGTACACCAGACTTTCTGTCGACTTTAAATGCCTTTTCCGATCAAGACCAGCAGCATCCGATCTCTGTTGTAATCCGAGCAGCTAAGAGGTAGCAAACAGGGCTGACCTTCCCTGGACTGGCTGTAAGGGGACCCTTCTAGGAACACACCAGACTTCTCTGTAGTGCAGTGATGTAGTTTTGTCACCTTTTCACCAATTGTGACTTGAGGAATATGTTTAAGAATTTCCTGGTTTCCTGTTGTCTCATCCTGAAATGCTTTTATTCTGTTTAATATCTGCTACCAATTTGCTCTCTCAAAACCCACTTTCTTACTTCTAGTAAAACAATCCCACTTAAAGTTTTTACAAGTCTCAGTGTTATGCACTTAAAATGTCAATCTCCTATTTAATTTGTATTTCCTCACCTTATCCATCCTTCCTCCCTCTCAACATTCAGCACTCAGCAGGGCAGCTAAACATCCACTGTCCTGACTCCTAATACTGCTCGGGCCCCAGGGACACGCTTTCCCACGTCTCCAACAAAAGACGCCTGACATGAATGCCATGACGGTTTGTGGGCTGTGCTGTGTCAGCCAGGCACTGCTGAATTGTAACTATTTCTTAGCTTTATATATAACTTTAAAACATTAAACCTAGGGTACTTAGGCTTTAGTTTGTATTCTTGCCCCTGTAAACATTAGGGTTAGGCCTAATGTAACTGTCGGGTGGTACTAGTTGCCTCTTAAAAGTTAGCTTCCTTCCTCTTCCCTGACCTGTTTGTCTTTCATGGTGAAAAGACAGCTGTATCTCTGAAACTTTGTCAACATTTTATGGATATGGGACTAGAAAATGATGGATAAGATGTTTCCGACTTTCTAAGCATTTGGTCTTTTTTCATGGAGTTTAAAACAAATTTTGCATTAAAGAAAATAAGAATGTGATCCCTTAAATGTTCTGTTTTCACTAAGACTGTATGCTGGTGAGAATCAATAATAAAAAGGCCAGATTTTGAGCTTATTCCTATGTATTTAGATAGTCTTCTTTTCCTGGCATGAATGCAAGCTTACTTGGTTAGGCAAAATAAGCATTTTGTGTAATCATTTAAGGATCATTTCTGTGTTTAACAACAGCAGTGACACCAACACTATTAACTGGCTATGGAGTAGCACTTTATAATGTTCAACATGCCTATATATAAAAATGTATATATATACACACACATATACATATATACACGTGTGTATATATATATACACGTGTATATATGTATTTTTTACCACCTGTTAATAAGTCAGGGAAGAAAACTGTGGCTTCTGACATTTTGACAGATCTAGCTGCAAAGTTAAACAGCAATGTGAAGGGTTTGCACTTCTACTTACTTTTATGTTCTGTTAACAAACCAAGCCCAGACATTATTTTACATATGGGTTATGCATTTCAGAACACTTAAAATTTTGTTTTCTTTTCATGGAAATGAAAATATAGCTGTTAGTCTTCAGAGTATATTTATGCCATGATGGTTTATTTTTCATTCTGGCAAATCAGTAGCTGACTCCCTGGGGAAGGCATACTTTGGCAATTAGAGTGTTTGACCTTTCATTTTTCAGAAGTCTTTGGCACATTGCACTGGTTGCTCATGTTGGTGGGTTTGGGGTCTATATCCATCCACATAAAGAGAGACAGTGGGAATGAGAGCATCAGGCATGGAGTTGGGACACTAGATTCCAGCCCCACTGGAACCTTCCCGAGCCTCCTGTCATCTGCCTGCAGCAATCATGTGTGTGCTCCACCCAGGGACCAGGGCTGTTGTGAAGAACAGATTGCATGATGGATGTAAAAGGACTTTGAAAGCCACTCAGTAGGGCAAATGAAAGGCACTAAAAGTAAATGATATTATTATAGATCAGCGTAGGCGATTTACGGTCTGAGGGTGAATCAGGCCCTCCACTTGTTTTTGTAAACAAAGTTTTATCAGATGACAACCACATCCATTTACTTATGGGTTGTCCATGGCTACTTTCATGAAATGGCAGAGTTGAATATTTGCAACAAAGACCATATGGCCTGTAAAGCCTAAAATATTTGCTGTCGGGCTCTTTGTAGAAAAGTCTACCCATCCCTGCTTATAGACCATGCACTGTTGGGTTGAAATTCTCAAATACAAGGAATATATACACATCCAGTATGAATTTTTAGGAAGAATTGTAGTTTATCTGCAGTTGATGAAGGATGAATTCTTTCATGAAGAATGGCATCTAATAAGTAAAGAAGTAATGACAGGGCTTCCCTGGTGACACAGTGGTTAAGAATCCGCCTGCCAATGCAGGGGACATGAGTTAGAGCCCTGGTCTGGGAAGACCCCACATGCCTCAGAGCAACTAAGCCCGTGTGCCACAACTACTGAGCCTGTGCTCTAGAGCCTGTGAGCCACAACTATTGAGACCACGTGCCTAGAGCCTGTGCTCCACAACAAGAGAAGACACCACAATGAGAAGCCCACGCACCACAACGAAGAGTAGCCCCCGCTTGCTGCAACTAGAGAAAGCCTGTGCACAGCAACGAAGACCCAACACAGCAAAAAATAAATTAAAAAAAAATTAGAAAATCTCCATTTTGACAGTCCCTGTGAAATATCTGACCCAGACAAGTATTGTCAATGGATATTAAAACCTTTATGAAAAGTGTTGTTGGGAAAAAAAGTACTCACACGGTGTGAAAACATGATACAACAGATTACTTGCTAACTGAAAAAGGAAACATATAGTATTCATAAGGGAGAGATCTTGTGATCACTGCTTATCTGTGTAATCAGATTTATCACTAATAGTGAGACAGATGGATGCAATGTGCCTCCCAAAATGATGCAAGGCTTTGGAAAACCATCCTCTGTGGGGCCTTCTTGTCAGAAATGCACAAGGTGAAATTAATCAAGACGTAGAGGTACCTTCCAGTTCATAGGAGATACTGAGAATACAGGAATCAGTTACATGACACCAAGAGTAAACAACCAGATGAATCTAAAACCAGAAACATGGTGAGATTTTTCTAGATTATTAGAGATATGATGACCACATGTAACATGGGAACCTTGGCCAGGTTCAGTGTGAAAAAGGAAAGTTATAAAAGATGTTATGAGCTGGCTGGGGAAATTTGAATCTGGACTGGACATTGGATATTATTAGAGAATTGTTGCTAGTTGTCAATGTGATAATGGCATGTGGTCATGCGATGTATGCTGAAGGGTTTTGAGTTACTTTCAAATGCTTGGGGTAAACACACACACAAACACATACACAAAACATGGCAAAGGGTTAATAATTAAAATCTAAGTGATAAGCCTATGGAGGTTCGTTGTAGTATTCTTTTAACTTTTCTATGTTTGAGCATTTTCAGAACAAAAACGTGGGAAGCAAATCCAACAAGCCATTCTTGTTTGCTTCCTGGATGGAGTAAAGAGACCAGGGAATTGACATCTGGAGGGGGGAAGGCCTGGCTCGTGGACATTTGGTCGATGATGCTGCGCTGCGTTCTCTCTGGTGTCCCTACCCAGCCCTTCAGGAGAAAGAATTAGAGATAAAACATTCTCTTTTCATGATTTTTTTTACTGCAGATGTTCATTCCTCCTGGTGATTCATCTAGCCAGGGAACCCACCCAAGCAATCTTTTTTCCTTATTAAGTTTCATCTGACTAGTTGTCACCCATCGTTCCAGCCTGTCAAAATCTTTAGAGCTCTGATTCACTCATTCAGTCTGCTAGTTATCTTCCCCAGTCTTGTAACATCTGAATGGTTATGAACTCGCTTCTGTGTCTTCATTCAAGTAGGTAATAAAGATGCATGTGAGACCCCCCTCCAGGCCTCCAGGTGCTTAGGCTTCTTCAGACTGCAGTGGACCTGCGCCTCAGCCCTCTTTGGGCCCTGTGATTCAGCCAGTGACAAGTATGCCCTGCCAGCCCTTCCTCAGAACGCCTTGTGTGCATCAGGCCCTCTGGGCTTCAGCATTTCCTTCAGCTGCTGCTGCTGTGGCTTGCCCAATGTGGACTCTCCTCGACTCCATCCAGGTGCCCCCTGACTGTGCCTGCCCTCTGGCCTGTCCTGAGACCTTCCTGTTGACACAGAGTCATGAGATGCCCTGAGGACCACAGTCTTGCCTGTGCACGTTCAGCCTGGGAATGTGAGCATTTCCTGCCACGCAGAACAAATCTTTGAGCAGAGGGAGACCAAAGCCTGAAGATGCGTTCTTTGCTGTCTGTCCCCTGGGCACAGTCTGAGTGGCATAGATTGGTGGCACTTGGTGGCTGCTGTGTTGGCCCTCCACCCTTTCTACCACACTCCCCAGGTCACTCGCTCCCATTTCCCTTTAATCCAGGCTCTGCTTTCCAGAAACTCAGGCAAAAACAGGCGTCTCTGTCATGAGTCTGCTCGTCTCCAGTGTGTCTCCAAGAATGTGGTAAAGGGAATGCCTGTCTCAAGTGCCCCTGGGTGGCGCTCTCCTGAGTCATCCACGCCGCAATCCTCCCTTGCGCACTGTGCACATCAAGGACACGTGGTACATAATGGCATCAACTATTTTAACGTTTAAATTAATTTTGCCATTAATTATACGAGGTCAAAATGTTTTTTATAACAATATTGTGGTGGTGATATCTTTTCCATGTTGAAGAGCAACAGAAAGTATTTCTTCTAAGTCATGATTCTTCTAGTTCATGATTGTATGTGTACAAAAGTGCTAGTTCAAGTTTCTGTCTGCTCCTGCCATTGATTTCTTCACTTTTAAAAATACATCCTTTTATTCTTTTTTTTCTGTCTTTTTAAACATTTCCAGAAGTCAAGGGATGTAACTGAGGGACTTACGTATTGTTTCGTTTTAAATTATTTTAAAACATCATTATTTTTAATATATACGTGACTAATCCATTCATATTTAAAGTGTAGAATTACAACTCAGTAATGGCTCATTGGGAGGCAGCATGAGATAGTGGTTATGAGCACACATTTTAAGTAAAGATTTTTGGGGGTTTACATCCTTTCTCTGCTAATTAACTGTTTCACTCAGGCAATTTACTGTTTAACCTCTCTGTGCCTCAGTTTACTCATCTGTATAATTAGCAAGGTAATAGCAGTACTCACTTCATAAGATCACTGTTAAGACCGAGTGAATTAAAATATATAAAGTGATTAGGAAATTCTCTGGCAACTAGTAAGGGCTCAGTAAATATGACTTGATATGATTATGATTATTAAATTTATTATTACTACTACTACCACTAGGCTTCTTTTCTAGAAGTTGTTTTCCCTTTAGCATGCCCTGGAGAGCATGCCTATAAATATGATGTAAGCAGGCATAGTGTCCTGAGCAGCTAGAACAGGTATAAAATTATAGGACCAAATACAAGCTCCTTACTTAGATCTTCATTCAAAGCATATATATGCTTACACTGCATCCAGTGCTAATAGGTTTTTGATCTATTCTTCTGGATCATAGGTAATTGGAAGTATCTTATTAGAAAGCTGGGGAGTGGAGTTGCTATTACTGTCCCTTGGTTTGAACAGCTGTGATGATGGTGGTACCCTTTCTGTGCTGAGGAAGACTGAGCAAGGGATGGACAGAGGGGGATGGAGAGGCTGTGCTTGGCTTGGAGGTGGGTGGTCAGCTGCAGAGGACAGTCAGGAAGGCCCCGGCCTGTGCAGTTCTGTGGAAGGAAAATGAAAGACAGATGTTTCACATATCTCAGGCCCCTCTGGGGGTGGATGCCCGGGAGAATGTAGGGACTGAATGAGGCTAACGCTTTTTGAGATGAATATTGGTGAAAGTTGGTACTGGGGTGTAAATTTTGAAAACATCAACTACCTAATTAGGCAGAAGTTGATTTTAATATTTATAAAGGCCTGTTAAAGGTCTCCTTAATTGAGATGGACTTCTTTCATTAAGAAGATGGGGGAAAAATCTAATTTTTTCTTCTATGAACACTCTGGTTCACTCTAGGCTCCCTTATATTTATTAAAATATTTTTTAAAACTTTCCAAGAAGGAATTCCCTGGCGGTCCAGTGGTTAAGACTCCACACTTCCACTGCAGGGGCCCCAGGTTCATTCCCTGGTCAGGGAACTAAGATCCCGCAAGCTGTGTGGTTTGGCCAAAAAAAAAAAAATTTCCAAGAGCCCCCTAAGCAAGTCCTTTCCCATGTGTGCCTTCCTGTTTTCCTATCTGTAGAACAGAGGCAAATGAACTCGATCATCTCTGATGATAATTTTTCTTTTTTAGAAATCTGGGTTTAAGGGCCCCATTAAGTTAAAGCAACCACTCTTAAAAGGGGCTCAGAAGCTCTGAGTTTTATTATGTACACTTACCCTCTTGCGTAAGGCTGGCATGCCAAGGTCATTTGGCCCTGGCCCCGGGGGACTGAGTCCTGTGTGGGTTGGGAGGTGTGGGGATGCTGGCCTCCTCAGCCAGCTTAACTAGCAAAGCTGCTCCAGAACCTTCTCTCAGTCTGTGAAATCTTCGATCCTGAAGAGAGTTTTGTCTCGTTCTTTTTTCTTTTTTTTAATTTAAGCTTTACACGATACTAGCTTCTCCACGAGCAAACTTCTCCTGAAACCCCCCTGGGAGGAATGCCTGCTTATTTATTTTGCTGGTGAGAGCAGTGATTTTATTTCCTTTCACTCTGTGTGGGATGGTTTCTTGGCAGTGATGTTGAAGCCACTTGGTGGGAGAGCCTGCCAAGTGTGTAAAGGTGTCATTATTTACTCTTTTAATATTCTCGAACAGTGGCAGTTGTGTTGCTTGCTTAAAATAAAGGCACTGGATTCAAGACCCAGTGAGCTTTCTGGAGGGCACCTGCAGCAGGCAGCGTTTGCTAATTTCAGTCTCAATTTCGTCTTGACCATTTGAGTCGCATGTTAACCTTTTGCCAAATATTGACTGTTCCTATCAGATGGGACGTGTTGCCTTTTGCACTGATGATGGAAAACTCCTTGAACTGATCAGGTCAGAAATAAAGGGAAGAAAGCAATTTGCATGATTAAAATAAATTGAGAGATCTGTGTTCAAGTCCCTGAAGGCTGGAGAACAGGAGATGATCTGAAGTCCGTTAGCCCAACCAGGAGGTGACAAATATCCTTCTTCCACCAGACTGTTGAGCTGGGAATGTGAGACCCGTTAAAAAAAAATAGCAAAGACTGAGGGCAAACTTGATTCGGGGGAAACCCATAGGTTACCATTTCCCTGGAGATGGTCTCCAGGGAAGATGGAGTTGATAGGCCTCTTGCAGGTCTCCTGGCTCACATTGTCTGGACCCTGAATCCTATTCACTCATATTTTCTCCCCTGCCCATCACCCAAGGCTGCCCCCAATTTTTAAAAAATGAAATAAATGCTGAGTCTTCTACTTTTAGTGTCTGCTCACTTGTGTGCATTTTAGATGGAGGGAGACAGTGTGCCTGGGTTTTTATACTGTCTTTAACACTTACAAGTGTGGACCTTTCTGTATTTCTGGTTCCTCACCTGCCAAATGGAGATGATGATTTCCACCCAATGTCAGAATTAAATGTGAATAAGAGGTATCACGCACTGAAAAGTGCTGGGGCTTTGAAGGTAAAGCAGACATGGTTTGCATCCTGGTTTTGTTTCTTTGCTGTGTGATTCAGGGCAAGTTATTTTACCTCGCTGGGCCTTAGCATCCCATCTGTATAACCGAGGTAATGGCTGTGTTTTGGAGTGACTGTAAATGACATATGGAAGATAATGAACACAGGGCATGGTACCTAAAACATGCCCAGTGGACAGTAGCTGCTATCGTTGCAGCCTATTTTATACATATCCTGATTCCCAAACTTATGACATTTCAAAATCCAGTATAAATCAGGCTGGCCTTGAGCTTGTCTAGACAAGGGTGAATTGTCAACACCACATCATACCTGGTTTCTTAATGAAATTTCATAACATTGGCACTGAAGGCAACATTTCAGTGGCCCAGGCAGCAGCACCATTAAGATTACCTCTCAGGCAGAACCCAGCTAGCTGGGGTGTCTTGCTGGACTTTGGTGTTTTGTGGCTGTCAGTTCATAGGGCAAGATCTTGATTCAATGGCGTCCCAGTATCAGGATCTCCAAGGCCAAAGTCCACTGAGTGTCAGCCTTGGGTATTATTTCAGTCCTTTCACAGGTGAGGAGGTGGTTATGGATGGTCCACAGACTTTGAGGTCCTGGGCTGTCACATCATGGAGGCAAGAGATATGGGTGCACCAGGGGCCCCTGGACTGGGCATAGTTTTCCAGTAGAGTAGCATCTATCCAAGTGGGCTCTGAGAGCAGGATGTTGATTGTTATTGCACCAAATAAGGATTCAGTAGACAAAAAATTCAGGAAATGAGAGGAATGTATCTTGAGTACAGAGATAGACACGAGTATTCACTCCACATGTCCTACCTACTGCCCTTCCTAGTGTAATCATAACATTAGAACATTTAATCAAGCTCCTAGAAGATGCCCAGCACTATGCTTGGCACTTTATATATATTATTTTTAATCCTCCTAAAATCCTGCAAGAGTCCTTTGTCGTCTTTAGCATTGAGGGTGGAAAAACTGACACTCAGGAACATGGCTACACGATGGCCACTAAACTAGGGGAAAATCTGGTCTTTGTTTAAACCCAGGCTACTCTGATGCCAAGTCCAGGCTTCCTGCGCTCTTGAGGTGCTGTGTATTGCTCAGGAAGCAAAACAAGACACTCCTAGAATGATACTTTGAAAGCCATAGCTCTACTGGGCTGATCTGGGGATGGTGAGGTGGTGGTTTTGCCTGGGAAGAAGTAACTCTGTATGATCCTCTTACTCGTGAACCACAAGAAGAGGAAAAAGGATGGAGTGATGCTAATATTCAACAAGTGGTAAGGCACGGGGACCATTCAATCTAAAGATCCTGGCTGTAAGCCTGAAGCAGGGTCCTGGTGGCAGCTGAAGTGGCCGCTGTTATCATTTAGACGCTGAATCGTGGGGACGTTCTAGAAAGTTCCCAAAGAGAGACCAAAGGCAGTCAGGGTGGGGGACATGCACAGGGATTCAGGACTGCAACCATTTTCCAACTAGCTTAGAAGTTTTGTTTTGCTTTAAGTATTCTGGTGTCTAGTGCGCTGGGGCAGTTGCTGACAAGCTGAGCACCAGCCTTGTCAGAAGGGGTAAGGTGGGTCGGAGGCCCTCCTGACTTGCCAGGCGGTGAGTTGCACACCTGCCCCTATGACTGTACAGCCTTGCTTGGTTTTTAGTGGTAGGGGCAGGAAGACAAGTGGTTCTGTGGGGAGAACCTTTTGTCTGCCTCAGCCGTTTTCTTGTTTTAAAGCCAATATTGATAGAAAGAGTCCTTTGGTTTTTTAGCACTGTTCACTTTCCAGGATTTATATGGGGTTATCTATCCTGCCCTACCTTGGAGCACTGTTTTATAAAGGATAAGCAAGTTTAGTTTCTTCAGCTTCTCCTAAATTTTAAATATGAGAAGAATTCCATGTTTGTTTGGTTTTTTTCTGTGGTGGTTGAAATTAGAGGCAAAAGACATCTCAGCTCCCCTTATTCTCTTCCCCATGAATGATTGTTCTTACAGATTCATCCTTTTCTGGAAAATGTTCTACAAAACACATTGATTTTTATTTCAATTCAACAAGGCCCCAGTGCCCTAGCTGATATTAACTTAAATGCTAGGTTGATTTAAGATGCAGGAGGTTCTGGACTTGTTTGATTTGCTTCCCAGATGCTGCTTTTTTCCTGATTCCTTTGGGGACCTGGTCATCCATTCTGCTGTTTTCTCTCCTCCACAGTCTGGCTGGGGACCTGGGGGCTTTTCTGGACGTGGGGACTTACTGGGGAGAGAGGGGAGTTAATGGGGGTCTGGGGGCTTTTCTGGACGTTTGGTGGGGGGTGTGTTTGAGTGGTGGGGGCCCTGGGAGTATAGAAGGAGAGGCGGTTAGGTTTAGGGTCAGGGTCTATTTTCTCTATCAATTCAATAACATTTACAACCAGAATGGTAAAACACTCATTTTTTTCGGCATCCAGGACATTCTCTTTTGGCAGAAGGTACACTTCATGGCTCCTCTGCCCAAACTTTCAGAGTAAATCAGTGGCCAAACCAGGTCTTGGTCACTCACCTCAAAGACAATGAATTTTGTCGTATTATAATAACTTTCTCATTGAAGATTCCCCTGACCCGCAGCTTCCAGATTTTGTGGCTTCCCATCCCTTTTCCAATCCAATAGGAAGCTCATTATTTGGCAATTTCCTCTGTAACATCGTGGTTCTGAAAGGTGACCCGGGTTGATCCCCACTAATCCCATCAGCAGGGACCTTGGGACCAGCCTGTCTCCCATCACAATCCAGTCTTCATCTGAGCAGATCTGAGGAAGCTGGACTGGGTAAGTGGACCACCCAGCGAGCAGGCAGCTGGTACTCATTCAGTTTCAGGAAATGCCTGGATTTTCTGTGGCACGTAGGCCAGAGACAGCCAGAGCCAGAGGTGCCTCTAACCACTTGGTGACTTCATTTTCAAAACCAGACCTGAGAAAGTGGCTAGTCCATCGTGGGTGACTCAGAAGCAATGGGACACAGTGTCTTGTGCTTAGAAGGCACTGATGCTTGTTTGCCAACATTACTTGATAATGGTTTCATGCCGTGAATATGCAAGTAGAGAGATCTTCCCGAATGCCACTGCTAAACTGGGTAAAGCTATTTGCTCTTGGAGATGCTATTGGCTTGAATAAAGATGAGAGTATATTTGCTGTCATCCTGCTCTGAAGGAGGAAGGAGGCCTTGGTCTAGAGGATGATGGAATAGGAGCCGAGCCACTTGGGCCTTTGCGATGCTGGTGACAGCTCAGTGAGTCACTGCACTCCTTTGCGCCAAGGTCTCATGGCAAACATGACAGGGGTCGTCCTCGGGTTTGCAGAGTCATAGGAGGATTTGAGTGAAGCTGAGATGCCTGTTGTTTGTATGGGCAAAATGGATGGGTTAAGTTGGGGCCCACAAGTCTAGGGGAAGGACTAACGCTAAAGGGCCATAAAATGAGGGTGGGAAGATAAATCCCAGTGCAGAGGAGGAGCTGAGACCCCCAGTTCTTAGGGGGGACACCACCCAGGAGGAGGGCCAAAAGAGGAGGAGACAGCATTTTGCAATCCAGGAGAAATGAATATCTGAGAAGGAAGGAGAATGAACTTATACTGCTGAGCTGAGGGAGCATAAATGGCAAGGGCCTTCTAATAAGGATGCTGCTTCCTTTATGCTGAAGTGTCAGAGGCCAACAAAGGGCCATCCACGCAGAGTCTCTGTGGTGAAGAAAACGGTTCCCAGAGCAGCTCCAAGGGCTGCTTAGGGCAAGTTCAACTACAGCTCTGAATCAGGCCCAGGAGAAGTTGCTACCGCCCAGGAAGGGCATGGTGTTGTGTTAGCCTGGGTGAAGGTCCTGGGGGCTGAAACATTCTTCTGCGGTGACCAAGCTGCCAGAGGTGACATCAGGCTTGGGAGGGGAGCAATTACAGACTTGTTTTGGAAGTAGGCATTTGAAGGAAAAAGTGAGAACTGCTGCTTGATATATATGGAAATGTCGTTAGGATGTTCCAGGCTGTTCTGTCCCTCAGGTAGGCAAGGCATCTTCTGTCAGCATCCTCCCTCCCCAGCCAGAGCGTCTGCTCTGATGTCCTGACATCCCCCACCTCCAGCTTCTGTTCTTCTGGGTTTGGCTATTGATCACTCTTAGATGACACCCCCATCTCCTGGCCACCCCTAAATGGTCATCAGCTTAACCCAGCCCCGTATAAATCATATAAATGATCATATAAGATAGAAATTCTATACTATAGTAGAAACCCTTTGAAAATATTAAATACCATCTGAATATGAAGTGTAACAGAATATTTTTATCATCTACTCAAAATTACTTGGGTAAAGGTAGTAATTTCACCTTCACTCCGCAATTCTTACCTGATTCCTGTTTCTTCATCCCGGTGGACGGCAGCATCTTGTATCTCTGAGATTTCAGGTTATAAATCTGAGAACAATTTTGATTCATTATTTGTTTGAAGGGACTGTCTGAAACCCCAGCTCCTTTACCCCAGCTTCTGATCAGTTAGTTACACAAGGAGTCAGACGCCTGGGTTTAAATTCTGCTCCACCTCTTACTAGCTGTGCAACTTTGGACAAGTTTTTTTCTATCTCTCCATGTCTCTTTTTTGTCTTTTGTAAAATGACAATAATAATAATAATAGTACCTACCTCCTAGGGATGTTTTAAAGATTTAAGAGGCAGAAAATATCTAGTTTTTGATAAGTGTTCAATATACGTTAGCTATTGTTATTATAAATATGAGATTCATAGAATTTCACTGGGACTAACTTTTTGTGGGGTAGGAGAAGCATGATGGGCTGGACACTGAGACAGATCTGGATTTTAATAATGATTTTTTTTTTAAATCCCTCCCCCACCCATTTCCCCTTGGTAACCGTAACTTTGTTTTCATGTCTATGACTCTTTTTCTGTTTTGTAAATAGGTTCATTTGTATCATTTTTTTAGATTCCACATATAAGGGATATCATATGATATTTGTCTTCCTCTGACTTTCTTCATCTCTAGGTCCATCCATGTTGCTTCAAATGACATTATTTCATTCTTTTTCATGGCTGAGTAATATTCCATTAGTATGGCCTTTCACTGTTAGAGGTCACTCAGCTTTTCTGAGTTTCACTTGTGCTCATCTGCAGAATAGTACCATGATACTTGCATGCAGTGATGTAATATATGTCTGTGCCTGGTATATGGGTATAGGTGGTGTATGTGACACAGGTAGTGTATGTCTGTGGGTGGTATATGTGTATGCGTGGTATATGTGTATGCAGGTAGCATATGTGTATGGGTGGTCTGTGTGACACAGGTAGTATACATGTATATGAGTATTTTATATAAAACCAGTAGCACAGTGCCTGGCTGGAGGTTGCCTTCCCATAAACGGTAGCTACTATTATTATTATTGTTATTTGCTTTTTGTTTACAAATGTAGGCTTGGGATTACCCATGGGTAAGAAACATAATTGATATTCAAGGGGCAACATTTCCTGTCTCAGAGTTAGTCTTGCTTTGAGTTTCTACTCATTCGCACTGTTGGTTCAAACTTCTTGTCCTTTCTTGACTTGGACCTAGTGCCTCCTCTGACCTTTTCAACCTTCATCTTTTCAGTGTCACCTGGTCCTCTGAATGTTTGGGCTTCTTGCTGTCACCCTGCCAATCAGTCCTTGATCTCAACAGTGTAGCACCTGCCTGGGTTCACCTCCTGGCTATAGCACGTACCTTAAGCCTGTGTCTTAACTTGCCTGAGCCTCGGCCATCTTTCAAATGGTCATTGAAATAATAATCTCATTGGATGGTTGTGAGACCTAAAAAAAGTACCTAACGGTATCCACTGTTCAGATGGTGTTCTGTCTTAAATTGGTTTCCCTGGAAACAGACTCTGAGGTGGCGATTTACATGCAAAAGATTTTGGAGGGCAGTGGTCTTTGGAACAGCATCTTTAAGAAAGTGCGGGTGGCTGGATTGGGCAGAAGGAGGAATTGAATTGCAAGGCAATTGCAACTGAAGCCTCAACAAAACCCAAGGGGAGACTGGAGTCAGGGTGATCCTTGGGAATCAGGGAAAAATCCCCAGGCTTTGTTCCTGTATCAACCAGTCATTGAGTGGGGGCTTCCCAGGGCGGGCGGTGTAGCCTTGAGTTACCAAGGGCTTCTGCTGGGGAGGGATGCAATTGAGTGCTACCAGCAGGGTCACTTCCGGTAGCCGAGGATTGGGTGCCTGGGTGTGAAGGAGCCAGGTGCAGCCATGATGCCCACTGCCTGCCCAGTGATGGGGGGCAGGCTCTGCCCTGCCCTCTGGCATCCACTTCCTTTCTCCTCTCATGATGCTACGTTTCACACTGATTAGTGGTTGCTTTTTCCTCTGGGGACCTGTAATTCTTATGTTACGCCTTTTGAGTTGATATCTAAGGACTATATAGGTTATTATTTATCATCGGTCAACCTTTTTTTGGGTCGGTGGGCAGAGATCAGGGCAACGAGTTATTCATCTCTCAATGTCCAATGAATAAAGACTTAAAGTAGAGGTGATATCTTTCCTTTTTAAATGTAAAGGCTGCTTCTGATCATTTATCAGTATAAAGCCTGCTTAGAGTGCTGAGATAAAAAGGATTTTAAGGCCGTGTCTACGCCTGGCCAGCAAGAAGGCTGTGGTCAATTGGAGGTGCCTGCCGTGTGAGGTTAGAGACAGGGTTGGGGGGGCACTCATGCACCATGTTTGCTATCCCATGTGCAGAGCCTGGTCTTTCTTTCCAGTGTTGGATGTTAGAACGCTTTCAACTTTCCTTAGTCTTCCTGGGTGAATTTCTGTGCCCATGCTTACAGATAATTATCCCCTTTCAGTGTAATTAAGACATATGCCTAGGGACTTCCCTGGTGATGCAGTGGTTGAGAACCTGCCTGTCAATGCAGGGGACACAGGTTCAAGCCCTGGTCCGGGAAGATCCCACATGCCTCAGAGCAACTAAGCCCGTGTGCCACAACTACAGAGCCTGCGCTCTAGAGCCTGCGAGCCACAACTACTGAGCCCATGCACCACAACTACTGAAGCCCACGCGCCTAGAGCCCATGCTCTGCAACAAGAGAAGCCACTGCAATGAGTCGCCCACACACTAAAACGAAGAGTAGACCCCTCTCATCGCAGCTAGAGAAAGCCTGCGCGCAGCAATGAAGACCCAACACGGCCATAAATAAATAAATAAATAAATAAATAAATAAATAAAAAATCATATGCCTAGAATTGTTTCTCAGGTCACCTTAATCACTCCATCTACACCTTCATCTCCAGGAAAACTGCCATTAAATAATTAGTTTGTTAGAAGGCTTGGGTTACTTTCATGAACATTTGTTTATTTGCTTCCCTTTAAATCTGGACTCACCTTTTGTGAATATATCACGCTAAGGCTTATTTGTTTGTTTTATGGATTTGTTTAGCATATCACTTGAGTAGTACTGTTTCTCTGCCATCCTTGTCTGTCTTAGATTGTGTAAGCTCCCAGAAGGCAAATACCATGTCTTTTTAGGTTGCATTATACAGTGTTATGCACAAATGAGCAATTAATTCTCAAAACACTGACAGTGGGAGAAAACACAAGGGAACTGGTAATATCTTAAATGATTAAAGTGATGTCTTTAATATGTTGGTTATTCCCAACTTTTTTTCTAATAAAAACTGTCAGAAAAAAATGAGATAACATTCAAAGAATACTGAGTTTCTCTGAACTAAATCATTGGTTAAATCAAAATTATTATAAAAAAATTAGTCTTAGGTATTCTGTCTACATTCATGAACTGTTATTGTTGGACACTTCTACCAGGCTCTTTAAATTGTACTCATGAAGTTAATAGGCTGAAGAATAACTATGGTGGCTGGCAATGGGGAGAGTGAAGGACCCCCATACTTGATCTGAGTAGAAGTTGGCAAACTTTTTCTGTAAAAGGCCACACGATAAAAGCATCTTCAGCCCTGTGGGCCATATGGTCTCTGTCACAACTACTCAACTCAACTCAGCTGTTGTAGCAAGGAAGTAGCCATAGATAACATATAAGCAAATAATCATGGTGGTATTTCAATAAAACTTTATTTACAAAAACAGGAGTGGGCTGGATTTGGCCTGTGGGCTGTGGTTTGCTAACACCGGATCTAAGAGATAAGATGAAATTCCATTGATGGACTACTCATGAACTGAGTCGGGAATACATTACTAAATTGAACCAATGGCAAGAGAGACACAATTTCAAAGTCAAGAATGTGAAAATGGTTTTCGTGACTTATGCTCATACCACTTGTTTTCCTAGTTTGGTTATTCCTGGGCATGGTGTGCAGGAATGCTCACTCAAGGGTGGGTTTCTAATTCCAAGGGTCCGAGGCACTTCGATTTTTAAGATCTTGGCCACCAAGTGGTCTCAGGATGGGCTCCTGATTTACTGACTCCCAGGTTGGAGAATTCACTGAATGGCTCTACCCCTGTCTTCATATCTCTTTCCTTGATGGACTGAATTGTGATCTCTTCGTTACCAATTTACCTGGGTTGTTGTGATGGCCAAGCAAAACACTGCTCAGGAACATACACATTCCTGTTAAAAATTAAGGAATATTAAACTTGCTTGTTCCCCTATTTCTCTTAAACTGAGCATGGAAGTTGGTTGATTTTTTTTTTTTCTGGTCAGGTGTGTGTGTGTGTCTGTGTGTGTGTGTGAGAGAGAGAGAGAGAGAGAGACAGAGAGAGAGAGAGAGAGAGAGAGAGAGAGAGAGAGAGATAGGATATCCAAATCCTGTTAGATAATTGAATGATTCTTAAGCTTTGCTTCATATCTCACTCACCTTAAGCACTCTTAAAAATCCTAATGCCTTGGCGACAGCCCAGATTAACTGTATCTGAATCTCAGATGGGACTCAGACATTAATATTTTTTCAACTACCCAGGTGGATTGTTTTCTATTGCTGTATAACAAATTACTGCAAATTTTGTGGCTTAAAATAACACATATTTATTATCTTACAATGTTGTAGGTTAAAAGTCTGACATAGGTCTCACTGGGCTAAAATCATGAGGTTAGTGGGGCTGTATTCCTTTCTGGGGTCTCTGGTAGAGAAGGTGCCCCCTACCTTGTCCAGGCTCTGGAGGCTGCCCACACTCCCTGGTTTGTGGCCTCCTCCTTTCTTTTCTAAAGCCAGCATCAGTGAGTCCCGTCCTCCTTACACTGCATCACTGTGACCTCCTTCTGTGGCTCATCTTTCTCTGACCCAACTCTTCTGCCTCCTCTTCCCCTTTTAAGGACCGCTTCCATTACATTGGACCCATCCAGATAATTCAGGATTATCTTCCTCTTTTAAGGTCAGCTGATTAGCAATGTTAATTCCATCCATAATTAATGGATTCTTCTGTGTGGTGTAACCTAACATATCATAGGTTCTGGGGATTATGAGGTGGACAGCTTTGGGGAGCCATTATTCGGCCTGTCCTGGCAGCTAATTCCAGTTCTGAAAGGCAACAGGGTATAAACCCTAACTAACTAGAACAAATCATGCCCGCATGATTCTATTGATGGCTAAGGAATAAGCATCCATTCCTTCATTAATTCACTCATTCATTCATTCTTTAAACATGGAGTGAGTTCCTATTGTGTTCATTAATTCACTCATTCATTCATTCTTTAAACATGGAGTGAGTTCCTATTGTGTTCTAGGCATTAATGCTTGAGATGCAGTGGTAAACAGGATATTCATGGTCTAATGAGAGGAAAAAGATACATAAATTGAGAAAATTCAGGTGTCTTGAGTCCTCATAGGAAGGATCGTTTCCCAAATGTTGAGACCAGGTAAAGATTCATGGATGAAGCAACATAGGAATTAAGTAGGTGTAGAATGCTGCCTTATAATAGCCTGAGTATCTTCTATAGATGACATGATGCTCTACAAAGAAAACCCTAAAAGACGCTCCCAGAAGTCTACTAGAGCTCATCAATGAATTTGGTAAAGTTACAGGATACAAAATTAATACATAGAAATCTATTGCATTTCTATACACTAACAATGAAAGATCAGAAAAGGAAATTAAGGAAACAATCCCATTTACCATCACATCAAAAAGAAAAATACTTAGGAGTAAACCTACCTAAGAAGACAAAAGACCCGTACTCTGAAAACTATAAGATGCTGATGAAAGAAATCGAAGATGACACAAACAGATAGAAAGATATACCATGTTCTTGGATTGGAAGAATCAATATTATCAAAATGACTACACTATCCAAGGCATTCTACAGATTCGACACTTAATGCATTACTTTTGATACTCACCACAAACTTGCATGGTGGGTACTATTACTGTCATTTGGCAGATGTGGAAATGGAGTCTCATAAAGTTTAAGTAACAGTAAAAGCCCTCTGTTATTCCATGAAATAATGAGATTGGTTCTATACTGAGGCATTAGAATGGCCATCCTTTCTTTAAGCACTGGGCTAATTTACTGCTCTCTTCCAAGTCCAATGATCTTTCTGAAGGAAAACAAAAGAGCAGAAGCCTGATCAAACCATTTGGGTATAGCCATAGGGTTACAAGCTGCACATAGACCATTGTGTGCTTAGCTTAATCGTGTGTTTTCTGTCTGAACTGGGGGAGAGGGTGGCAGGGGGGTCCTTGTGAAGGTGCCGGCAGTGCTAACTTTACTGGTTTAACAGGGCTCCCAGCATGCATTGCCAACACAGTCATTCATTGGTGATCTCAGGGCTTGCTGCCCTTCAGAGAGGTGAGCAAGAGGACCCAGGACAGTACTTAGACTCACTCAGCTCCTCCTGTCCACATGAGGCTGGAAGATTCACTCGGGGTACTCCCACTGTGAATCTGCTTTTAGCGGGTTACTTGACTGTCATAGGAAACCAGATTTACTTTCTGTGATGAGAATATAGACAATGGTTCCTGGATAACCAACAACTACAAGCCCTGAAGGAACCACCTACAGTGTGTGGTATACAGTAAGTCCCCTACATACGAACCTTCAAGTTGCGTACTTTCAAAGACGTGAACGTGCGTTCACATGTCCAATCACATAAATTAGTTCACGTGCCTGGCGTACATTGTCACATGCGTGTATCCTCTACAAATGGTTGTCCTTTTGTGTACTTTACTTTACTACTGTACAGTAGTACAGTATCTTTATTTCAAGCCCAGGGTGTCTGGAAGCAAGCGTAAAAGCAGTGGTGATGTAGCTGGTACTGTACTGTACTTTTCAGGTACTGTATTGTAAAATTAAAAATGTTTTTAAGCAAAATGCGTCTATAATGACTACTTTCCTCCATTGTTAAGAAGGTGTGCCCTCTACACTGTTCATATTAATGAGATTTTACTGCTCTCAGAAAAGATGTTGATTCATGAAGGAGTCATGAAGGAGACTGTGGACTGTTTTATTGCATACACATCAATTGTTGTCTCAATGCCGAGGTAATAGACGATGATGTTAGTTGCTGTTTAATCACCTATTAGGGACTAAGTACTAAACAAGTGTAAGCACCTCAAATGGATCTTAATTTGTTGATTACCAGAAAATGTGCATTGTTTCTCTGTTTCAGTCTGTTAGAGTGAAATGGTATTGTTATTGATGGTCTACGTAGCAATTCCACTGTGATAGATGCCAACAAACACACATGGCGTAAACGGTCTTGCTCTGGTCTTCAAATAGAGATCAATGACTATTTTATTTGTTCAGCCCTCCCTCCAGCCCGTGGCTGGGCCCCCATCCTGAGGGAGCTGGGATGATTAATGATCTCTTGGAGGTATTAATGCCTCATGTTTTGGTACTCTAATTATAGAAGCAGATTGGAGCCAAGCTCTAGAGTAGGTTTCAGGTTGAAGGATATTTACAAAGTAGGTGATTGGTACACTTCTACTTCTTTCCATTTCACCATAAATCAGTCATGAATGATTTTTCTACTGTAATTTTTCATAGGTTTTGAACTTGGGTAATGAGCATCCCTGTCTCGGGTGAAGCTGTGATTTTCCTGGAAATTGTTGGAAAGAAGATGAAGATTTATGAAGGGGCTTAGAGAGAAATAGATTGCATTTCTTCTTCCCCTCTGCTTGTTTTTTCCCTCCTCTCCTATACCCCAGCCCTGATAAGTCTTAGCTTTCACATGTGGCATATACTATTGGGGAAATGGGAAAGCTCCTGTATGTCTTGACCTACTTTGCAGTGACTGTACGATCACAAATAAGCAGCTGATACTGTATAAAGTAGTGCTGGATACCACACTGAGGAGAACATCTGGAGAAGCAAAGAGTGTATTTGCCTGGGTAGCATGATTCTTATTTGCTGAATATGTTTTCAGATTTTTTTTAAAATATGGGGCAGCCCAAGGTGTTGCTACCACCAAAGAAGCTACCCTCAGGGCTATGAGCAAATGTCTTAGGAACCTGGGTGAAGGGAGGGGCTTCCTGTGGAATCTTTTGACAAATTTCCTCTCCCCACCCACGACAGCAGCTACCCTACTGTGGGCAATGCCCTGCACCTTTGCCTGGTGGAAACCTGTCTTGCAAGTTGTGGAAAAGCACAGGGTTTTTTTTGTATAGGCGTAATTTTTGTTTTTTAAAGAATTTTCTTATCTGAGAAACAGAGTGGGTCAAATAGATACTTTACAGAAACCCAAATGGAACAGATGCTCAACTTTACCTTTATACCATAGCACATGGAAAGATCCACTGTGGCTTTTGAAAGATCCACTGTGGCTTTTGAGATGTTCAGTTTTTCTATCGCTGCAAGGCTGTTTGAAGCCCTGGGTGTCAGAGCCATATATTACATTTATAATCCATTTAAAATAGGAGGGTCATTTATTAACAGATTTGTATTCCTGTTCTATAAATGTTCGAAAAGAATGTCTCTCTTCCTTTGATCCTTCCTTCCTTCCTTTCTGCCTGCCTACTTGTCTGCCCTTCCTCCTAAAATATCAAAGCACTAACCTGGTCCTGGGTGGGAGAGAGAGTTGATTTTGAAAATAGATTGGACTCAGTTCTTGTTCTCTAAGACCTTATGCTCTGTGGGGCATGTGGGGAGGGAGTATAAGTTTATGTTGTTGTTCAGACAACAGAGTCTACTCTAACCAAAAAAAAAAAAAAAAACCTGTTTATTTGAGGGTGTTAGGTAGCTGACAAAATCTTTGGAAAGCCCTGGGGACTGCATTCGGATACCATGCAGCCAAGTGTGAGAACTGCCAGGGCGGTACCCAACCACAGCCTTGCTTGTGACATCAGGCAAGACCCTCTGCCATCGCTGCCACAGGAGGGATCCCCCTACACCAGGCTTGGAAGAGCCCATCTCCCCAGGAGCATCAGTGGTCTTGCATTGCCTTCTTCTTTATTCCAAACCTCTGCAGGTTACATCTCCTTGGCAAAACCTAGGTCACAGCAGAGATCTTGACTGCAGAGTTATCTGGGCAATGTAGTTTTAAGCTTTCCAGTCTCTGCCATGTAAGAAGTTAGACTAGAAAGGCTGGCATGTGTATGGAGAAAATGAATCCATTGTACCCACCACAGGGAGATGGACAGACTAGGATATAACCACAGTAAATTGTGTAAGTGTTGTGCTGGAACAGATAAGAGTACTGTAGGAGCATCAAGTGAAAGCATCTGTCTCAGAGGGAGGAGGGGCTTAGGGTTTTACTTACTGAGGCTTGAAGTGTTTCACGATTGTGTTAGTCAGCATAGGAGAGGGATATGATGTAAAAACCAACAGCTTCAAAATCTCAGTGCTCTCTCTATCTCTCACTCACATACACACAAACACACACACACACCCCTCATGCAAAGTCTGCTCCATGGGTGGGACTGGGTATCAATTTGTGAGGCCTGGTGCAAAATGAAAATATTGAACCCTCTTTCCAACAATTATTCAGAATTTCAGAACATTAACAGCGGGACACTCTGTGCTTGGTTTAGCACAGAGTGTAGGGTCCTGTGTGATTCCATAGGCATGCCCCTGAGGCTGGCCCTGTTGGTTGGGGGGGTTGTGTGCGGGGGCCAGGAGACTCTCCAGGGAAGCTTCCTTCTACCAGGTAACTCAGTAATTCAAGCAGCTCTAGTCTGTGGCTCTGCCATCTCAACAGACCTGCTCCACATTTGCCAAGACTGGGCAACAAGACTGGAGGGCCGTGCTGGGGCTGTCACCACCTCAGCCCAGAGGTGACATGTCTTCTGCTCTTGTTTTGTTGGCCAGAACTGGTCACAGAGCCTTGACCGGCTACAGGGGGACTGGGAAGCAGAGTCTTCTGTGTGCCCAGGGAGTAGGGGAGATGCATCATAGTGAACCAACAATACATGCCTAGTGGCTCAAAGAGAAGGGAAAGACAAAAACAATAACTTTGCTCTTTGAAAATACTATCTGTATTTGAATTTTGATAAATCTAGTGTGGATTAAAAATTCAAGAAG
Source organism: Phocoena phocoena (assembly GCF_963924675.1). Taxonomy (NCBI): domain Eukaryota; kingdom Metazoa; phylum Chordata; class Mammalia; order Artiodactyla; family Phocoenidae; genus Phocoena; species Phocoena phocoena. The sequence goes on along the minus strand of NC_089228.1, from coordinate 55,978,375 downwards.
TGTGTTTGCCTTTTGTCAATCAATTCACTCTGAACAGAACGATCTCAAAACAAATATTTTGCTAAATACAAATGTAACTAGAATAATTAGTAGTGACTAATAAAAATTTGAGGGAGTTTGAGTCGAATGCTTTAGAGCAAGAAAAAATATTTCTGTTTTAGTACATATGTCTTGTCTGAAGACACAAATTACTTTATTGAAAACAAACGTATAGGACAACTGAATAAAAACATTCTCTTGAATTCGTTATCTTTAATGAAATATATGTGCTCAGACAACACAATAGCATCACTAAAATTATTCTGAATATTTTTACCTGCTTCTGTGAACTGTTCTGAATTATCTTTACCTGTGGGCTCAGGTATACTCATGCATGAAGTCTACTGCTGAACTTGGGAAATAGGTGCTTAAAAGAAGCTGACCTTTTTTGTCACTAATGTTCTATGTTTGTTACTCTGACACTTCTAATTATGAACTAAGACTCAAAATAGCCAAGTTAATGAGAGGTACAGCCAATAAAAGGAGCTCCAAAAAGAGATAAATGAATGTGGTTCACGGTAGACAGGTGAGAATTCCTATTGGCAGTCATGTTTCTTTCTTTCCAGTGAACACTATTATTGAGGTGCACAGTTAATTTGCACTCCTTTAATTTTACTCCTTTAAATTTAGTTTTGCCCCACCCTCTTTCTTTTGCCATTTCTTATACTCTGGTACTGAACTACTATTACTATTAGAATGTTTTATTTTTTTATTTTTCTAGTTGATTTTAGAATGTTTTATTTTTATGTTATATAAAAAATCAACTGTGCTCAACTGGAAAGAAAATTAGCCTTGAGAACAGATCATCAGGGTCCCATCCCAAACACTATAAACAACTTTGTAAGTGTATCTTTTGGCCTTTCCTCATCTATAAAATGGGAATGATGATTATGAGGGTCATAATGATGAATATGGTGGGTAGGATGATGAGTGATTAACTGACTGTTTTTCTGACCCAGTTTTACACCCCAGAATCTGAACCAGGGGTGGGCAAACTGTGGCCAACAGATCCAGTCTGGCCTTTCGCCAGGTTCTGTAAATAGTGTTTTACTGGTGCACAGACATGCCCATTCACTTGTGTCTTGCCCGGGGCTGCTTTCATGTTGCAGTAGCTGAATTGAGTAGTAGCAGCAGAGACTCTGTAGCCTGCAAAACCTAGAGTGTCTACTATCTACATGGTCACCAAATATCTGTTTTGATTTGAGAAAATTTAGGAATATTGCCTAAGGGAGATAGGAGGCTGCCTTTAGAAAATTCTGAACTGTCTACTGTACCCAGAAAGTCCCCAAGGAGAGCCTAACCCAGCTTTCAGCTGCCGAGAGAGATGTGTAACACTGATCTTTCAGTATTCTTTTAAATACTACCGACAGGGTTACTGTTGGCAGAGGTCATTATGCAAACACAGATTCATCTCAGATTCATCTCTCCATGGTAGTACATGCAAGGCATTTGCACACATGTACATTGCATTAAGGCCTGAGCATAATGTATATACTTTAGTCACTTTATGAAATTGCTCAGTCATCTGGATGTCTTCCACTGTGTTTACCAGGAAATGTGAAATAGAGAATTGAGCAATTTTCTCATCAATTTGATCACTGGCAACCTGGATGCCTTTCATTTAAAAAAAACTGCTCCCCTCATTGCTGGAATTTATTTATTTCTTTTACTAAATTACCCAGTGAATTACTCCAATTTTCCAATCTATCTTACCATTGAAGGCTCAGTCTGTTTGAATTTTGCATGTGGTTGGTACACAATTGGGGTCTGTTCCCAAAGTGTAAGCATTTTCAGTCAGTGTAGCATTCATGTTTATTTTATCCATCTACTTGCTTGGTTCTTTTGATCTACAGCCTAAATTGTTCCAATGTCACCTTTAAATCAATCAAGAACTACTGTAGAAACACACAAAGGAGGAGAGACATTGGAATGGAAGACCAAGAACTGAAGAATTTGGAGAAATAGTGCTCTATTGACCAAGGTGTTAGGAGAAAAGGCCTTGGAGGAGGCAAGCAGGTAATAGAAGGCTGTAGATGGAAGCTTTGGGAGTAGTTTTGTGGGATGTGAGAGAAGCAGAAACAGCCAGTGCTTCAGAAGGGACCCTTAGTGGAAGAGCTGTGATCTTTCGGTTCATAAAGATTGATGAGGGAGAGAGAATGTTTTAAGGAAGGTTAATGGCCAATACAGTTATATTCAAGAATAACCAATCTGGGAAAATAAAACTGGGTGTGAATTACAACATGGGCCTTGTTGAAAGAGAGGATATTGAACTGGTTCCATCTGGTCCTACCTTGGTCAGATGTGGGAAATTTCTTATCATGCTCCCGCCACCTCCTTCTGGTGTTCAAGATCTCTCGAACCTCCAGGGGTTAACGAGCATCCTTATCATTAAGGATGTCTGTGTGGAGTGGTCCAAGGGGGTCAGGAGCAAAGTCACAGGACCAGACAGATGTCATCGTTGAGGGACATCAGCAGGCATCAAGTGCCCTGCAGTGTCCTCAGTGGCATCACTGAAGAGACATCTGGATGCTGGCCCCTCACAGGCCCAGCTTCTGGCCACAGATGCTGCACTTTAGGGAGGATGTTGGTTTCTGAGTCTCATGCCTTCCTGCTTACACAGCTCCTCTCCTTCCTCTTTTCCTGCTCATTTGTGCCAATGGTTTGTACATTTTGAAGCGTAGCTTTTGAACTTACAATGAAGTAGTTTTGTAGTCCGTTTCCTGATTTCGCCCAGAGTGACTCATTCACATTCTAGAAAGAACCCTGGGAGTTCTGAGGAAGGAGTTTCTCAGGAAGAATAATGCCTTAAAATACTGTAACCTGCCAAAAGCGGTTATTAGATTTGATGATTTAGAGTTTATTGGTGACCTCTGACACTGAACTGGAGGAAGCCATGTCTTAGGACCAAGATTCAGAGAGCATTCAGAAGGGTTTTCTTATTGGTTGGTTGGTTAGCTGTTTCTAGGTATGAAGTTTTAAGTGAATACAAAAAAGCCCTGGAACTTTCCATAGTGATGGGGAAAGACCACAAGCTGGTCCAGGTCTCAGTCACTCAGAGCTCAGAAGACATCTGTCACAATTAAAGCCAAGAACCAAGGACTAACAGAGGAAGCAGTGGGTCAGGTCCAAAGGAATGAGATGGAGAGAGGTTATTGGCCAGTGGGTTGGAAAAGTTCCTGTAGAGAAGTTTTGCAGTGACTGACATCTTTTGAAAGCCCTTGCTTCCTGCAAGTGACCTTTCTCAGTTACAAGGGACTTTCCACAATTTGATGAGTGAATGCCCGAGGAAGTGGTAGTTAACTTGTGTCTGGAAGGAAATATAGGTTAGCTTGGTAACTTAGAGGGAATAAAGGTCATTCTAATTAAGAGGATTTATTGAATGAGGACAGAAGTGGTCTAAATCTGGCATATCCTGAAGACTCTTAGCAAACTGGCATATTCAAATCAATGTTTTCCGGGAGTTGGCGTATGTTCTGAGAGTCTCAGTGCAACTTTGATTTTGTGTCTTGTGCTTTTCTTTGAGTGTAAGTGCGTAAGCTATTTAAGTTAGGTTATAAACGTGAAGGCTCAGCCTACAACTTTTATTTCAAAGGGCAGACAACGCTGGTGGAATTATAGCCCTTTTGGTATAGTTTTAACAAAATGCTGTGATTCTTTGTTTTCCTTCCCTTACCTCACCAAAGAGCTTCTTGACCTAGATCTGTGCAGATTATGATGTACACACAAATCACTTGAGGATTGTCAAAAATGCAGATTCTACCACTTATATGTGGAACCTAAAAAATAGTACAAGTGAACTTATTTACAAAACAGAAACAGAATCACAGACATAAAAATCAAACTTATGGTTACCAAAGGGGAAGGGGGGAGGGTTAAACTAGGAGTTTGGGATTAACAGGTGCACACTACCATATATAACGTAGATAACCAACAAGGTCCTACCATATAGCAGAAGGAATTGTATTCAATATCTTGTAATAACCTATAGTGGAAAATAATTTTAAAAAGAATATAAATATAGGATATAGATACATACATATATATGTATAACTGAATCACTTTGCTATACACCTAAAACTAACACAATATTGTAAATCAACTATAGTTCAATGAAAAACAAATTGCAGATTCTGTTTCCGTAGGTCTGGCGGGGGAGAGGCCTAAGAGTCACGCTGATGATGCTAGTCTGAGGACCATATTTTGAGTAGAAGTCACTCAGTGAAGGGGAATATGTTTGGTAGCAAAAAGGGGTTGAGCTTTATAACCAGGAAGGCCTGGGTGGTTTGAATTCTGGCTCTGAGACTTATGATGACTTGAAACTTGTGTGACTTAGACAGGTTGTTTAAGCCCTTTGAGCCTTGTTTCCTTATCTGGAAAGTGGGGATAATGACTCTGCCTTTACAAGGACCATTCTAACCTATACATTTCCTCCTACATGTCTTGTTCACCCTTTCACCTCCAGTGCTAAGCACAGTACCTGACGTATAACAAATAATCCATAAACGTGCAGTGAATGAATGATTGAGTGAATTAACGAATTACCAAAAAAATAGGTTTGATTGTAAATTTTAGGATGTAAATGGAATATGCAGCAGTGTCTGGCCCTAAGAGACATTTTCATAATTGTTGGTTTCTTCCCTTCCCTTTCCCTCTGAAACCAAAGCTGAATTTGGGTGCGTCTCTCAAACTGTTGAAGCAACAACATATAAAATGGGTGCTCTCTTTAGGATCCTTCAGTGAAATAACAGTCACACTTCCAATGACAGACGCTTGATGGATTTTTGAGGGAGCAGTTCCGTAATGTTGTTGTTCCACAGAAATGGACCAGGGTAAATTCAACAATCCCTTCTCACAAATTGATCATCAGAATCTATGTACATGTCTTACCTGCTGCTGGAGCCTTGGTAGGGAAGCAATTGTGAGAAAACACAAAGCTTTTTAGAATTCTGTGCATTTAGAAAAAACTGGAACCAGATATACAGCTGAATTTGGAAATACGAATTTCACAAGAGTTAACATGAATTCATGTATTAGTATGACTTAGTTTAATCAGATTGCTTTCCTTACTTTCAGTCAGTCAACAGTATTTATTAAGTACCTGCTGTGTACCAGGGACTGAAGGAGAGGCTGATCAATCTCATCACATCTTAGGCAGGAAACCCTGGGCAGTTCCTGAATTAATGATGATGAGTGAGCCCATGAGCTGGCTGGATAGTTAGATAGATGGGACAACCATTGATTCTAAAAGCAGCCAACCACACTAGTGGTGACCAGTGGGGAGAAGGAAGGAGGCAGGGGCAAATTAGGGCCATGGGATTAAGAGATACAAACTACTATGTATAAAGTAGATAAGCTACAAGGATATATTATACAGAACAAGGAATTATAGCCATAATCTTGTAATAACTTTTAATGGAGGATAATCTGTAAAAATACTGAATCACAATGAATTGAAGCTAATATAATGTTGTAAATCAACTATACTTCAACAAAAATAAGTGAAAAATAAAAACACTCAACCGTATTGAGATTAGGAGTACTTAGAAATGTAAATGGCATCAGTTGAAGTACTGTCACTGTGTTTTTTATAGCTGTGAGAGAAATATTGAAAAGTGGTAGAGGGGAAGAGGGGTATAAGCAAAAAACACTGTCAAAACAAGTCTTCTTGTTGTTCTGGAGATATTGTCTCAAGAAATCAGTCTTTTCTTATTAGAAAAAGTGAAGGTGAGAAATAACTGCTCTTATTATTTAATAAGTAAAGTGAGTCAGAGCAGAAAGACCGCTAAGAGTTATATTTTTCTGGGAGGATAAGGGTGGAGACTGAAGGGGCCAAGTATACTGAAACTCATTTCCAAATGGGAGAATGTGGTCTTGAGAGTAGGTGCAAAAAACAGACCGATAAGGGAACCATGTGTTAAGAAGGCAGTACACCGGGAGGAAATGAAACATGGCCCTAGGCAAATGGAATTCATCTTGAAGCAGAGGAAGAGGAGGGGGTAAAAGAAAAGGGGCATGGGGGGAGAGACAGAGAGAGAGACAGAGAGAAAACCAGGAGAGAAATCTACACCTTAAATTAGCCATGTGTCCATCCTTCCTGTTAAGCAAAGTGGATGGACTATACTAAGTGGTTTTCAGATTGTCCTTTGAACATTTTAGGGGCATGGGAGGGGTCTTCTCAGGGTGTAGGTGTTCAAAAGTGGCTAGAAACTAATGACCCAGGGATGATCTCTAGATCTAACAAATTAGGATTTTCTGACTTTTATCATCCCCCTAATAGGGAAGGATTGATGATGAAAAGCAAAATAACACTTCTATTTTATGCTTCCAATTAACTGAGAAATTTATTGTACTTGCTAAGTAATCTGTATGTAATGTGATTTGATGATTAGCAATTAACACTAGTATTTCCAAAATCTTGTTAATTTTATGCATGCATCGTTTGGAAGAGGAGTCCTGGATTCATTTTGACTCATTGAACCACCAAGTTCCAATAGTGGTGTCAGGATGGAATAGGAAATGGACTAAGGTCCTGGAAAGAATTGCTGTACAAGTGATGCCCCCAATAAGCCACATGTTGTATACAAATGATCTTAATTCGGGCAGGTTATGAGCTTAGTGTTGGCATTAGATTTTATTTGATTGGGTAATGTGGAGACTTGCCCTCTCTTAGCTCCAGCGAAGTAAAGAGTAAAGCACCCATAAAGAGGTACCAATGTTTTATAGGCTCTTTTGGTAAAATGAAATGACTCCTCCTAGTGGCAAATTAGGGGGTAGGGCGGACTCTAAGAGAAGGAGGGAAGAAAGGGCAGGGTGACGGTGAACAGCCAGTTAATTCCTTCTGAGCCAATCGTAGGGTGAGTTACTGACTATGCCGGGTTAGGAAAGGATGCACAGAGACAGGATCTATAGGGCAGACAAAAATAAGTTGTTGACCAGAAACTCTTTTCTTTAGTTCAGAATGCTGACCCCACAGTTCGGATCACAGTTTTTTTGGAAGGTGGATGGGTCTTCTAGGTAAAATGAAGGAAACAGCATAAGCTCCTCCCAACTCATTAATAATCAAGAGTGCCTTTTTAGAAAAACTTTCGGTGTGGTTAAGATTGACTAAAAGAATCTAATTCCTATAATTTATCTTTGCCAATATTATTTTAATAGAAAACTGATTTTTAAAAATTCTCAGTTGTAGGAAACAGTTTATGTTTCATTGTTGGCAAGCAGTAGCTGGCTATGTTGGTAAACTGTCACACAGGTGCTGTGGGACACTTTCTCCTTGAAAGAACTGACAGTATTAGAGAAGGAACACAAAAGCCGCTGGAGTGTGTATTGACTTTGTAAATCGTGTTCGGTTAAGTGGCTGCCACCACCAGAAAGACCCACGGTCAAGGCTCGGTTCACTCCCCTAGCCCTTCAGCCCCTTGAATTTGCAGAAGCTGCATCTCATCTGCCTGTTAGTTTCAGGGTAGGTTTGTGCTGATAGTATTCTGACAAAGGTCAATAACTATCTCAAATAATGTTGTGTTACATCCAACATATTAAAAATAAAAAGCAGTTACTGAATTGTTTTCATCTGGCAGTTAATGGAGATTGGTTTTTGACCTGTCGTTATGTCCATAAACAGTTAATCCCATTATTGTAAAGAAAATGAAGCTATTAGCCTTATTTATAGAAGGATATTTTAAAAGAGTGAACAACTGGGGCCGGAGAATACTTTCTCAGGCTTTTAAACGCAGTTAGGAGATTTTCAACTAAGAAACCTAGAATGGAAATTACTCTTCTAAATGTAATTTGAACACAGTATTTTGTGTATCATTATCTGTACAGAAACAACTGTAAGAACCATATATTTTGAAGCCAAATGATTTTCCCGAATCATATGCCTTTTCTAATCCATACAGCTAAACATTCTGATACCCCCAAATCTTATTCTGGAGCCATTTGTCAGAGTTATATCAAAAGCTTAGTGCTTATGCTGTTATATTATCACCAGGGGCAATACCCTCAAGCCCTAAATGAAATAAACATGTATAGTTGTAATTTACCTGCTCACCTCTTTATTTTGTTTTTTTTTTCCCCCACCGTTCTTTACTGTTGTCTGTAAACAAAGTCACACCTCTGTGACTTCCAGGACTTCGAACAGTTTACGAGAATGTTAGAATCACTTTTGACATTTCAGGGCTTGACACACATGACTAATGATGTCCTTGATAATGCAGGATGTGTTTTGCTGCTTGAAAGCTCTAATGTACTTAAAATTGATGGAAAGAACTAATTTCCTTGAGGTGACAAGTCAGTGTATAGTGAGTTAATTGCACGCACAAACTCTCTTTTCAAGACAAGCCAAGATTTTATTTTCCAGCACAGAATGGTGAGTGCGTGATCAGATCCCCTAGGTAACTGAAGCCTTTCCTCCTGGCGTGCAAAGTATTTAGTGTCTGGGTGCATTTCACAGAGTAACCGTCTTCCGTTTAGCATCCTCACTCAGCGAGGATGAGGTCACCCATCATAACTATGAATGGCCTGGCTGTGTGAATTAGAGATTTGTTGAAAGTCTGTGGCAACACTGATCCTTGGCTCTTTCCCCGCCCCCGATACTGAATTTAATGTAAGGCTCCATACGTGTTTTTTGGCCTTATCATTCAAGTCCTTTGTCACATTAACTGAGCCATAGCATCTCTCTCCTTGCTTTTCCTGTCCCACTTCAATCTCTAGAAAATTTGCAAATTTCTTTGCTGTGATTTTCCCACTAACCCTGACCTCCTGGAATGCCTTCTGTCCTCCTGAATCCAATACACTTTTAAGTCCCACCCTTTCTCTGAAGGCTTCGCTGACCAGCTTAGGGACCACCGTGGCTGTGTTCTCAGTCCCCTGGACCGTCCTGTCCTGTAATTTCTCTGTGTGCATATCTCCCCACAAACCAGATTCTGGATTCTGAGCTTCTCAAAGGCAGGTTCACTACCATAATTGTGTATATCCCTTCCTTATCCAGTGCATATGTGTATATGTAGTTGAATCAGTTGGGCAAATTGAAAATTAATATCCTGAGTCCATCTCTTTGCCTTTATATTAGCCTGATCCCCTAAACTAGAAGATTATAAGCTTATTGAGGACAGGGACCATGGTTGACATAACTTTCAATCCCCAGCACCCAGAGGCTGCCATGTTATAGGTGCTCTGCATTTTGTTGAACTGAACTGAATTACCTCTTGAACTGAATTAACAGGATATACATGCCTGTTTTAAAGATGTTCAGAGAAAAAAGATATTTCATAGCATTCCTTGATAACTGGGCTTCTGAACATTATTTGTGTTTAACTCAAGTTGTCCTAGCTGAGATGGCTTCTGCTTTGGCTTTGGCAAAACCTTCGGCTACTGATGACAGCTTGACTTAATCACCACTTCTAATGAGAGTTGCATTATTCATGTACACAGCCTCGCAATTTAGTTTAAATACTTTAAAATAAAATGACAAATATCCCAAGATACTTTACATTATATGAATGGGGCACATCCAGCTGGGAACTGTAAGCATGGCTCTTATTATTAAAGCTTTACATGGAGATGTATAGCTGCATTTCCAAATTTCTGAGTCTGAATCTCAGCTTTATTTAGAGAATGCTAGAATCATTGGCTAAAAGTCAAGTCATTTGACTGATCAGCTGACAATATTTCTCTATATTGACTGGTGGATATACAGCTTCCCACAGCACCCCCTGGTGACAGTCCCCACATTTACCACCCAAAGCCTGTTTGGAACATGATACGGTTGGTGGCTGATGAACAATGTTGAGACATGGCATTAAAACTCACAAGATGTGATTTTCATTTGCCCTGCCATTGTCATGGGCATTCCAACCATCTTTGAGAATAAATCCACCAAGAACAGACCCACCCTCAAATTTCCAGGTGACAAGATGTTCATTTCCATTGTCCTTTAAATGTAAATATAGATATAAATACTGAGAAAGATGTACTGTTATTAAAATTCTGTCAAAAGGAGAGCAGGGCTGGGGAACACATAGCCTCTTCCTCCCCCCAGGCGTATCCTCACTGTTCTCTATCACCTGTAGAGACCCTTCCCTGAACCTCAGACCCGAGAAATTTGTTGGACATAGTATGTAGACTAGATTTTACACTCAAGGAAACACACTCTGTGTGCTCCCCAAAAGGCCAATATTTATATATCAAGCTCACCAGGTTAAATTTACTTTCCCACATTAAGCCTGCATGATGAATGGCTTTATCTTGCCTATTAAAGCCTGTTAAACCATAAATCCCCAGGCAGGAGAAAGAGAAAAAATGACTTCTATGAAGAAAATCACTGTGGGACAAACTATTACCATTTTAGATGGTTACACTGAACCACATTTGCTAACAATAATATGTAAAAGACCTTGGAAAACCCATTTACTCTTATTTTCCTTCCGTTTCAATTTCTTTTGCTAACAACAACCAAAAAGGAATGTTGATACAGGAATAGATATTCTAATGACTAACCCGGTATTTCTATTTCCCTATTTTATTACCTCCATAATACAGTATTCCTGGAACCAATTTTACTTATATTCTTATTTGTTAGATTAGTAAAGAAATGACTGAATAAACATGAGTGTGAAAGTGCTGCCATGTTCTAGTAGGGAGGCCCTCCTGCTGACCGAGGTCCCACCTGCTCCTCAGTGTTTAGGACACTTGCTGCTTCTCAGAGGCTCTGCCTCCTGTGGTTGGTGGGGCTCTTGTCCTCCTGCACCACACTTATATAGAGGTTTGTATTTTGTTTAGGTAACTATTTTAATCTGCTTTGTATTAAAGGCATTTAAGTAGTGCTGGTGGTCACCTAGAGAGCATGTTGTTTAATTTTAAATCTACCCAGATATGGAAACAACCTAAATGGCCATTGACAGATGAATGGATAAAGAAGATGTGGTACATATATACAATGGAATATTACTCAGCCATAAAAAGAATGAAATAATGCCATTTGCAGCAACATGGATGGACCTAGAGATTATCATACTAAGCGAAGTAAGTCAGACAAAGACAAATATCATACGATATCACTTATATGTGGAATCTAAAATACGACACAAATGAACTTATCTACGAAGCCGAAACAGGCTCACAGACATAGAGAACAGACATGTGGTTGCCAAAGTGGAGGGGGGTGGGGGAGGGATAGATTGGGAGTTTGGGATTAGCAGATGCAAACTGTTACCTATAGAATGGATAAACAACAAGGTCCTACTATATAGCACATGGAACTAGATTCAATATCCTGTGACAAATCATAATGGAAAAGAATATATATATGTATATGTATAACTGAGTCACTTTGCTGTACAGCAGAAATTAACACAACATTGTAAATCAACTATACTTCAATAAAATTAAAAAAAACTACCCAGATAGTGTTTTTTATTCTTCTTTCTTTGTATTCCACAAAGTGGAGCATAGGGTATTTAGAAGATAGGTTAGCATCAGGTAACTGTATAATTTATAGTCCAAACTGGACACTCTTAAGAGTGAAGGAGGTGGTATTAGAAATATTCTGGGACAGCAGGACCCTCCAGGGCAAACCAGATGTGTGGGATCCCTAGGAAGCACGAATGATAATTCTGATTTAAATAAGATTGAACGTTAATGAGATTGTACAGAGGACACTATGTTTGTGTCTGTTTTCTGATACCTAAGAATAGACTTTAGGGGGTTATTGTGAATAAATGTGTTCTTCGTATTCCTACTGGGGTTATACATTGGAAGACAAGAGAATAAACATGGATGGCAAATTTTTGGATGCTTCAGGCTCCAGTCCTGCAGGTGAGAACATAAATAAGGTATGTGGTTTCTATTGTACAGGTTCTGTATACTGGGTGCATTCAGGAAATAATTGTTTGTAGCTTAACATGACGGCTGTGTACATGTCTGTCTTTGTTACTACACTATAACCAACTTCATGGCAGAAAATGTTTGTTATTTATGTTTGTGTCTCTCACAGCCTCTTGAATGTGCAAGTCAAAACACTGTGTGCTGTGAAATTGTGTGGAATCTTGGAAGAGCTTTGCTAGCTCAGCCTATGCTTAGTGAAGTCTCTTCAGTAAAATTATTTAAAAAGAATTTTTTCTCCCTCTTATTTTATTTTTTTTTGTATGGGTATAATTGCTTTACAATCTTGTGTTAGTTTCTGCTGTACAGTGAAGTGAATCAGCTATATGTATACATATATCCCCTCCCTCTTGCACCTCCCTCTCACCCCCCACCCCCATTGCACCCATCCAGGTCGTCACAGAGCACCGAGCTGAGCTTCCTGTGCTTTATAGCATGTTCCCGATAACTATCTATTTTACACATGGTAGAGTATATATGTCAATCCTAATCTCCCAATTCGTCCCACCCTCCCCTTCCCGCTCTATGTCCATAAGTCCGGTCTCTATGTCTACATCTCTATTTCTGCTCTGCAAATTTGTTCACCTGTACAATTTTTCTAGATTCCACATATATGTGTTAATATACGATATTTGTTTTTCTCTTTCTGGCTTACTGCACTCTGTATGACAGACTCTAGGTCCATCCACATCTCTACAAATGTCCCAGTTTCGTTCCTTTTTATGGCTGAGTAATATTGCATTGTATATATGTACCACACCTTCTTTATCCATTCATCAGTCATTGGACATTTAGGTTGTTTCCATGTCCTGGCTATTATAAATAGTGCTGCAATGAACATTGGGGTACATGTATTTTTTGAATTATGGTTTTCTCAGGGTATATGCCCAGTAGTGGGATTGCTGGGTCATATGGTAGTTCTATTTTTAGTTTTTTTAAGGAACCTCCATACTGTTCTCCACAGTGGCTGTATCAATTTACATTCCCACCAACAGTGCAAGAGGGTTCCCTTTTCTCCACACCCTCTCCAGCATTTATAGTTTGTATTATTTTTTTGATGATGGCCATTCTGACCAGTATGAGGTGATACCTCATTGTAGTTTTGATTTGCATTTCTCTAATAATTAGTGATGTTGAGCATATTTTCATGTGCCCATTGACCATCTGTATGTCCTCCTTGGAGAGATGTCTACTGCCCATTTATTGATTTTTTATTATTATTTTTTTTTGCTGTACGTGGGCCTCTCACTGCTGTGGCCTCTCCTGTTGTGGAGCACAGGCTCCGGACGCGCAGGCTCAGCGGCCATGGCTCATGGGACCAGCCGCTCCGCAGCATGTGGGATCTTCCTGGACCGGGGCACAAACCCGTGTCCCCTGCATCGGCAGGCGGACTCTCAACCACTGCGCCACCAGGGAAGCGCCTGATTTGTTTTTGATTGTGTTTTTGTTTTTGATATTAAACTGCATGAGCTGTTTGTATATTTTGGAGATTAATCCTTTGTCTGTTGCTACTTTGGCACATGTTTTCACCCATTCTGAGGGTTGTGTTTTCATCTTGTTTATGGTTTCCTTTGCTGTGCAAAAGCTTTTAAGTTTCATTAGGCCCCATTTGTTTATTTTTGGTTTTATTTTCATTACTCTAGGAGGTGGGTCAAAATCACTCTGCTGTGATTTATGTCAAAGAGTGTTTTTCCTATGTTTTCCTCTAAGAGTTTTATAGTGTCCGGTCTTACATTTAGGTCTTTAATTCATTTTGTGTTTATTTTTATGCATGGTGTTAGGCAGTGTTCTAATTTCATTCTTTTACATGTTGCTGTCCAGTTTTCCCAGCACTACTTATTGAAGAGGATGTCTTTTCTCCATTGTATGTACTTGCCTTCTTTGTCATAAATTAGGTGACCATAGGTGCGTGGGTTTATCTCTGGGCCTTCTATCCTATACCATTGATCTATATTTCTTTTTTTGTGCCTGTACCATACTGTCTTGATTATTGTAGCTTTGTCGTATAGTTTGAAGTCGGGACACCTGATTGCTCCAGCTCCGTTTTTCTCTCTCAGGATTGCTTTGGCTATTTGGGGTCCTTTGTGTTTCCATAAAAACTGTAAAATTGTTTTGTTCTAATTCTGTGAAGAATGCCATTGGTTATTTGAAAGCGATTGCATTGAGTCTATAGATTGCTTTCGGTAGTATAGTCATTTTCAAAATATTGATTCTTCCAATCCAAGAACATGGTATATTTCTCCATCTGTTTGTGTTATCTTTGATTTCTTTCACCACTGTTTTATACTTTTCTGAGTACAGGTCTTTTGCCTCCTTAGATAGGTTTATTCCTAGGTATTTTACTCTTTTTGATGCAATGGTAAATGGGATTGTTTCCTTAATTTCTTTTTCTGATCTTTCGTTGTTAGTGTGTAGGAATGCAAGAGATTTCTATGCATTTATTTTGTATCCTGCAAACTTAACAAATTCATTGATTAGTTCTAGTAGTTTTCTGGTGGCATCTTTAGGATTTTTCTGTGTATGGTATCATGTCATCTGCAAACAGAACAGTTTTACTTCTTCTTTTCCAATTTGTATTCCTTTTATTTCTTTTTCTTCTCTGATTGCCATGGCTAGGACTTCCAAAACTATGTTGAATAAGAGTGGTGAGAGTGGACATCTTTGTCTTGTTCCTGATTTTAGTGGAAATGCTTTCAGTTTTTCAACATTGAGTATGATACTTGCTGTGGGTTTGTCATATATGACCTTTATTGTGTTGAGGTAGGTTCCCTCTATGCCCACTTTCTGGAGAGTTTTTATCATAAATGGTGTTGAATTTTGTCAAAAGCTTTTTCTGCCTCTGTTGAGATGATATTATGGTTTTTAATTCCTTGATTTGTTAATATGGTGTATCACATTGATTGATTTGTGTATATTGAAGAATCCTTGCATTCCTGGGACAAATCCCACTTGGTCGTGGTGTATGATCCTTTTAGTGTGTTGCTAGATTCTGTTTGCTAGGATTTGGTTGAGGATTTTGGGGTCTATATTCATCAGTGATATTGGTCTATAATTTTCTTTTTTTGTGATATCTTTGTCTGCTTTTGGTATCAGGGTGATGGTGGCCTTGTAGAATGAGTTTGGGAGTGTTTCTTCCTCTGCAATTTTTTGGAAGAGTTTGAGAAGGATGGATGTTAGCTGTTCTCTAAATGTTTGATAGAATTCGCCTGTGAAGCCATCTGGTCCTGGACTTTTGTTTGTTGGAAGATTTTTTTTTTTTTTTTTTTGGTATGTGAGCCTCTCACTGCTGTGGCCTCTCCCGCTGCAGAGCACAGGCTCCGGACGCGCAGGCCCAGCGGCCATGGCCCACGGGCCAGGCTGCTCTGTGGCATGCGGGATCCTCCCGGACCGGGGCACGAACCCGCATCCCCTGCATCGGCAGGCAGACTCCCAACCACTGCACCACCAGGGAAGCCCTGTTGGAAGATTTTTAATTACAGTTTCAATTTCATTATTTGTGATAGGTCTGTTTATATTTTCTAATTCTTCCTGGTTCAGTCTTGGAAAATTGTACCTTTCCAAGCTTTTTTCCATTTCTTCGAGATTGTCCATTTTATTGGCATATAGTTGCTTGTAGTAGTCTCTTATAATCCTTTGTATTTCTGTGGCGTCAGTTGTAATTTCTCCTTTTTCATTTCTAATTTTATTGATTTGCATCCTCTCCCTTTTTTCTTTGTTGAGTCTGGCTAAAAGTTTATCAATTTTGTTTATCTTCTCAAAGAACCAACTTTTAGTTTTATTGATCTTTTCTATTGTTTTCTTCATTTCTATTTTATTTATTTCTGCTCTGATCTTTATGATTTGTTTCCTTCTACTGACTTTGGGTTTTCTTTGTTCTTCTTCTCTAGTTGCTTTAGGTATAAGTTTAGATGTTCATTTGAAATTTTTCTTGTTTCTTGAAGTAGGCTTGTATTGGCTATAAACTTCCCTCTTAGAACTGCTTTTGCTGTGTCCCATAGGTTTTGGGTCATTGTGTTTTCGTTGCCTTTTGTTTCTTGGTATTTTTTATTTCCTCTTTGATTTCTTCAGTAATATCTTGGTTATTTAGTAGCAGACTGTTTAGCCTCCATGTATTTGTTTTTTTTATAGTTTTCTTCCTGTAATTGATTTCTAACCTCATAGTGCTGTGGTCAGAAAAAGTGCTTGATACGATTTCAATTTTCTTAAATTTTCCAAGGCTTGAATTGTGACGTAAGATGTGATCTACCCTGGAGAATGTTCTGTGTGCACTTGAGAAGAAATTGTAATCTGCTGTTTCTGGATGGAATGTCCTATAAATATCAATTAAATCTGTCTGGTCTATTATTGTCATTTAAAGATTGTGTTTCCTTATTCATTTTCTGTCTGGATAATCTGTCCATTGGTGTAAGTGTGGTGTTAAAGTCCTCTGCTATTTTTGTGTTACCCTCGATTTCCCCTTTTATGCTTGTTAGTGTTTGCCTTATGCATTGAGGTGCTCCTATGTTGGGTGCATATATATTTATAATTGTTATATCGTTTTCTTAGATTGATCCCTTGATCATTATGCAGTGTCCTTCCTTTTCTCTTGTAACAGTCTTTATTTTAAAGTCTATTTTATCTGATATGAGTATTGCTACTCCAGCTTTCTTTTGATTTCCATTTGCATGGATTATCTTTTTCCATCCCCTCACTTTCAGTCTGTTGTGTCCCTAGGTCTGAAGTGGATCTCTTGTAGACAGCATATATATTGGTCTTGTTTTTGTATCCATTCAGTGAGTCTGTGTCTTTTGGTTGGGGCATTTAATCCATTTACATTTAAGGTAATTATCTGTATGTATGTTCCTACTACAGTTTTCTTAATTGTTTTGGGTTTGTTTTGGGGGGACTTTTTCTTTTCTTGTGTTTTCTGCCTAGAGAAGTTCCCTTAGCATTTGTTGTAAAGCTGGTTTTGTGGTGCTGAATTCTCTTATCTTTTGCTTGTCTGTAAAGCTTTTGATTTTCTGTCAACTCTGAATGAGATCCTTGCTGGGTAGAGTAATCTTCATTGTAGATTTTTCTCTTTCATTACTTTAAGTGTATCCTGCCACTCCCTTCTGGCCTGCAGAGTTTCTGCTGAAAAATCAGCTGATAACCTTATGGGGATTCCCTGGTATGTTATGTTTCGCTTTTCCCTTGCTGCCTTTTATATTTTTTCCTTGAATTTAACTTTTGTTACTTTGATTAATATGTGCCCTGGTGTGTTTCTCCTAGGGTTTATCCTGTGTGGGACTCTCTGTGCTTCCTTGCCTTGGATGTGCTTCCTTTCCCATGTTAGGGACGTTTTTGACTATAACCTCTTCAAGTATTTTCTCAGACCCTTTCTTTTTCTCTTCTTTTGGGACTCCTATAATTCAAATATTGGTGCATTTAGTGTTGTCCTAGAGGTTTCTGAGATTGTCCTCAATTCTTTTCATTCTTTTTTTTTTTTTATTCTGCTCCTTGGCAGTTATTTCCACCTTTCTATCTTCCAGTTCACTTATTCGTGCTTCTACCTCAGTTATTCTGCTACTGATTCCTTCTAGTGTATTTTTCATTTCAGTTATTGTGTGTTTCATCACTTTTTGTTTGTCCTTTAGTTCTTCTAGGTCTTTGTTAAACATTTCTTGTATTTTCTCAATCTGTGTCTCCATTCTATTTCCAAAATTTTGGATCATCTTTACTATCATTACTCTGAATTCTTTTTCAGGTAGGTTGCCTATTTCCTCTTCATTTATTTGGTCTTGTAGGTTTTTACCTTGCTCCTTCATCTGTAACATATTTTTTTGTTGTCTCAATTTTTTTTTTTTTGATGGGTGGGACTGTGTTCCTGTCTTACTGGTTGTTTGGCCTGAGGCTTCCAGCCCTGGAGTTTATAGGCTGTTGTGCAGAGCCAAGGCTTGGTGCTGAGATGAAGACCTCCGGTAGACCTCACTCTGATTAATACTCCCTGGGATCTGAGGTTCTCTGTTAGTCCAATGGTTCGGACTCAGAGCTCCCACCACAGGAGCTCAGGTCCAACCTCTTCCCCATGAACCAAGATTTCACAAGCCACGCAGGGAGGCAAAAAAAAAAAAAAAAGGCCAGAAAAAAAGGAGCAGAACAATAATGAAGAATAAAAAATAAAATAAAATTAGAACATTAACAGATATGATAGAAAAAATAAAGATATAGATGAAACAACTGGAAGGTAAAACAGAGCCACAATAGCAAAAGAGAAGGAAAAAAAAGCTGGAAAGGGCCTTGGCTGTGGGGGGCAGGGCTTATGCAGGGCTTGAGTCTCAGGTAGGGGAGGGGTTTAGGTGGGGGGCGGGGCCTATGCTTAGGCCTCATGCAACTGGAAAAGGCCCTGCGGGGTGGGGGCGGAGCTTAGGCTCAGCATGGCTGGAGGCGCCCTGAAGTGCCTCTGGCATTTGAGTGTGGATCATCAGGCCCAGGACCTCAGCAGCCTCCCTGGGCCCTGAGTGGTTGGCAGAAACACTTGCTGTGCCTCCCCCCTGATCCTCCAATCCCATAGGGTCCTTCCCCATTTGCCTCTATTCTTCTTATCCCCCTCCCTCCCATGCCCCTAGGACCCAAGGTGCCAGAGGGGGCCCCGGAGGGTGGAGGAACAGGCCCGGGAGCCTAGCAGGCTCTCCGGGGCCCAAGTGGGCAGGGGAAATGGTAGCTGCATCTCCCCTGATCCTCTGAACCCCCTCCCCTCCCCCAGCCACCCCTTAGGGACACCGGTACCATCTGGCCTCCACTTCTCCCTCACTCCCCCCCACATCCTACCCCGTCACTTGGGAGTTCCTCCTGTCCCTGTGGGTGTCAAGGCCCCCCACCAGCGTCTAGCAGGTGCCCTAGTTGCGGGGAGATGCATATATATAT
The DNA here is from genome assembly GCF_963924675.1 of Phocoena phocoena. Taxonomy (NCBI): domain Eukaryota; kingdom Metazoa; phylum Chordata; class Mammalia; order Artiodactyla; family Phocoenidae; genus Phocoena; species Phocoena phocoena. The sequence goes on along the minus strand of NC_089228.1, from coordinate 55,959,574 downwards.
ATATATATATATATATATATTTATTTAGATTTATATATCTGAATCACTGTGCTGTACACCTGAAACTAACACAACATTGTAGATCAACTATACTTCAATTAAAAGAAGGAATACCCAGTTCAGAGCAAGATCTGCCAGGTGAGGTCTGAGCAGTGCAGTTGACAGCAGTTTATTACCAAGGCTGCTGTCCATTTGTGCAGGCTGCCCACTGTGCAGTGGTGCCTGGCAAAGGTGGTGTAGGGAGGCCAAGTTCCAGCCTGCGCTCCCCCCACTAAACCCCCTGCCTGGGTTAGTGTCTTCACAGAGGAGGGACCTCCATTTTCTCATCATCACAAAGGCATGATACAGGCCTGCCAGTACCAAGTAAATTACTCTGACCTCTTCTCACCTTGCCCACCTTCTAGACTCTGTGCATTGTTAAAATACAGCCTAAGATTTCCTACCCTGTTTCAGCAAGTGTATTATTCATGCATCATTTTGACCTTGTGGCTACTGAAAGTCCCTGGGCCTTATTTATATGAGCTTCTGTTCAGCTAGATTTCTGCTATTGTATCTGACATTGATATATGTCATTGAAAAGGATAAAAACTTTCTGCAACTTATACAGATTTTCTTCCACATTGATTTGAAGTTATTAATCAACACTCTTTGGGAATATTTTTTTCAACCAGCTGTTAATCCATCTCACTCCTAGTCCTTTCTCCATGTTCTTTAAAAGGGTGCTTGAAACAGTAAAATCTTTTGCTGAGCTTGTTATTTTATGTCCCTGAATCAGCCAGATTTGGCAACTTTATCTAGGTAAGCAAACATTAATTCTTGGTAATCACATCTTCTTTTGAAGCAGCCACAATTTATATAATATATGCTTTAGAATTTTTAATTTTTAAAATGAAGTATCAATGATTTACAGTGTTGTATTAATTTCTACTGTACAGCAAAGTGACTCAATTATACATATATATACATTCTTTTTCATATTCTTTACCATTATGGTTTATCACAGGGTATTGAATCTAGTTCCCTGTGCTATACAGTAGGACCTTATTGTTTATCCATCCTATATGTAATAGTTTGGGGTTAGTAGATACACATTAGAATTTAATTAAGGCATGATATCAAGCTCACCAGTTTCTGGAGTCTATTTTCTTTCCTCATTGATCATCCCCACTCCCTTTGTAAATCAGGACGTTTATTTCTCTCTGGATATCTGGCAGCTCTCCTATTCTTCTTAAATCTCCAGGGGATATCTGTGAAGACAGCTACCCAGTCACTCATTTTGTCCACCTATTCCTCTTACCTCCTTTTCTGGAGCATTACAGAAACCAGAGTAAGAAGGCTGGAGAACCCTTGAGGGTGGGCCTGTGACCCCACATTCCCCAGAGATTCCCAAGAGAATAGGAATTGAGCTTGCTTCTCAGAGTCATTGGACAAGAGTCAAGGGACAAGCAACAGAAGGTGGTTTACTTCACCATAAATATTGGGCTTGCTCAAGATGATGACTTCTGAGATTTGTGAGGAGCCCACCTCTCCCCACTGACTGCTTCTGCTCTTTGGAGGGTCCCCAAGTGCTGACTCCATTTAAACACAGTGTTTTACTCCATAGGGAAGCTGAATGTCTCCTAGTCTTGGTATGTAAAAGGAGAATATCATTTGTACTGTGAGAACTTGAGATTAGAAAGTATTCATTCTCATATCTGAGAAGAACCAGCTCATTCATAGCTAGCCTATTAGTGTAAGAAATACCCCTTTCTGCTCACTCTCACCACATGAGAAAGTCCAACATCTTTATCTGTACAAGTTACTTAATAGTGACTAGAAAAGCACAATTTTACCAGAGAGGAAGACTAAGTAGGCTGTACAGTAGGACACGTGAGACTGCTGCAATAACAAAAGACCCCCAAATTAAGTGGCTTAAAATAAGCTTAATTCTCACCCACCTGCTATGTTCACAGAAGGCTGATCGGAGGGCTTTCCTCCACAGCATCATTGTTCATACTCTGAGGCTCAAGGTGATAGAAAATCTTCTCTCTGAACAGTGGTGGTTGCTGGGACAGAGAGAAAGGAGGGTTATGAAGCATGACTATGCCTTAAAGCTCTGCTCTGAAGTTACACACAACACGTTCCTCAATTTAATGGCAGAAGCAAGTCACGCTGAACTTCATGTGGGCAGGAAGTACAACCCACTATGTACTGAAAATGGAGAGGACTGAAATATGTGTGAACAGCCAAATTAACCAGTTGAAAAGGTTTTCCTATTGAGATAGAAGTAACAGAATTGACAGATGCAAACTTTACCAAAAAGGTAAGAAGATTTTTTAAAGTGATGCAATTAGAATCTCCAAATTCTAGAAGTAAGAAAAAAATGCTTTGCACATTAGAAAAAAAATCAGCACACAATTTGAAAGAATAGTCTCTTCTGAAGACCAACTATGATTCCTAGGAGATCAAGTGTAATGATTATCTCACAACACAGAGCAAAAATACAAAGAAATGAATATACTGAGTGAAAATATGTGATGTAGAAGGCAGTTCCAAGACATTTAATTTGCAAATTAAAATTTTCTGAGGACGGGGGAAGGAACAGATAAAGGAGCATTAATAATTTTTAAAAAAGAAGAAGAAAAGTTCCTTAAGATAAAGAAAGACTTAAAATTTGTTTGAAAAATATAATTCAGGTCCAGGCTGGTTTCATGAAAAAACAAAAGTATGTGTATATATGTGTATATACATACATATGCGCAGACATGTATATATCCACAAATATTTATACACACATATAAATATATACACACATGTAAACACATCCGTGAATACATGTAGGTGTGTATGTTTTATATGTATAGCACTATATATAAATAAAATCCACACATACACACAGGGCTGTGTGTATATAGCAGAATGTATGGTATATATGTATAATCTCTAACTCCTGGTGAAATTCTGGAAGCACATGGACACAGAAATTTTTCTAAGCTTCCAGAGAGAAAGAATATATTTCTTAGTTGGGAAGGAGAATCAGACCAGCACTAGCCTGCAATCACTGAAGCTAGAAAGCAGTGGGGTGTTGAGAGAGCATTGAGATTTCGCTCATCAACCAGAGAAAAGACATGCAAAGCCTCAGGCTGCCATCCATTCTTATGCTCTGTCTGTGAAAGTATTGGATGAACTAACATAACCAATTGAAAATTGAACCAGAATAGACATTTCAAGATGGAGGACAGTGATGAACAGTGAATTTCACAATATATAGTTAAATACTTTCTTATCAAAATCACTCTATGAATGTGTTAGTCTTTTTTTTTTTTGACCAATTTATAAATGGGAAAACAGGTTTAGAGCAGATTAGCATTCTCAGTAGCTGAGTTGGAATCGAGATGAAGCAGTTTGAGGATAGAGCCATGGTCTTAGTTACCTGACAATGTGACTTTCCTTGAAGCCTGGGTGTCTTAGTCTGTACCGGCTGCGATAACAAAATACCACAGACTGCACAGCTCACAGAGAGCAGAATGTATTTCTTCTTGTTCTGGAGGCTGGAAGTCTGAGATTGGGGGTCAGCAGGGTCCAGTGAGGACCCTCCTCCAGCTGTGACTTCTCCTTGGTCTTCACATGGCAAAAGCGTCTTTTATAGACCTAGTCACCTCCCAAAGACTCCAGCTCCTCATGCCATCACACTGAGCATTAAGATTTCAACATATGAACTTGGGGAGGACACAAAACTTTCAGAAAATAGCACCTGGGTGGGGGAGGGTACTGCTTAGGTGAAACAAGAAAACTAGAAGTTATAGAAGAAAGAGAGACACATTGGTCAACAAAAAGTGTTTGACAAAAGATACCAAAGACAGAATCTAAAGATCAAAAGTAGACTTGGAAAAAAGTATTTCTAACACAGGGCAGGACAAAAGTTAATGTAACTAATATGATTGCACCAAATGATATAAAACTAAAAAGTGGGCAAAGTATATGAACAGGCCATTCACAGAAAAAAGAATGCAAACTGCCAATAACTTACAAAAATGTCACTCACCTCACTTGTAATCTGGGTGGCACAAATTAAAATAACACTGGATTAAAATTTTCTACTCTTTTGATTGGCTATGATTAAAATCAGGTGTACCATTCACCATATAACTGACGAGGACTCCGCTTTGTGTATCCTTTCATATGATTATGGTCGCAGCATAAATTTATCTATTAAGGAAAATAAAATCTGGTAGCATGTATGAAAATTAAAAAATACACACCCAGTAAGCCCACTGGGAAACATAGTTCTATAGAAGTCACAGCTTATTACATCAAGACGTCAGTGTACTGGTGAGTATTTAACCAATGGCTCTCAAGAAAAAAAGAGAGGAAGAAAGGAAAAGAAGAATGAAAATCTCTCATTTGTAGCACTTGCCAGTTTCTATGCTGTAAATACTCCCACTATGGCCAAGTTCAAACTAGGAACGTGCAGACTTGGGAAAAGATGCACACAATCCTACAGGCACGCTCTAGCACACTGCTGCTTCTAGACGTGTGCACAAGGACCTTGACTGCAATGTTGCTATGATCCCATAACTTTGTCTTCTGGATTCTCTTTGTATTGTTAGACTTGTTTTAAAAAAAAATTTCATACTTTTCTAGTTTTTGACATTCTTATAAAAATTGTTAAAGAATGAGATTTACTACTGTCAGTGTTTGCATATGACATGATACTATACATAGAGAATCCTAAAGATGCTACCAGAAAACTACTAATGCAAATCAATGAATTTGGTCAAGTAGCAGGATATAAAATTAATGCACAGAAACCTCTTGCATTCCTATACACTAATGAAAAATCTGAAAGAGAAAATTGTGCCTATATAATGAAGCCTCCATAAAAACCTAAGAGGACAGGGTTTGGAGAGTTTCCAGGTTGGTGAACACGTGGAGGTTTGGGGAGAGTGACTCACCTAGAGAGGGATTGGAAGCTCTGAGCCCTTTCTCCATACCTCTCCCAGTCATCTCTTCTGTCTGGCTGTTTCTCAACTGTATCTTTTTATAAAAACCGAGTAATCTAGAGATGATGGATATTCACTAAACTTACTGTGGTCATCATTACATAATGTATAGGAGGCAGAAAGAGGACAAAAGAACTCATGATGCACAGGAGCCTCTTCTGAAAGAGACTAGTAGATAAGGTCACCAAAGACCAGAAATACTGAGTTTTCCATTTAGAGTCAGGGAAGAGAGAAATGGGAGACTTAATTCTTACATCACTTATGTGTGTATGTGTATGCTTCTTTGTGTGATTTTGTCTGTATAGGTTTGCTTTTACCATTTGTCCAAGCGTCTGTCTGTCCATTTTTTTAGCATAGTTTTTAGTGCTTGTTATCATTGGTGGATAAGTTTATTGGTTGGGTTGTTCTCTTCTATTTTTTCTTTAAAATGTTTTAATTTTAATAATATATTTTATTTTTTATTTTAATAACTTTATTTTATATTCTTTTCTTTCTTTCTTTTTTTGTTCTCTCCCTTTTCTTCTGAGCCGTGTGACTGACAGGGTCTTGGTGCTCTGGCCAGGTGTCAGGCCTGAGCCTCTGAGTTAGGAGAGCTAAATTCAGAACATTGGTCCACCGGAGACCTCCCATCCCCTCATAATATCAATCGGCAACAGCTCTCCCAGAGATCTCCATCTCAACATTAAGACCCCGCTCCACTCAATGACCAGCAAGCTCCAGTGCTGGACATCCCATGCCAAAAAACTAGCAAGACAGGAACACAACCCCACCCATTAGCAGAGAGGCTGCCTAAATTCATAAGTTCACAGACACTCCAAAACACACCACCAGACACGGTCCGGCCTGCCAGAAAGACAAGATCCAGCCTTATCCACCAGAACACAGGCACCAGTCCCCTCCACCAGGAAACCTACGCAACCCACTGAACCAACCTTACCCACTGGGGGCAGACACCAAAAACAACGGGAACTATGAACCTTCAGCCTGTGAAATGGAGACCCCAAACACAGTAAGTTAAGCAAAATGAGAAGACAGAGAAATACACAACAGATGAACAAACAAGGTAAAAACCCACCAGACCAAACAAATGAAGAGGAAATAGGCAGTCTACCTGAAAAAGAATTCAGAGTAATGATAGTAAAGATGATCCAAAATCTTGGAAATAAAATGGAGAAAATACAAGAAACATTTAACAAGGACCTAGAAGAACTAAAGAGCAGACAAACAATGATGAACAACACAATAAAGGAAATTAAAAATTCTCTAGAAGGAATCAATAACAGAATAACAGAGGCAGAAGAAAGAATAAGTGACCTGGAAGATAAAATAGTGGAAATAACTACCACAGGGCATTATTAAAAAAAAAGAATGAAAAGTCTTGAGGATGGTCTCAGAAACTTCTGGGACAACATTAAACACACCAACATTTGAATTATAGGGGTCCCAGAAGAGGAAGAGAAAAAGAAAGGGACTAGGAAAATATTTGAAGAGGTTATAGTTGAAAACTTCCCTAATATGGGAAAAGAAAGAGTCAATCAAGTCCAGGAAGTGCAGAGAGTCCCATACAGGATAAATCAAATGAGAAACACGCCAAGACACATATTAATCAAACTATCAAAAATTAAATACAAAAAAAAATATTAAAAGCAGCAAGGGAAAAGCAACAGATAACATACAAGGGAATCTCCATAAGGTTAAGAGCTGATCTTTCAGCAGAAACTCTGTGAGCCAGAAGGGAGTGGTAGGACATATTTAAAGTGATGAAAGGGAAAAACCTACAACCAAGATTACCTGGCAAGGATCTCATTCAGATTCAACAGAGAAATTAAAAGCTTTACAGACAAGCAAAAGCTAAGAGAATTCAGCAACACCAAACCATCTTTAGCTTTACAACAAATGCTAAAGGAACTTCTCTAGGCAGGAAACAAAACAGAAGAAAAGACTTACAATAACAAACCCAAAACAATTAAGAAAATGGTAATAGGAACATACATATCGATAATTACCTTAAATGTAAATGGATTAAATGCTCCAACCAAAAGACATAGACTGGCTGAATGGATACAAAAGCAAGACCTGTGTATATGCTGCCTACAACAGACCCACTTCAGACCTAGGGACACATACAGACTGAAAATGAGGGGATGGAAAAAGATATTCCATGCAAATGGAAATCAGAAGAAAGCTGGAGTAGCAATACTCATATCAGATAAAATAGACTTTAAAATAAAGTCTATTACAAGAGACAAAGAAGGACACTATGTAGTGATCAAGGGATTAATCCAAGAAGAAGATATAACAATTGTAAATATTTATGCACCCAACATAGGAGCATCTCAATACATAAGGCAAATGCTAACAGCCATAAAAGGGGAAATTCACAGTAACACAATGATAGTAGGGGAATTTAACACCCCACTTTCACCAATGGACAGATCATCCAAAATGAAAATATATGAGGAAACACGAGCTTTAAATGACATATTAAGCAAGATGGACTTAATTGATATTTATAGGACGTTCCACCCAAAAACAACAGAATACACTTTTTTTTCTCAAGTGCTCATGGACCATTCTCCAGGAGAGATCATATCTTGGGTCACAAATTAAGCCTTGGTAAATTTTTAAAAATTGAAATGTATCAAGTATCTTTTCTGACCACAATGCTATAAGACTACATATAAATAACAGGGGAAAAAATGTAAAAAATACAAACATATGGAGGCTAAACAATATGTTACTAAATAACCAAGAGATCACTGAAGAAATCAAATAGGAAATCAAAAAATACCTAGAAACAAATGACAATGAAAACACGATGACCCAAACCTATGGGATGCAGCAAAACAGTTCTAAGAGGGAAGTTTATAGCAATAAAATCCTACCTCAAGAAACAAGAAAAATCTCCAGTAAACAACCTAATCTTACACCTAAAGCAATTAGAGAAAGAAGAACAAAAAACCCCAAAGTTAGCAGAAGGAAAGAAATCATGAAGATCTGATCAGAAATAAATGAAAAAGAAATGAAGGAAACAATAGCAAAGATTAATAAAACTAAAAGCTTTTTCTTTAAGAAGATAAAAAAAATTGATAAACGATTAGACAGACTCATCAAGAAAAAAGAAAAGATTCAACTCAATAGAATTAGAAATGAAAAAGGAGAAATTACAACTGACACTGCAGAAATGCAAAGGATCATGAGAGATTACTACAAGCAACTATATGCCAATAAAATGGACAACCTCAAAGAAATGGACAAATTCTTGGAAAGGTTACAATTTTCCAAGACTGAACCAGGAAGAATTAGAAAATATAAACAGACCTATCACAAGTAATGAAATTGAAACTGTAAATAAAAATCTTCAAACAAACAAAAGTCCAGGACCAGATGGCTTCACGGGTGAATTCTATCAAACATTTAGAGAAGAGCTAACATCCATCCTTCTTAGACTCTCCCAAAAAATTGCAGAGGAAGGAACACTCCCAACCTCACTCTACAAGGCCACCATCAACCTGATACCAAAAGCAGACAATGATATCACAAAAAAAGAAAATTACAGACCAATATCACTGATGAATATAGACCCAAAAATCCTCAACCAAATCCTAGCAAACAGAATCCAACAACACATTAAAAGGATCATACACCATGATCAAGTGGGATTTGTCCAAATAATGCAAGGATTCTTCAATATACACAAATCAGTCAGTGTGATACACCATATTAACAACTTGAAGGATAAAAACCGTATGATAAACTCAATAGATGCAGAAAAAGCTTTTGACAAAATTCAACACCGATTTATGATAAAACCCTCCAGAAAGTAGGCATAGAGGGAACTTACCTCAACATAATAAAGGCCACGTATGACAAACCCACAGCCAACATCGTTCTCAATGGTGAAAAACTGAAAGCATTTCCACTAAGATCAGGAACAAGACAAGGTTACACACTCTCACCACTGTTATTCAACATAGTTTTGGAAGTTTTAGCCACGGCAATCAGAGAAGAAAAGGAAAGAAAATGGTACAAATCGGAACATAAGAAGTAAAACTGTCACTGTTAGCAGATGACATGATACTATACATAGAGAATCCTGAAGATGCTATCAGAAAACTACTAGAGCTAATCAATGAATTTGGTAAGGTCGCAGAACACAAAATTAACACACAGAAATCTCTTGCATTCTTATACACTAGTGATGAAAAATCTGAAAGAGAAATTAAGGAAACATTCCCATTTACCACTGCAACAAAAAGAATAAAATACCTAGGAATAAACCTACCTAAGGAGACAAAAGACCCATATGCAGAAAACTATAAGATACTGATGAAAGAAATTAAAGATGATACAAACAGATGGAGATATATACCATATTCTTGGATTGGAAAAATCAACATTGTGAAAATGACTAAACTACCCAAAGCAATCTATAATTTCAATGCAATCCCTATCAAACTACCAATGGCATTTTTCACAGAAGTAAAACAAAAAATTTCACAATTTGTATGAAAACACAAAAGACCTCGAATAGCCAAAGCAATCTTGAGAAAGAAAAACAGAGCTGGAGGAATCAGGCTCCCTGCCTTCAGACTATACTACAAAGCTACAGTCATCAATACAGTATAGTACTGGCACAAAAACAGAAATATAGATCCACAGAACAGGGTAGAAAACCCAGAGATAACCCCATGCACATATGGTCACCTTATCTTTGAGAAACGAGGCAAGAATATACAGTGGAGAAAAGACAGCCTCTTCAATAAGTGGTGCTGGGAAAACTGGACAGCTACACGTAAAAGAATGAAGTTAGAACACTCCCTAACACCATACACAAAAATAAATTCAAAATGGATTAAAGACATAAATGTAAGTCCAGACACTATAAAACTTTTAGAAGAAAACATAGGCAAAACACTCTATGTCATCCTATTTGACCCACCTCCTAGAGAAAGGGAAATAAAAACAAAAATAAACAAATGGGACCTAATGAACTTAAAAGCTTTTGCACAGCAAAGGAAACCATAAGATGAAAAGAAAACCCTCAGAATGGGAGAAAATATTTGCAAATGAAGAAACTGACAAAGGATTAATCTTCAAAATTTACAAGCAGCTCATGCAGCTCAATATTAAAAAAACAAACAACCCAATCCAAAAATGGGCAGAAGACCTAAATAGTCATTTCTCCAAAGAAGATATACAGATTGCCAAAAAACACATGAAAGAATGCTCAACATCACTAATTATTAGAGAAATACAAATCAAAACTACAATGAGGTATCACCTCATACCGTTCAGAATGGCCATCATCAAAAATCTACAAACAGTAATGCTAGAGAGGGTGTGGAGAAAAGGGAACCCTCTTGCACTGTTGGTGGGTATGTAAACTGATACAGCCTCTATGGAGAACAGTATGGAGGTTCCTTAAAAAACTAAAAATAGAACTACCATATGACCCAGCAATTCCACTACTGGGCATATATCCTGAGAAAACCATAATTCAAAAAGAGTCATGTACCACAATGACTCTTTAGTTCATTGCAGCACTATTTACAATAGCCAAGACATGGAAGCAACCTTAGTGTCCATTGACAGCTGAATGGATAATTAAGATGTGGTACATATATACAATGGAATATTACTCAGCCATAAAAAGAAAGGAAATTGAGTTATTTGTAGTGAGGTGGATAGACCTAGAGTCTGTCATACAGGGTGAATTAAGTCAGAAAGAGAAAAACAAATACCATATGCTAACACATATATATGGAATCTAAAAAAAAAATTTTTAAAGTTTCTGAAGAACCTAGGGACAGGACAGGAGTAGAGACATGGGCTTTGACAATGGACTTGAGGAGAGGGGGAGGGGGAAGGGTAAGCTGGGACGAAGTGAGAGAGTGGCATGGACTTATATATACTACCAAATGTAAAATCGATAGCTAGTGGGAAGCAGCCACATAACACAGGGAGATCAGCTAGGTGCTTTGTGACCACCTCGAGGGGTGGGGTAGGGAGGGTGTGAGGGAGATGCAAGAGGGAGGAGATATGGGGATACATGTATATGTAAAGCTGATTCACTTTGTTATATAGCAGAAACTAACACACCATTGTCAAGCAATTATACTCTAATAAAGATGTTAAAAAAAAAACCCAAAAGCTAAAAATAGAACTACCATATGACCCAGCAGTCCTCCTACTGGGCATATACCCTGAGGAAACCATAGTTCCAAAAGAGTCATGTACCACAATGTTCATTGCAGCACTATTTACTACAGCCAGGAAATGGAAGGAACCTAAGTGTCCATCTACAGCTGAATGAATAAAGAAGATGCGGCACATATATGCAATGGAATATTGCCATAAAATGAAATGAAATTGAGTTGTTTGTAGTGAGGTTGATGGACCTAGAATCCGTCGTACAGAGTGAAGTAAGTCAGAAAGAGAAAAACAAATACCATATGCTAACACATATATATGGAATCTAAAAAAAAAAAAAAACGGTTCTGAAGAACCTAGGGGCAGGACAGGAATAAAGACGCAGATGTAGAGAATGGATTTGCAGACCTGGAGAGGGGGAAGGGTAAGCTGGGATGAAGTGAGAGAGTGGCATGGACATATATACACTACCAAATGTAAAATAGATAGCTAGTGGGAAGCAACTGCATTGCACAGGGAGACCAGCTCGGTGCTTTGTGACCACCTAGAGGGTTGGGAAAGGGAGAGTGGGAGGGAGTCGCAAGAGGGAGGGCATATGTATATGTATAGGTGATTCACTTTGTTATACAGTAGAAAGTAACAAAACAGTGTAAAGCAATTATACTCCAATAAAGATGTTAAAAAAAAAAACAGAATGAGTTTTACTGAGTATTCTACAATTACCTCATAAAGCCTTCAGCATTTTAGGATCTGATTTATTGGGCTCTGGTGTGTCAGACTCAGTCAAGTGCTTCATGACTATTTCCTCATCCTCTCTTAGACATTGTAAAGAAATCTGACAGCTCCATTAACAAAGTGAATCTTCAATATTCCAAGGTTGGCAAAGGAGTGATGGATAACTTCATTTCTAACCTTGGAGGTTCTGTGCGTGATTGCATCAAAGGATCTTCCGGTTTTACTTCAGTGTTAATGCCACCAGAATGCAAGCTCCATGCAATCAGTGACCATGTTGTCTTCCTCTCCAAAGTTTGCAGAAGTTCAAAGGATTGTACAATTCCTGGCACTTGGGAGTGACTTAATAAATGACCAATCTGCTTGTACATAACTAAATAAATAGATTTTGTCTTTGCCACGCTTGACCCTTTTGTTTGAAAACCATCTTGATAGAGAAATGACAGCAAAAGAGCTTTTCTACTCCTTGTCTGCTGTGAACATTTGCTCTGCTACAGGTAGCTGTACTGCCCTACCTTTGTTTTCCTTTTCTCCTTGAGCTTAAAAGTAGGACTCATAGAAGAAAAAGGCTATTGTGTTTCTTTATATTTTTCTGAAAATTGGTTCTTTCTCAGCCTTTCTGACACTGTGTGTCCTTCACGTTGCCCATGCTTACTGCCTTTGTTCTTACCCTTTGGAAAGATTAGCTCATTAGAGCTTTCTGGGCAGCCACCTATCATCTACACATCTACTCCTGTTTTCTTCATTTGGATCTTATAATAATATTAGCAGAATTTTTCCCTTTAATAATCTCTAGCTTCTTTTGAGCCATCTCCCTTTTTCATTTCTCAAGCCATGTTGTCCTTGTTCTTTGTTTTGTTTGATAAGCTCAGTATTTATGATTTTTCAACCACCTTAGCCTACTGGAAATGAGTGTCACTAGATCAGTTTTACACCTATCTTTTCTTCTCAGCTCAGAAGCCCTGGGGCTGTGGTATAAGGCAGTGGTCCCCAAACTTTTTGCCACCAGGGACCTGGTTCGTGGAAGACAGTTTTTCCATGGATGGAGGGGAGGATGGTTCAGGCGGTAATGCCAGCAATGGCGAGTGGCAGAGGAAGCTTCTCTCGCTCGCCCACCACTCACCTCCTGCTGTGCGGCCCAGTTCCTAACAGACTGCAGACCGGTAGCAGTCTGTGTCTTGGGGGTTGGGGATCCCTGGTGTATGGGACAGGCATTTCACTGTCCTTCACAGTCTGGTGATGAGGTAGTGGTTGCTGAGTGCCCACTATCTGTCTGTCTGAGTCAGTGTTGCCTATTTTAATATAAGCTCTTAGGAAAAACCAAATGTCAGAGGATCTAATATAGTGTGTTCCTATGGGCACTTAAATACTGTGTGTGCTTGTGTGTAGTGTATGTGTATAAAGAAAATATTTTATTTACATGTTTTTAACGGAAAAGTTCTGAAATAGGTTGGTACTTCAGTATTTAAGTAATTCCAAGTACTTTTAAAATGGTGTAGTATCTGTGAGCAGCAGCTACGGAGGGTTGTGGAATAAACCTTAGAGTAACAGACAGAGTGACTCAATTTCATTGTAGAACTCTTTCTCAAGTTAGAAATAAACTATAAGAGGGTTCACAAAATTGGTCATATCTCTAGAGTGCCTGTTTTATCCTTTTTGCCAAAGCCATGCAAAGAAGAGAAACCAGGAAATCTGGAAGGGGAAAAAGGGAATATTCTGTGCTAAGTAGTCTGGCAGACAGGAGAGATGTATTCTGTTAATTTCAATGTTAGAGAAAGTGAAAACTTAAATATGAAGAAAGGCCACGTGGAGTTAGACACTCATAATGCTGGATAGATGATTTTTGAGCAAAGAGCCCCACCCAAAACACAGACACACATAGACACACACAGAGGTAAGAAACTTAGGTGGCAGGAGGTCTAATCAGGTTTATCTGTGATCACACTTAGAGTGAGCAGTGACTGATAACAGTGTAAGGTTTGTAAACGGGACACCTAATGGTACTAGGTGTTTGAATTTCTTTGCTATTACTCTGTTTGACTAAATATAAAGAAAGATACTTGTATTAATAAGCAGGTCTATTTTATGAAAAGAAACCTTACCTAAGTGGAATTATTGTGCTAGTTATATGTGTTTTAGCCTAGGAAACCGTTGTTAAGCCACTACTGAATATCTAAATCATATATGTATTTAGGAAGAAATAAATAGCCTCATTCTGTAAAGCCATGCCTAGAAAATGACAGTAAATGTCATTGTCATTAGCTCTTACACTCTGATTAGGGACAGATAAACCTGCCAAAGAATCTTTGTCTTGAAATCTGTGGCCTAAACATTCCATTGTCTGAACTCAGGAGACAGAGCTTAAATCTCTAAGGGATCTGGGATTATTCACTGAGTTACTCTTTGCTTCACCCGCAAAAATGAACATACTCTTTGTCTGTTGCCAGATTCCCAAGGGGGTGTAAAGAATGGAGTCTTTCCAGCTCTACAGAACATATATAAATTATCGTTTTAATTGAACCCTCTCCTTGGGCAGATAGGCCCTGTGATATGACATGTTCCTTCTCATCTCTATTACCTTTAATGGAAATGCCTACTCTCATCTGTCGGGCTCATATGTTAGTATCTTCATGGGGTCCTCATGGATCTGCCAACCTGGAAAGATGTGATTTCTCACCAGCTTCACATTCTGCTTGTGTAACAAACTCAGAAGGCCAGGCAGATCCATTTGGCTTTTCACGTTGCCCAGCACAGTGATGAACTCACCCCACTTTCTCCAGTGAGAGCACCGAGAAGAATCTTCAAAGGTCGGTGTGTTCTAAATGATGTACCAGACATGAATTTGGGCCTAATTCAACTCAACAAGTTACTACAGGACACCTACTAAGTAGAGGACATTCTAGTCAGTGTTTACTAAGTGGAATGCTTCCAAATGCCAATAGTACTTGGTCTCTTTTCTCAAGGAGCTTAAAATGCAACTTAGCAGGTAACAGAATACATATTTAATACTAGTGAAAAAAAATTGTGGTGACTGAGACCAAATTGCCAAGGAGAGATTAACTTTTTCTGATAGAATCAGGGCTAAGTAGACAGAGAAGGTGATTGGAAGTAAGCCTTGAGGAGTTAAATTTTTGACTGTTGTTATTTCTGCAGCTTTAAAGCTAAGGGCCTACTTAGATATAGGTGACAATGGCCACCGAAGAGTGCCATTTGTTGGATGAATGGGCCTAAATGGGTAGGGTCAGTGTCTAATCCCGTGAGTGTTCACTAAGTCTTTAAACAAATGAGGAAGCAGAGGAGGGAACTTCCTGAGAGAAGAGTCTTCCCAGAGCCTGGTTAAATGGCGATGCTGTGCGTGCTTCACACAGACTTTCTGAAGAGACTGATCTCCACGTGGTGGCCATGGAACCGGGGTGGGAACCTGAGAGAGAAGTGGGATTCTAGAGCATCAGGTCCTAACAGGAGACAAGATGTGAAGAACAGAGAAGAACAAAGGAAAGGAAGTGCAGATGAATGAGAGAAAGTAGCCAATAAACACATTTTAACAAATAGGGCCCCGTTTTTAGCCTTAGATTTGAAGGGAACTTTATGTTTGGGCAACTATCGATTTTGCTGATACTTTACAATGCTGACTCTTACCTAGCATTCCAAATATTTTTATGCAGTTTTGCTTTCACAGAAGATAATGTTGGATTCCTGAGTGTTTTACCTTGACAGTGTTGATATCCATAAGCCCTGTTTAGACAAACAGTGGTTTGGGATCATTTTGTCTGTCTACCTAAGTATCATTCTTTCCCTGCAGACATCAGACAGTACTGTTGGTGGTCCTGAGGACCGTTGGTTTCAGAACTGTCAGACGAAAAGAGAACCAAATTCTAATTTTATATAATAAATCAGAATGCAGGACACTTCATACAGTAGTTTTTAAAAAATGAAAATTAGTGGATCCTTTGGATTTTGTTGAAAAGTATAAATTATCTTTTGGATTTTATATAAGAGAGAAAATCTGTTAGTGTTTTTTCTTCCTGCCTCTTCCCGGTTTATATAAATTAAGACAGGGTCACATCAATTTCATTAGTCATTAACAACAATAAAATAGCACCAGCCTACTGGTTAATATTGAATATATTGATGAAACCAATACAGAGAAAGCACTTTGTGATCCAAGAGTTTAGTAGGAACTAGAGCTTCATGGAAAAGTTTACTGGCCAGGAGTCAGGAAACCTAGCTCTCTATTTTGACTTTGCCACCCACCAGCAGGGACCAGACTACACTGCTTTTTTCTTTGTGTCTCTGTGTCCATGTTGGTAAAATTTAGTGTTTTAACACTTGTTTCTTGGTTATGAATATGTTTACATTGAAACTATTGCAATTTGACTCTTTCTACCTCTATAATTTTATCTATAGAGGAAACGTAGGAATTTGGTAACTTACAAGCCAAATCTGCCTGCTCGATGTGTCTTGTTTGCCAGCACGGGAATTACAAAAATTTATAGCTGCCAATATTTTAATATCAGGAAGCTTGCCATAAATAATCTAGATTTCTGACTTCTTTTGAAAAATGGAAAGATCTGGCATCCCCAGGCCTTAATCCCTCCATGACAAGTGACCACTGGAATGGAAATCATGTGATATCAGGTTTCACATGCACCCACCCAGCCCTCTTCATTGTCTCTGTTACCTCCAGGGCCTTTGAGTTCATGTGAGTTTGTGGCTTCTGGATTAAATTAAAGATTTCTTCTCCAAAATCGAGGCATTTACAGGTTTGCTGCATAGCACAGCGTGTGGGCTATTCCCCTGGCCTCCTCCTCAGGGCATCCATGGGAATGCAAGGCATAGTGGTGTGGTACCTCTTTTATGGGGCTTTTATAGACAGAGGATTTCTCCAGAGTCAGTGACATTTCAACTTCAGGAAGGTAGAGGAGTTGTAATTGGCCCTGTCACCATTTGGGTTTGATGCTGGCACCTCATGTGTTTGCCCTGGTTGAGTAATCTGTTTGCATCTGGGTAGACCACATGCAGACAAACGTGAACTCTGTTTGTATTCATATCCTGCCTGGGAACTTGATTTCTGTGGGTCAAGCTTTGGAAAGATTGATAGATTGGAAATTTACTGGTATATTCTTGGATGCAAAAACTCACTTGAACCCATTTTGGGAGCTGACCTTAATAACCTTCCTCAGACTACAGCAAAAGAGCCTTTCTCATTGATGGCTCCAGTGGATTAGACCAACTGCATGAGCATCATGTCTGAATACAAAATGTTTGGTGTCATGAAGACGTTCGGTATTCCCATTTTGTAGGTGAGGCAATCAAAACCGAGCATTGTCTAAGGTTACGTTAGCTCAGTAAGTTTGCATTATGGATTACCAGCACCTCTCACTAATGGGAAGAATGCCCTCTTGTTTCCTGGGTGCCTCTCCCAGGCAAGTCAACGAGCTCCACTCCCAGAATTCCTGAGGAGATACATGCACCACCTGTCCTCTGTAAACCACAGTCTGCAAGGGCCAAGAGGGAAGTGATCAGGCTTAGAAGACCAAAAACTCCTGGGTCTTCTCTATGCCTTGTCCTGAGCCAATCACAGACACTTCCTAGGGTCTCTTTCCCCTTTGTGATGATCTGGCAGATTCTTTGCAGTATTGACATCAGTGAGCGGCACGTATGGCTTTCTGGCATTGACAATCTCCTTCCCAGCCTCTGTCTTTAATCAGTGGGTTACAAGTAGAAGTGGGAGAGGAGTAAATGAGAAACAGTGGAAGCTCTTCGGGAGGAGGCTGATTGGCACCATCCTTAGCAGGGACACTTCTCTAGGACCTACCCTTGGAAGCCTGGGGGATGTCTAACCCCAGTTTGGAAGCACTGCAAGATAGCTCCTAGTACAGAAGACGTGCAGATGGCCCAAAGCACATGAAAAGATGCTCAACTTTGCTAATTATTAGAGAAATGCAAATAAAAACTATGATGAGATATCACCTCATACCAGTCAGAATGGCCATCGTTGAAAAGTCTACAAAATGCTGGAAAGGGAGTGGAGAAAAGGGAACCCTCCTACATTGTTGTTGAGAATGTAAATTGGTACAACCACTATGGAGAACAGTATGGAGGTTCCTTAGAAGACTAAAAATAAAGCTACCATATGACCCAGCAATCCCACTTCTGGGCATATACCCAGTGAAAACCATAATCTGAAAAGATGCATGCACCTCAATGTTCAATGCAGCACTATTTACAATAGCCAAGACATGGAAGCAACCTAAATGTCCATCAACAGAGGAATGGATAAAGAAGATGTGGTACATATATGCAATGGAATATCACTCAATCATAAAAAAGAATGAAATAATGCCATTTGCAGCAACATGGATGGACCTAGAGATGATCATACTAAGTGAGGTAAGTCAGAAAGAGAAAGACAAATATCATATGATATCACTTATATGTGGAATCTAAAAAGATGATACAAATGAATTTACTTACAAAACAGAAACAGACTCACAGACTTAGAAAACAAACTTACAGTTACCAAAGGGGAAAGGTTGGGGGAGGGATAAATTATGAGGTTGGGATTAATATGTACACACTACTATATATAAAATAGATAATTAACAAGGACCTACTGTATAGCACAGGGGGGAAAAAAAGCTATGTCCTATTACAGTGAGCATCAGATTTTTTATTAGGAAATATAGTCACCTTGACTCAACATCCAGCACTCTACGAGGCATCATGAGACTTACAAAAGGAACATGCATAAGAAGGCTCAACCTTCAGGGAGTTTATGCTCCAGGTGCTAAAGACAAGAATGTGTCTGAAACGTTCAAATAGGAGTTTGTAGTCTTCTTTGGGGCACTGACCATCAGCATCATAAAAACACTCCACACAATTAATAATCCCTTGCCCATTCCTGATTCATAATACCCAGAGACTGTCAAGGACAGATGCGATATGGGGGTGAAGGAAAGGAATTGCTCTAGAGCTAAGGTGGGGAGATGTTAAACTGCCTTAGGATTGGAGACCAGGCAGAATTAGATTGACTTCAAATAAGCCTCGCTTTCATATGCAGCTACTTTCAACATTAACAGGGCTACCAAGGGGCCATGTTTAAATGATAACTTTCTACAGTTTAAATAGCCAATGATAAGTTCGGTGCAAACTTGAGCACAGTTTGGGATAGTAGGGAATATTTTACACATGACTCTTAAGGAAGTGCCCAAGTCTTCCTTCCTTGTGGGTAAAGTCATTGGCAACACGTGACGTTATCCTCAGGCAGTGATGGCCCCGTAACATGCATGCAAAGAACCCGGAGAGTAAATAAGCTCGATGGAATGTGTTTCCTTTTTCCCTTTTGCCATGGTTCTTTTTAAGCTGACCTGCAGCTCTGAAGGTGACTGTAATGAAACATCCCACAGGCATTGTGTTTCTCACGTGTGAAAAGTTTAGTAGAGAATTTCTCCCATAAAGAGTGTACAAAATCCTTGTGAATTGGCAAGATCATTTAGAGCTTCACTCTGAGACCACATGCCCTGGCTGTTGTGTGTGTTTTTGATGTATCTCATGTGTATGATGGTTTGTTGGCTAAGTCAATTTACCTGGCTGTCAGAGGAAGCCTTTCCCTGCAGACAGGCTGCATTTAGAGGAAGTTTGCTATGCGTCTTCACGTTCGGTGCGAAGAGGTCTCTGGTTGTCACATGCGTCCCTCCATACCCTTCTTAATTCTGGCTTCTTTCCAGCCATTGTGACAGCTGTTTATTGTTCGTTCCCAGATGAATTACCCATTGCTCTGTCTGCTTGTCACTGTTGTAGCTTCTTCAAGTTCCCATGTGATGGGGGGAAGAAAGCAAACCAGTATGGGATCTGTAAATGGCTGGACTTTCTATTCAAATTAGAATTATTTTTAGAAAGCTGCTATAGAATTTAAATTTTCTCAATTAGAAGGATTTATGTAAAACCATATGTTGGTGTGATTTCTCCAGATAAAGCCTTAGAAATGTTCTTTTAGGTTCCCAGAGCTGGGGCACGGGGCAACCTGTGGGTAGGATGCCCTGCATGCCTGCAGGGTTGCAAGAGTCCCTGCAAGGGGCTGAGTGCAGGGATTTGAATGGCCATTCACTTGTGAGGCACCAGATTCAACCAGGAAGGGCTGAAAGACCGTGACAGTGACCTCTGCTAGCGGCCTAGCTGCAGATGTGGGTGATCTATTTAATCAATACCTTATCTGGATTGTCAGTTGTAAAAGGCTTAGAAAATAATGCAACAAAATACTCAGTTCTGAAACAGAGTGTCATTTCACCTTTCTTGGATTTGGAAGGCCCTTTAGAATCTTTGCATCCTGGGGGAGCTGGTTAATAACGATTCCAGGTCTAGAATGGCTGATAAACCTTTATTTTATTTAGGAAGGGAAATAGTGGAGCCAGGAGAGGGTTGAGAGCCCCAGGCAAAGGGGGGTGTTTGTAGTCAGGGGTGTTAGTGCTCAGTCCTACCTGTCTCTGATAATTGTCCCCCAATCTTCCCTTCTAGGGTATAAGATGGGTCAAGGTAGGGCCTCCTCTTTACCTGTTTTGGTCCCTCAGCTATTAGCACTCAGTTCTGTGATGTACTTTGAGGTGCTTAATAAATCAGAGGACTAATGATTTTCAGCAAAAATGCCAGGATTTTCAGGGAAAGTCTCCTGGGGAAGGACCTGACTTTGTCTAGGCCCTCAGGCTCAGTTGACCTGGACAGGACTCTCACTCAGAAACGGGCTGAGAGAGCACATCTGAGACTGCAGCATCTCCCGTTCTGCTGGCCTAGAGGGCGTGGAGGGCACCACCTGACTCTGCTGTCCTGACTTGTGCCCTGTCTCAGTGCCAGCATCCATTCTGGGCTTCCAGGCTCATCCTTCAAAGAGTTGAAAAGAGCATCCCAGTTTCCTTCTCTTAGGATCTTTCTCACCCTTGACAAGCCCATGGACCAAATAGACCTGACCTCTGTGGCCTCCTCTCTGTCGGCCCTGATTGAATATTCACTCTGCCGAGCATCATGCCAGGCATGGTGTAAAATTATAGAAAAAGGATGTGATGCACTCTTGGCCTCTGAACATCTTATCAACTTACAGGAGAGACAGAACCAGCACAATGTAAAATACATGAAAGCTCAAATATCAGCCAGATATATATCATTCATTATTTATAAATCCAATTAACATAGCCTGGGAACACATATTTATATATGCACAGATCTGTATGTACACATATTTATATATACACAGACCTATATGTACATATATTTATATATACAGAGATCTATAGGTACATGTATTTATATATACACAGATCTATATGTACATATATTTATATATACACAGATCTATAGGTACATATATTTATATATACACAGATCTATAGGTACATATATTTATATATACACAGATCTATAGGAACATATATTTATATACACACAGATCTATATGTACATATATTTATATATACACAGATCTATAGGTACATATATTTATATATACATAGATCTATAGGTACATATATAGATCTGCCAGCTCTCTTGGGAGGGCGCATACAGACAACACGGTAGCAGATGAGCCTGTTCCACAGCAGATCCACTTCAGAGGCACTGACCACAGCCACCCTGGCCCACTCGCCAGCGCTGTCAGTCTCATCCTTTATAAATACAGAAGGACACCAGGCCGAATCCCCACTGCTCGCTGGTCACCCCACCTCCCCGGCCCAGCTGAGGTGCTGAAGGACAGGCTGACCCATCGCATCCCCAGCCAGTCTTGCTCTCGTCCTTCTGTGATGGTTCCTGTGGATGAATCAGGACTTCATGCCACAGATCAAGTGATGGTCTCACATCCACATGGGGCCAATCTTATCTGCAAGCCCCGATGTGGCCTGCAGCCTGGGCACAGTGAGTGAGTCCACAGGCGTCCTAACTGAGCAACCACCACTGCCTGAACCCTCACTCCAAACTGCCTCCTGCCTCCTGTCTGCTGCAGCTGGGAGCCTGGACACCCCTCCCTTGGCCGCCGGGCCACAAGCCCTCGAGGAACCTGCAGGAGAAAGCCTGTGGTCCTGGCTTCAGTGTCACCCCGTCACTTCAGGTCTTCCTAGATGGCAGTTTCCTCAGTCTTCCCTCCCGCCTCCCCCTTTCCAGGCCATGGCTCTCATCAGCCCCGTAAATGTGGCAGAGGCTGCCGGGGTCCCGCCCTCATCCATCAGGCCTTTCAGAGGCCAACCTCCATCTGCCATTAGTTGCATCTCTTTGCAGGACGGTTTTCTCCAAAAACCATCTGAGCACGGCAGTCTAGGAATCTCTGGATGTCACCTCTTCCTGAGGGGCATCCTCAACCAGCAGCTGATGGAGCCCGGGGTAGTTTTGAGGTACATGATTCTCAGCTGTTCTCCAGAGTCCCTGTGGGCTCGAGCCCCAGTGTCCACATCACCCACAGCTGGCCCAGCGACACTGTCTACTGGTCGCTCTCCTTTCCCTGTCCTTCCACTGGTGTTTCCAATATGGCCCCCATCAACTATTAGCTCTCAAATCCTTCTCCTAGGGTTACTCCTGGGGAACTAAAACTTAGTAGAAAACTACCATTTTCCAGCTCCAGTAACTTCAGCCATTTCAGCAAATGCTTTAATTTTACGTACACATAGATCTATGTGTATGTGTATATATATATATATATATATATATATATATACATATAGATCTGTGTATATATAAACGTGTACATATAGATCTGTGTGTATATAAACATGTACCTATAGATCTGTGTATATATAAATATATGTCCACAGACAGGTCGCTGGGCCCCCGGCTTTGGCTCACACCCCTGCAAGGAGTCCCCAGTGCGGATCTTCATTCATGGAGATGGGCTTTGATTACTCTCTCTAATCTGTCAAATTATATGATTTCATGTGCTTGACTTCTTTTTCTGTCCTGCATTTAGATGCTGGGCAGAGAGAATATAGAATAGAGATGTCAGAATATGTTGATAATTTATTATGTCTTTTATCTGGGAAAAAGTAGACATGCTTGTACATCCTTATGTGCAGGGTGACAGTTTATCCCTGGAAGAGGGAGAGGAAAGGGTGTCTCAGGCTGGGTTGGATTAGGAGACAGAAGCTACACAAGTTACTTTAGCAGGAGGAATTAGTAGGAAGACTTGTGCAGGGAGAAAAACATTTTCCTCAGCCCTTTTAGGGTCCCTGGCTGGGTCTGAAAATTAAAGGGACAAGAACAGATTAACAAGAGAAAGGCATACACATTTATTAATATGCGTTTTACCTGACATGGATCCTTCATAAGGAAATGAAGACCAGAAGAAACAGACCTGCGTATTTCTGTGCTGTGTGTGGTGAAGGGTGGGCTGTGGTGGAGGAATATGACAGGTTAGGAGTATGAGGTCAGCGCAGTGACCTGAGGGAACTTAGCAAGGCCTGTTTGCTGGGGTTCTTCTCTGCATCCCTTTGTCTTTGGAGATGAGGATGCTCCTTTTCTCTGGGTGTAGGGAGGGCACCTCTCTCAGGAATGTTTTATGATCTGTTTCAGGGAAGAAGTGAGAAGGGAGGAGGGCAGAGTGAGCTTACCGCTGCAGCTGTTTTCTCAAACTCCTTCAGCTGCACATATTCAGTATGCAAGGTGCCATACGCTGGCAGAACGTGTCCTGAACCCCGTCCCTTGTTAACCAGTAGTGGACAATCCAAGAGGTGAGGTGGGAAACTGAGACTCCAGAGGGGTGACTGCAGCTGTGCCTCTAGGGCTGGGGGACAGAGGGGAGACGTTAGCATGATACAAACTTAAATACCTAGCCGGTGGACCCTGCAGAGGGAAACCCAGACCCCCGACGAGCGGGAGCTGGACAGCGGCTGTGCTGGGGTCTCTGAGGAGGTGTGGAGAAAGTGAGGCTGGGAGGATAGAGAAACTGCAGAGTCCTCAATTGCTGTTCCTGAAGCCGGCTGCTGCTGCCACGCAGTTATACATATCGCCATCATAGTAGCCTGGACACGAGAACTTGGTTCAGGGGGACTGACATTAAGGACCCTTATTTACCTTGGGGAGGGGTGGTGATTAAGTTCTAAAGTCAGGGCATGAGGGGAAAACATATATAAACTCTAGAATCTCTTCCTAAAGGTAGAATCTTACTTTTTTAATCTTTGTCCTCCCTTCCCCACTCTTCAAATGCTCTCAGATGCTGTATTACTTGATCGCACTAACCCTAGAAATGGTATTACTGTGCCTCCTTAACCGAAAAGAGATCAGATGCACAGGATGGTGAACTAATGTGCTGTGGCACAACCAGTAAGTGATAGGACCTGCATTTCAAAGTCAAGTGTGTCTGCCCCGCAGCCCAGGCTCTGTAAATAGCACAGCCCCGCCGCCCCTGATGAAGGTTCTGCCTTGACTTCATGTCTGGGGCAAATCATGTTGACGCCAACATCAAACAAGGGCCGCTGTGAGGTCTTTAGATATGATAGACCCACACTCACCAATCTGGCAGCCACTGGGCATGTGTGACTAAAATGAAATTAGTTAAAATTAAGTATAAGTTCAAATTCAATTCCTTGAATTAGCCACTTTTCAAGAGCTTGGCAGCCATGGTGGCCAGTGATTCCTGAACCAGAGGGCACAGAACGCTTCCATCCTCACAGGCTGTGCATCCACAGGCCGGTAACTTAACCCCTCTGTGCCTCAGTTGCTGCTTCTGTCAAATAGGGATAGTCAGGCAGCTCCTCATAGGGTTCAGAGGAAGGTTAGATAAGACACTCTTGGTAACATTCTTAGCGTGGTACCTGGCACGTTGTGTGTTCTTAGTATGCATTAGTTATCTAAAGGGGGAAACGGTACATTAGCGCCGACATTATGTGATTTTCTAAACACTCTACCATCTCCGTTTACCTCTGATATTTCTATTTGGGGAAGGTGGGAGGGTGTTTGAAGCAGAGGAAGCAAGGTCTTGATAATCTGTATTTGGAGTGCTTCATGGAGTCAAGGAGTTGTATGTGAACTCACAAGACTGTTTTATTTCACATGCATTTCTGTCATTCATATCATGTACCAGGTTCTGATCTAAGAGCCTAACAAGCATTCCTTCACTTAATCTCCAAACAGGCCTATGTGGTAGGTATTCTATACCCTCATTTTTAATACTCTCCACATTTCTATACCTTCCACATGTTATGACATCTTGGGAAGTCCTGCAGGAGTGGCGAAGGGAGGACAAAAGAATAAGATTCTGTCTTTAAGGAGAGTAGAGAAACAAATAACTTTAGAGCGTCTATTATCTCAGGCTCGACATTTTGTGTGCATTTTCTAATTGCCTAGCCCTGTGACAGAGGGGAGGCATTTTCTAAATGCCTAGCCCTGTGACAGAGGGGAGAGTCTCTCCAATTTATAGACATGGAAACAAGCTACATAACCACCCCAGCATCACACAGCTAGTTCAGTGTGAGAGCTGCAGTTCTAACCCAGGCCTGATTCCAAATCCTATACACTTTCTACTGCATCTTCATGGCCATTAGTAGGCAAGATAACACTTTTGCATGTTTAACTCTAGTGTAAGGTAGGAATGAAAGATGTAGATAAGCTGCCCTCGGAGTTAAGATGGGGAAGGGATGACCCCCCAGCCAGGGGGCGTCGTGTGAGAGTCTTCCTTGAAGACATAACATTTAAATGGATCTTGGAAGTGGGTGGGATATGGCTGGTGGGATTGGGGGAAGCAGATTTCTGGTGGAGGAAGGGGCACAAGCAAAGACTCTGGCGAGATAAGGCCAAGGAGTGGGGGGTCTGTCTGGGCGGCAAGGAGTATTTTGCCACCCACACTGCTTAGAGTTGCCAGTGAGTGCATGGTCGTAGTGAAAAGCACACTGGCTCTTAGTTTTGTTATTACTTTTAAATTCTCTACAGACAATGTGCCCTCTTTATTACGTGTGCCCAGGACAAACTACCCCCTCCAGCGCCTACCCACTGGCAGCTAGGTTTGTTTGGATAAGTGTCTCTGGAATGCCTTCCTCTCTCCACCTTCCTGGTAGCTCTCCAAGTTCCGGGGGTTCTCAGCCCCATTCTTTCTGGTGTGCTCCTTACCCCGTGTTCTGGGGACACAGGTCCTGTGAAGGACAGAGGAGTGGCCCTGGGCTCTGGGAGAGGAGGGGCAGATGTGGAGTGAGGTGCCTGTCTCACTCCAGGTCTGGAGCTCTGCTGCCCTAGGCAGGGAGCCTGACTGTGACAGAAGCTTCCTTCAGGAGCCAAAGGATGCTTTGGTTGAACCAAAGGGTGTGGACCACTGGCCCGGGGGACACTCTTAGAGATTTGTCACCTGGTGGCAAGTGGAGAGTTGGAAGCTGATTGAACTCACTAAAGAGAAGCCCAAGTGGTGGTTGACGCCCCTCCTGCCCTGCCTGTCCCCCTGCCCGCTGCCACACCTGGCTAATATCCACTGCGTTTTGCTCTCTGTTATATAGTATCTCAGTGGCAGGACCCACTCGGGAGAGTTGGGGCGAGGCTGGCTGAGGTTCTCGAGGAGCTGAGTTTTGGGCTCAGGTGCCCGCCCGGCAGTGGAATGATGCTTCCCGACCTTTCAGACCTTTGAGACCTCTGCGCACTCTTAGAAAGCACTTCAAGCCTCCCGTCGGCACCCGGCTGCCCAGGGGAACCCCAGGGACAGGTGTCAGGTAGAGTATCCTTTCTGAGTTTATTGTCTCCTGTCCTCCCTCCCCTCCTTTCCGTGTGTCTGTGTTGCTCTGTTGTGTCTCCCTCTCCTCAAGGTTCCATAGGCCAGTGATGCAGGGGAATTGATTTATGTTCTTGTCAACAGAGAGATCGTGGCCCGAGAGGTGATGGATACCCGGATGCACTCACGACAGCATCTCAAAGATTCCACGCCACTAGCTGCTACCAAGCATGAAGCCACCTTCCTGCAGAGGCGGCAGGAAACCAGCCTGGAGGAGGTGAGGAATGTTACTCTTCCCTCTGCCCTTGACTACATCGGCGTTTAGCTGTCAGTTGGTTTGGGCCCCAGCATGACAGACCTTTTCCTGTGTGTCCTTCCACAGGTTCTACTTTTCATCTGGAGGATGGACCATCTTCTCAGGTGTCCTGGATCTGCTGAAGGACCATGAGGAGGAGAAGGTTGTGGGTCCCCAAGACAGAGCACAGCAGGTGGAACGGAGAAGCACCCAGAGCGGGACGCAAGCCCAGCACCCTTCAGACTGGAGCACCCTGAGCTGCGGTTCCTGATTGGACTGTCTTTGCTTTGTCATCACCCAATTGACACCAGTTCTGGATGCTTTTGAATGGTTGGCTTACCCCCCCCCCCCCCCCCCCCGTCTTTTCTTCTTTCTTCCTTGACCTTGGGGATTGTAAGAGAAGAACTGCTTTGGAAAATATAATTGTGTGGCTGAAATTAGCCTTGTTTATGAACCAATTCTGTCCCTAGGGATATTTGAATTGTCATTCCAGATTACCTAGTAAATGGGGCTGCATTGTTTGATGTGTGTAGTACCAATCTTTAGATTAAAAATACATTTTCTTTCTTCCTTTTTTTCACATCTGGATCCAGGTAATGGCCCGAGTCCCATTTGCTTTGCTACTGAAGTGACATCAGTGCGGCAACGCTTGGGGTTGAAATAAATCAAACATATATTATACCCAGGGCTCTTGCATGCTATTTGAGATGTATGATACTCCACAAAGAAACACAAACCTTGTAGGTGGAAATTTAATTCCTATCTGATCCTGCAGCTAGAATGGTGGAGAAATTATGGATATCAAAAGTGGCTTCAAATACTTTGAATGTAAACTAACCAGGAGTAGGTGGATGCTTCTCTACGGTAGAGCAGGGACCAGAGATCACCTGCCCTGTCAACCGTGCCCCTTCTGGAGGAATCTGAGAACAAGGCCCACTTCTGTGTTTGCATTTGCGTAGCCTGTGGCGTTTCTGACTTGTGTTCTGTAACTGTGTGTGCCTCGTAATAAAACACCTTCCACTGACTCAGCAACAAGGTCTCTGTCCATTTCCTGCAGTCCTGTGTCCTCACTGGCTTTGCAAGAAAGTCCAGGGTAGGCATGCGAGTGGCTGCCCTGCCAGAGATCTCAGCTGGATGCAACGCTATTGGTCCTTCAGGAATGTCTGCAAATGGGGTCAGCATGTGTGTCCACCTCTTCTGCTCTCCCTATTATAGTCACCTTCCGAACTTTCTAGTCAGGTATTGCCCTGTGAGGCCAGTGTGCTGCCGTCTGCCAGCATGCTCTAATTCTGGAGCCCCATTTATTTCTGTGAGACTTGAGGACACACACTCTCTGAACCTCCTTTTCTTCATACACAAAATATGTGGAAATATGAGGATAATGGTGCTTCCCACAGTGATGGTGCTAAGTGCCCATAAAAGGACGTCACAGGGATGGTTCTCACACATTATACACACACTGGGCTGGGGCCATACTCAATGAATGGTGGGGATTTTATTTCTTAATAAAGAATTGAAAGAACATTTGAATTCCTTAGAGCTGGCCTTTGGTTGAGAGCACTGAGTAACCTCTGAGTGTCATCTTAGGTCTCCTTGCTGAAAGCGTTTGGAAGGAAAGGTGGAGGTTCATGGGCAGAAGTCAGGGGAGGAGACTGCCAGCCCCTGCCTGGACCTTGTACCCAGACACCTTGGTCCCTCCTGCAGGACAGGGTAGGGATGCACGCCCTCCTCAGGGACGACGCTGCTGCCTTTACACAAAGTGAAACTGACATGCACTCAGGTGTGTGAGATGCCACCTTTCTCACCTGTTTTCGCCACCAGGCCCAGGGCATCCAAGGGCAGTCGAGTCTCTCTAAATACTGGCACAGAGGTCTCATTCACCTCGGGGAAGAATTCCACCCAGGCCTCATCAGACTGGATCTGCCACTTAAGTAGAAAGCAGTTTCCAGAAAACCCCAAGCACTCTCCGCTTGCACACATGAGATTTCAAATGTGACACACAGACCAGAGCTAAGGTAACTCATTCCATGTTGGGTGGCAAGCAGAATTTGCTCTGATTGCCGTGGTATGTATTATAGTCCCATGGATATTATGCTGGACTTCAAGCCATGCACAGTAGAAAGAACATTTCCTACTTTCTACCTTGAAGTCATTAAAATGGTAATAATAACACAAGAGCAAGTAACAATTATTAAGTCCTTACCACATACTGGGCACTGGGAACAGCACTTTACAAGCACTGGCTCATTTAATTGTCACAAAACCCACATGAGGTAGGTCCTGTCACCTCCCATTACTTGGATGAGAAACTGAGGTACGAATGGCTGGGTCACTGGGCCAGACCCCCCAGCTGGTGGGAGTCCCAGCTGGGATGCCCCAGGACTGCCTGACTTTACCACTGTGCTCAACGTTCCCTCACCTGGGTCCCAGCCCCTGTCTGCTTTACTGTCTTCTGACTTAGAGCCTCACCTAGGGAACTTCACTGTCCTTCCTTATAACTTGGGGCCATTGATTACCATCCTCTCCTGCCTGCTTCCTACAATTATTGTCTAAGCTTGGCAAATGTATGCCAACTAACAGCGAATCAATATGAAAATTAAAGGTTTTATTTTAAAAATTAGTATTTTTTAAATTAAAAAATATGCCTATTTCTGAGTGGGATCTAGTTTCAGCCCACTGTGTGCTGAATTCGACCTCTCTTTAGCATTCTGATGTTCCAGAGTGATGCACCCAGGGGAGGGCCTAGTGGACAGGAACGTTGAGCCCAGGAGCTACCTCAAGGGTAAATGAACGGACACCTACTAGAGGCGACACGACGTTAGATTCTTCAGCAAAACTATACTGACTCTAACCTTAGTTCCTAAGATCTGTATTAAGGGTATCATCAAATGGGACGGAAATAACCTCTTCCTAATTCCCTCCAACATCTTATCAAGGAGGAGGTGTTATGGCGTGTCTTTCTGAAGGACCACTGGCGTTGAAAGCAGTTTACATATTTGCAGACAGATTGTAGCGGACGCAGTTGGCTCCTTGTCCCTATTTCTGAGGGCTTTCTCGGGCTGGGGTGCCTGTGTGCATCCCAGGCCAGAAGTTCTAGGGCGTTCTCCCCTCCCCAGTGAGTCTAGCCCTCAACCAGGACTGAGGAACATTGGTATATAAATGCCCCACCTCCCTCACCCTTTGGAGAGACGGACTGAGGTGTATTCTAAGCTGGCTCTGAGGTCCCCAATGAGGTGACACTTCGGTGGCCCATGGTGGGAACTAGTTTGTGAACCCACTTTTGCTGGCTGCCTTTCCTTCCTTGTTTAACACCTCACTTCTCAACCAGTGTTTCCTGGGATCACCTCTCCAATAAGTAGCTAACTTGCACACAAATACAAATACCTCTGCAGTGTTAGGAACTGAAAAGGAGACCTTATCAATTAGAGACCCACTTGCCAGGGGATAATTTCCTTCCTATGAAACAGGCACCGTCACAGGCTATGAGACATTTTTTCCTTTAAGTGAAAGACTCAACTAGCATAAGAGACCAAGCAGAGAGTCACCTAATGGCAAATCAAATTACAATTCACTGGCTAGAACAAGTAATTAAATATAAAGGGGTAATGGGAAAAGGAAAGAGTCACAATCCCCAAACCACCCTGTCACCTCTCAAGGACTCCTATTTGTCTTTGAATCACTTCTGCTTCAATTAACATTGATGGAGCCTGCCCAAAGTGCCTGGCTTTTGTCAAATCCCATTACGAGACGCTCCAAGACACTGTCCACAGCCTTTGTTGTGCCGGTACCTTTTTGTGGGAATATTGAATATTGTGTGGAGTAGCTAACACATTGATCGGGACTGTTATACAAGAGGTTTGCTTTTTCTGGCACTGCAGTTTTGTAAATGGGATTTCATCTCTGCCTTTATTGTGATCAACTCAAACCAATTCTCTAAGTTCAAGTTATGATGCTCCAAAAAAGCATGTCAGACTAACCCACGACTACTTGTCAAGATAAACGTTGAAAATGTTGACCCTGTAAAGTAAGAAAATGTGCCCGAATCTCTGTTGAAAATGTCCCCGAATCTCTGTTAGAGGCATCGCACACCTCATGTGTTTTTTTGTTGTTGGGTGGAGGACATGTACAAAAACCCACGTTTCCTCTATGGTGTTCCCAGTAAAGACTTGGTGTATCAGAGATGTAAACAGGATTATGGTTGTACCAGAGTCTGCCTTACCTCTTTTCACTCCTTGCTCAGGTCTTGGAGGGTAGGGCTATATTTTATGCTTCTTTGTTTTCAATGTTTGACTGAGATCAGGGTTTCCTTCATTATTGGTAACCATTCCACCTTTACTCAAAAATGACTGAAGTAGACAATGGAAAATCATTATTTTATAGATTTCCTACTGAATCTCAGTTTAAGCCAACAGGAGTGTGTACCCAGCCCTGCACTTCTGGGGGAAAGAAGGAGAAATCAGAGCCCCATCCTTGGGTGAATGATCTGATATTGAAAGGCAAAATTCCTACTAGGAAAAAATCACAGAATAACATCTTCTAGGATCTCTAGTGACCAAGGATCTTTAATGATCAAGGATCTTTAGTGACCAGGTGTAGGGAAAACACTTGCTACTATTGGTAACTTTTTAATTGCTCACATTTGTAATCTTATTCATTATTAAATTTTTTCCTCAACATTCAAACACTACTTTTGCCACTAATAAATCAAAACATACTTTAGGAATCAAATCATCTTAAATCTTTAATTGCTGATTACAAATTTAAGTAGACAGCTGCTCCTAAATATTTTGATAAAATCTCTATCAATTTCATTTAAAAGCTTCAGAAAATTCAAAAGCAGACAGCATGCACATACGTGCATATAAACACACAAGTAATCACAATGGGATTCAAAATGTATTACACCTATACTTAAATGATCAAGAAATATTTATACTATGGGTTTGATTTATGTCTTCATTATTTATAAACTTGTTTTATACCTTCCTTGTATTTTATACTTCTCAGTGTTTCTACTTTCCTAGAGCTACAGTAATACGGAATGAGGTGTCAGACCAGCTGAGTTAGATTCTGGGTTATCAGTCACTTATTTTGGGTTGGCATATGGGATCTTAGTGGATCTCTTCAAAATTGATTCCATCCTGAGCCGATGTTTTTTGGCCTGAGTTTTGTCTTAGAGTCAAGGTTCAGTTGCTACGGCAACGAGTCATCAGAAACCCTTACACTAGCAACATGGAGCCCCCCCGAGAGCGCCCTGTCCATCCAATCTTAGTCCCAGGCAGTGAGCCTTTACTTCATGATGCCTTGGTTTCTCAGTATTTTTGGAATAAAAACACCCAGTGGTTTCCTCATTGAAGGAGTGAAAGGGGGAGTCTAGGCAGCAGACCCTCTTCTTTGGGTGCTGCCTCATACATCAGCCTCTAATACACAGCTAGACTTCCTATTGACTGTTAAGTGTGGCCATAGGAAGTGATCACTCCTCTGGTTAACCAAGAAAAATCTCTAACTTTCCTTGAGTTATTTGACTTAAAATTAACTTTATCTGTTCTTTTCTATTTACTTAGAAGAAAAATCAAAGAAACAGAACATCTATATCATATCTATATTTCTATATCTATCTCTATATAAATTCTCTAACCTACTTATTAAAAATATTTTTAAAAATATGCTCTTATTTTTGTTTTCCAATGAACTTTTTGTGTACCTTACACTTTTTCATCATTGAGTACTATTATGCATCAAGGCATTTCATAGTCATGTTGTCCCAGTGAACTATAATTATTCATGTTGCTCAAATGATTGCAATGTGTACACTCCATTAAGCTGCCTCTTTTGTCTTCCTGAGGCATTTTTGAAAGTCTGTTTCTTAAAGGTAATGAGATGTTTCATACCCATATTAATTTCTTTCTACTATTAGCTAAGCTTTTAGTCCCTGAGAAGCCCTGATTCCTATTAATAGAGAATAGCACTAGAGTTGCATCAGTTTTATCCCCATGAGTGCGGTGGTAGATAAAGTAATGCTATTTTTGGCCACTGTTATGGAAATGCTGAAACATATATTTTAAGATCATAAGTTTTATTATCATTTTCTAATAGGAGAGTACTAATATTATTACCCATCCCACATTTTTAACTAATATTAATTTTAAAAATTTATTTTCTATACCAGGCCCTCTTGGATTATCAACTCAAATTGTAATCATGCTCCTTTCTCAGTTATTCGCCTTATATGTTTTATTGATCACCATTTTGGAGTTCTTTTCTTAACAAACATAAGAAAGGTTGCAAGTGGACATAGCTATGAAATACAGTAGAAAGATCAGTCTTCTCATTTGTAAAAGGAATGTGCTGATGAGGTTTAGAATGGAGATTTTTTCCTCTGGGCACTGGGCTAATCCTTGGAATTTTTATCATTGGTCTAAGGTAGAGACCACACTCTGAGGACCACTGGTTTAGGGAACATAAAGTAGGTTTGTTGGCCAGGTAGGGCTAGCCTTTGGGGCCTTGAACTTTGAGGCTATTAATCAAGCTGAAGATTAAGTTAAAAAAATAGTAACTTCTAGAAAGACAAATCCTGGGGTTATAAAAATTGAAATTATCATTGTGAATCTTGCATATTCAACCATGTCTGTCTTCTACTCCTTGGTACCAATATCTTTAGGCAACTCTGACTGCTTATCAGTTGTAGATCTCATATAAAGACTGAAGTGCAGAGAGGTATACAAGCCTCAATGAAAAATTAACAGAATTTTCATAATTCACGTAGAAAATTATTCTCACCGTAAACAAACACCAGTGAAATTTCTCTCCCCATATTCTTTGGATGGGGAAAGAATTCACACAAACAAAGGAATTTTGTATCTTTAAAACCCAGATCCTAAATCCTGATTTTATTTTAAGGTGGAAGTGTACACCTTCACTCCTTTTTCCTGACATCTGTTACAGCAGGAAATCTCTTCCTAAGTGTTTTAACAAGTGCCAGGTATGCTGTCACTTGGAGATGAATAATAAACAGCCATGATAAATGGATGTTGTGGGTGACATTAATAAGATATTTGCAATCCTGAAGGAAGAATCATGGAAGATAAATAGATGCATTAATTGTTACTACTGTTAGGAACTTGAACTTCTGATACACAGAGCACGTGTTCAGTCTATTTTTGAACTTCCTGATGAAACCTTCTTTGCTTCCCTCTTCCTCCAGCTGCCCCCAAATGTAGATGTTCCTTGAGGTTCTTCTGCCTTTTCTTTTTGTTCCTTCACCTCTGTATTTTTCTATCAGTGAACTCTTCTGCACACTTTAAGTTGTTATCTCTAGAGGAGATGATTTCACAGTCCAACCAACCCCTCCCCCCATTGAATCTTCATTTCCAGTTGACTGTAGGGCATCTTTATCTAGATGTTATTCTGCGAACTCAAACCACTTGCCCATAGCAGGACTCAGTGCTTCATCTTCCCAACCCAGTTTATCCTTATTTTTCTTCTCTTTGAATATGAGCCACATTATTTGCTTCACTAAAACCTCTCTCTTTATTTATCATCTCAGACATCCACAAGATTCAGCCTCCAGGATGTCTCTCTGACATTGGTATCTTTATTTCATCTTCTACTGACAAAACTGGATCTTAGGCACCCAATGCTGCCATTCAACTGATTGTTAAGGCCTCTTAACTGATTTCCAGTCTCTCTCCGCTACAATCCATCTTAAACATCATTGCAACACAAATTTGGGATTTTTCTGGATGCCCAGTATATAATGAGATGTGGTCAAACTCTATCCTGCCATTCTGGATTCCCAGGACAGCCCTGACTGGCTTTCTCACTTTTCTCTCTCACTCTGCTTATGAACCCTCTCACTCCACTGGGGTAATATTTATCTCTAAACATGTCTTTCAATGTAATCTTTTGTTTGTATTATTCCTCTTCATATCATCTTCTCTCTATTTTTTTTTACTTATTGGAATCCAATGCACGTTTTAAAGATAGATAAGAAATGCTACTTTTCTATAGAGTGTTGCTTAATTCACTTCAACCAATACCATCTTCTTTTCCCTTAAACTCCTACATTACTCTCTGGGGTTTTCACTTATACCTGTACTGGGTGGTTGTGATGAGGTAGACCATTCTTTGTTAGCTCCTGAACTCTCAAATCCTGCCATACATCTATATGGGAAGTGTTGAGGTGGACATTCCTGGCAATGCATGCTGTTACAATCACTCCCACATTTGAGAACCTTTTCTTGGCCAGGCACTGTGTCAGGCATTGGAGCCACACTCAGTTCAGGCTTTCATAGAGCTTATATTCTAGAAGAGAGACAAAGACAAGAAATAAATTAACGTAGGTTGTGATTTGTACCAAAAAAAGAAAACAAAGTGATGTTCAAGAGAGTTGTGGGTATGAGATGTATGTAGTTAGGGCGAGTTCCTCTGAGTCAGTGAAATTTAATATGAGATCAGAAGAATGAGAAAAAGGTAGCCTGGCAGACGACTGGGGGAAAGAGTTCTAAACTGAGGACCAGCATATGAAAGGCCATGAGCCACGAATGAGCTTGGTATGTTTAAAGGAGAGATGAAAGGCCAGTGGGATGGAGTATTGTAAATAAAAGTTGTATGAAATGAGATTGAAGTACAAGGTGGGAATCAGATCATACTGGGCCTTGTAGACTTTGGGAGAGCATTTGGATTTTATTCTAAGTATTGTGAGAAAACATTAAAGGAATTAAAAACAGGCTAATGCTCTGTGGGGATGGAGTTAGAGTGGCACAGGAGAAGAAACGAGCAGATGGTTTATTGTCCTAATATGTTAACTTCAAACTGTAATTTAGAAACTCTAGGTTGGGTGAGCTGGCCTATGGTTGGGTCTCAAAAATTCCCTTTGCTTTGTGGTCTAGATCAAAAGCAAGTCAAGTTACCATCTTGGCCTCTTTCCCCATTGGCCACAAGCTTACCTTGGCCCTTGATATCTTGGGGATCCTAGGGCAGGAAAAGGAGGGAAAGAACAAACTCAAAGATAAATATCCCAAAGATGCTCAAGGACCCAGGGGCATGGGAAAACTTTCAGAAAAGGGAAATTCTAAAAATACAGGAAATCCAAAGAGTCTAGGCTATGCGGATCCTACAGTTTTAAACTTTTTGGCTTATAACACTGTAGCTTCTATGATTACAACAAAGTTTCATGCTCTATCCACGAAGCCAAATAGTGATCTTGGCCTGTGTCCCATGTCAGTATCCCCTCTTAGGGACGGACAGAAAAGGGTCTTGAGCTCTTCATAAAGACTTTCAATTTTTTATTCCTTTTTAGGAATGGCATGTATATAATAGGCACAAAATATATAACTGCTAAACTAAGTTAAATATTTTATAAGCCACTGTCTTTAATCAGACACTCAGAGGTGGTCACACTCTAGAGTTTTTGCGTTATTAGTTAAATTCTCTCCCTATTGTTTTTTGCTGAGTCCAGCATAGTCTTTACCTCTTTTTTTCCTACAAGTGACTAATTGTGGTGTTAGTTACTCCTTTTTAAAATTTTAAAGGATATAAACATTATTTAGGAACTTCTCTGATCTTTTTACAATTTACTTTTTCATGCCTTTTTAAACTTTACTTGTTTTGAGTCTCATGACTGCTGGATCATTCTTAGGTAAGATTATTAATTTATTGATGAACAATAATAACTTGATATAGCATTTTCCCCAGATTAAAAAAATAAGTTGTTTCAGCCATCATAGCCTTAAAGTAAGGAATAGTTAATGAATCAAAGTATTATCTGATGTAACATATGTTTATTAGCTTCAGCTATGTTCTAGTTTGTGTGCTAGATTAAGAGGTGAGGAACAGTCTATGGCTCTAAAAGATCACAGTCTAAACTCCAGTAAAATCTCAGGGAAGGGATTTTAAGGATTATCATCCAAAGCTTAAATTCTCTCTGTAGAGTTGCTGCCAAATTGTGATCCAGCTTCCCTTGGAAATCCTCCGTGTCAGTGACCTTGTTATCATCCATGGCAATCAGTGCATCTCTGGGAAGCTCATGCTTATTATCAGGTGAAAATCTCTCTCTCTGTGAGCTTACCCAGGGATTATCCTTCTAACTCAAGAAATCCAAATCCAAATTCCTACAGAGACATGGCAGATGGTACACATGAGTTAAGCAATCCAGGTGTTAAAATTAAGAAGTTCAAGTGGCAGCTGGTATGTGGCCACAATGTAGTGAGGACAATAGAGAATGGTAGGGACTATGGTAAACTGAAGAGTATGACACGTTTCAGCTCTCATTTATTGTCTTTTTAAGCCAAATGTGGGCCAAATATTCCTATGGTTTTTTTTTCAAATAAACCAGAATGTGGCCTTAACAATGTGTCTCTGTGGCATGGTCTGACTTTTAAATCGGCAACCAATTCAAAACCTTGAAAATATTCTGTGGGTCAACACTCTGAGAGGGAAACCACACATCTACAGCTGGATTTGGCCTGTGGGCCATTCACTTCCAACCTTTGTTCTGAGCCCCACAGCTGTAAGGAAGGAATGCAAATTTTCTTTTACTTGACAGCCCAACATCCAGTCACCATCATTCATTACCACAATCTTCTCCATAATTTCTTCCTTCATTTAAGCATCACTTCAGCCAAACTCGCAGGAGATTCTTGATCTAATCCACACACTGCCAGTAAATAATTGTGATTAGGTGACATCCATACAAGGATTATGAAATAACTCAAGGGTTATAACTACTTGGAAAACCTTTGCCAAACTGTTTCTTACCTGTATAAAATGTTATTCTTCCAGAAGACTCAGGGCACAAAAATAAAGCCAAATCTTATTGAATGCTGGACATTTCACGTTGATAGTGAAAATATTTGGGGAAAGGTTTTCTCAAATCCTCCACCAATTCTACATATGGCTTTAATTAGATAAAATTCCTAGTCTGGTGTCTGCATAGTAGGCATTCAGTAAATGTCTATTCCTGTGCTAGTTATTCCCCATTTGCCTCCCACCTAGACACACTCTGACACAGAAGGGTGGTTCCTCTGGACCACACAGCCAGGCTCCCTCACCAGGTGGCTTCCATTAGGGTGTAGCCAATGGAGCCATCAGAGATCAGAGCAGAGTGAGGTCAGGCTGTTTCTTCCACATTCCCTCCCTGCTTTGCAGGCCCACCTCTGACAAGAGCTGTGATTCTGTGTGGTCCCACGTGTATCCAGAAAGCCCTGTGCCGGGGCTCCCATGATGCTGATTGTCTCTGCTACTGCCTTGGCTTCTTAACGTTAATGCCAGATGCCTCAACATCCCTTGTTTGTCCCTTACTCTTGCCCCCAGTAGCTCTGTCTCTTGATTTTAAATATTTGGGGTGATTTTGTTTTTCTACCCTGACAGTTACATACTCTTTCCCTTCCTCCTTAGCTCTTGCAATGCCATCTCTCCATCTCTGAATGAAGGAACTTGTCTCTAAAGAAAGGTTTCTAATTTGTAGTTAGGAGTGTTCCTCATATTCTCTTGTTTCTCTTTTGGTGGGTGTCAGGATCTTCTTGGACAAGTCAGTCTCCAGAGTCCTATTTCTAATTACTAAGCACTATCCCATGGACCCATGGGGTGCAAGAATATCTTTTTAAAATTTTTTATTTTTTAAAAATATTATTGGAGTATAGTTGATTTACAATGTTGGGTTAGTTTCAGGTGTACAGTACAGTGATTCAGTTATCCATATACATATGTGCATTCTTTTTTAGATTCTTTTCTCATATAGGTTATCACAGAATATTGAGTAGCGGGACCTTCTGTGCTATACAGAAGGTCCTTGTTGGTTATCTGTCTTAATGAGTATATAAGGCTGCCATCTCCAGTAGGCTCTGCACATCCAGAAGCCTTAGTTCTTCCTAGTTTCTGAACTGGGCCTGACCTCTTAGGATGTACCAGAAACTTTATTCTCAACAGCAGGATAAGAGTTTGTCTGCCTTTTCTGACCCCTATTTCTGGTGAGCTTGAAAAGATGCCCACCAAACCTATCCTTTACTATAATTTCTGCACTTTGCATCTGCTCCTATGGTATTCTCATTTCACACCTGGAGACCTTCTCTTAATTGTACAAACTTCCCAGAATCATAGCCCTGCCACCCCACCTGATCTCAAGTATAGAGGGCTACATGGATTCTGGATTCAAGCCTCTTAGGCCCTGGAATTTTGTCCTCTGGCTTAGGCTATACCCAATCTCTTCTTTCTTTCCTTTTCCTTATGCCCTTCAGTTAAGGTCCAGCAATGGCTTGGGGAAAAATCTGAACCAGTTATGACAATGTAATATAATAGGTCACCTTCTGTCAACAAAAATTTTATGTCTGTTAAATGTCAGGGACCAATAAACATAGCACTACAGCCAGCCCTACATCTGTAAAATCCACTAACAAGTAATTAGGGAGAAATGAGTAGAGGTTTGGTTTAGAAACTCAGAATACCTCTTAGCAAAATCCATTTTTAAAACAATATATGTTTTAAAAGCTACACTAATGATTTTAATATGGTCTTATCTTTAAAGCACTTTCTAAGTGCTAATTGTCCCAGCATGTTTCTGAAGCATGTATCATTACCAGAGGTGTGTGCCAGACTGGCTTATTTTTAAAACAAATTAGTATAGTGAATAAGCATTCTGCGTTTGCCTTAATAGTTAAATTGGATTTTGGGGGTATCAATTAAAACTACACAATCAAGGCAATTAGTTTTACTCAATGGGTTCATAGACTAGGTTATATGTAGACATTTTATAATGTTATAGTCAATGCCCATTTCTTTTCTGTTGTATATTTCTACAGAGTGACCCCCTAGAGCAGAGATTCTCAACCAGCATAAATTTTGTCCCCCTTGGGATATTGGTGATGTCTGGGGACATTTTTTTAAAATTAATTTATTTACTTATTTATTTATAAGTATAGTTGCTCTATAATGTTATATAAGTTATAGGTGTACAATACAGTGATTAACAATTTTTAAAAGTTATACTCCATTTATGGTTATTATACAATATTGGTCATATTTCTCGTGTTGTACAATATATTCTGGTAGCTTATTTTGAACCTCATAGTTTGTAACTCTTAATCACCCATCCCAGTTTTGCCTCCCCCTGCCTCCTCTGGTAACCACTAGTGTGTTCTTTATATCTGTGAGTCTGCTTCTTTTTTGTTATATTCACTATGTTTACTAGTTCATTGTATTTTTTAGATTCCATGTACAAGTGCTATCATACAATATTTGTCTTTCTCTGTATGACATATTTCACTTAGCGTAATACTCATCTGGAGAAGTTTTTCCCCGATAGGGAAAAGAGGGGTCAGTATGCTACTGGTATCTAGTGGAGAGAGACCAAATACCCTACAATGCACAAGAGAGACCCCTACAACAAAGAAGGATCTAGTCCAATATGTCAATAATGCCAAGGTTGAGAAGCCCTGCCCTAGAGAGAAACCTTGTGATTTGCCATTTCTGCAGGCTGTCTACCCCGACCCCTCTCCAACCCCAGACTAGGGCGAACACCTTACTAACTTCAGGTCATTTCAACTAAGGGGGATTTTTGCTTAGGATTTCTTCCATCTTGCTACATAGTGGCTGTGCCTGTGATGATGCTGTCTCCATAGCTGAGTGGAGAACAGAGGTGCTCATCATGATCTGTCAATCAAAACACGCGTGGCCAGGAGAGGACATTGTTATTTGAAACCCAACTGACTGTAGCTGCCTTTCCTGTTAGGAGGAGGGGCCGGGGGGGGTGGGCGGGAATAGATGATGGCAGCACAATTCTTATCATGAAAAATAAATTCGTATACGGCTTCTTCCCTTCACAACGACATATTGAGGACAGAAGCAGGCGAGCCTGCAGTTGTAAATTCTGGGTTTCTGAAGATGAGGATCTGAACAAATGGCCCTTTAGTTTAACTGAGGATGTTGATGAGTTTTGGGATTGGCACAGGGAGGCCTGTGAGGGTAACTTGTTCAGTATAATAGGATGAGGGGGTTGGCTTTCTGGGCGAAGGAATCCAAGCCTGAGAGATCAGGAAAATAAGAAAGCCAGAAAAGGTGTAGAGTCTAGAGGAAGAGGAAGATTACCAAGCAAACAGTAGGAGACCAGAGATGGTTGAGATAAGTGACCTGTGGGAGATTCCACTCCTGGTGGAGACTCTACATGGTTTTACAGAGAAGGTATGTCTAACACTCAGTCAACTCAGGCTATATGTCTCTCTGTGCTGTAAACACACACACACACACACACACACACACACACACACAGAGACACCCCTTGTGAGTAGTTTTTGGCAATGTCAAAGTAAAGGGGATAAATTCCATGGCTGAATCAGTGTAGTGTGCAGAGAAAGGCATCTACATGGGAGCATCAGACTTCACTTGACACAAAGTAAGGTCCCAGAGCTAAATACAGGTAGGAAACTGTAAATCCTGGCAAACTTGCAGACATCTTGGGAAAGGCAAATGAATTACTGTAGAATAAAGGGAAGGGGACACAAATACATTTTATTTAAATCTCAAAGGATGAGGTTACTTCAGCTGGATCTGAGTAACATCATATATTAGAAGATGCCTGATTTCCAGTAACAGAAATCTACATCAAACTGGCTTAAGCAACAAGGGAATTTATTGGCCTCGATCGTTGGGAAAACCCAGAGGCAGCTGCTTCAGGTACAGTTGCATTGAGAGGTACCAACTGCCATAGGGGCTTTGACCATCTCCATCTTGGGACTTTACTGTCTACTATGAAGACTTCACTTTAAGGGTCGTTCTTCTCATGAGGCAGCACAGACGGCTCCTGTGTACTCCAGGCTTCTGGACACTTTGGTGTCTCCTTCCTATCTCAGAATGAAAAAGGCAGTCTTATTTGGGTCATGTGCTCAACCCCAGGTCAACGCCTCCACCTAGAGGGCAGCATAGTCTGGCCCACCTGGGTCATGTGCTCATGCTCTTGCCTGGGGAGTCAGGATCCTGCGATGGGTAGGCCCACCAGGTTTAGGGGGGCATTTCTCCAAAGGAAAAATTACTAAGGAGACAAAAATGTAATGAATATGCACTGAACACAAATTAATCTCTGGTGGGGGGTGAGGTGCAGCAGGAAAGCACAGGGAGGTGGAGACATCACCCCTATCCCTCCCAGCCCAAGCTATGTCTTTCTTATCCTCTTATCCTCCACTTGAGCAGGAGTGGAGGCCCCTTCTCTGATCCTTTGTTCCTCGCCCACTTCTACATTGTGGCAGATAAAGGGGAAGAAAGCTCCTGGGGAGGAAAAGGGCCCTCCTTGCTG
The DNA here is from genome assembly GCF_963924675.1 of Phocoena phocoena. NCBI lineage: Eukaryota > Metazoa > Chordata > Mammalia > Artiodactyla > Phocoenidae > Phocoena > Phocoena phocoena. The sequence goes on along the minus strand of NC_089228.1, from coordinate 55,917,467 downwards.
TGCCTGGGACCTGGCCTGACCCCAGGGGGCTCCACCCCCATGTCTCTTTCTCCCTCTCTCCTGTACCCATGTGCTTTCTCTCTTTCTCTCTTGAACTGTCTTTGTCTGCCTTTGGTATCAGGGAAATACTGGCCTCAGAAAATGAGTTGGAAAGTGTTTCCTTCTCTCTTTTCTGAAACAGATTATGTAAAATTGTTGTTAATTCTTCTTTAAATGTTTGGTAAAATTCTTAAGGGAAACCCTCTGGCCATGAAGATTTCTTATTTAGGAACTTTTAAACTACAAATTCCTTTTCTTTCATGGTTATAGACTGATTCAGATTGTCTGCTGATTATTGGTTGAATTTTTGTCATTTGTGGTTTTTGAGCAATTGACTCATTTCTTCTAATTGTCAAATTTATGAGCATAAAGTCATTCATAATATTCCTTTATTATCTTTTTAATGCTGCAGGAGCTATAGTTATATTCTCTAATTCATTCTTGATATTAGTGATTTGTGCCTTATCTCTCTCTATTTAAAACAAACAAACAAACAAACAAAAACTTTGTTATTCTTAGTAAAGTTTTATCAGTTTTATTATCTTTTCTGAAGAACCAGCTTTTTTTGTTATTGATTTTCTTTATTGTTTTTCTCTTTTGTTTCACTGAATTCTGTTCTTACCTTCATAATTCCCTTCCTTCTTCTTGCTTTGGACTTATTTCATATTACTTTTTTAAATTTTTTGAGGTAGAAACTTAATTTATTGATTTAAGATTTTTCTTTTTTTCTATTGTAAGCATTTAGTGCTATAAATGTCCCTCTAGCACTGCATTACTTGAACCCCATAAAATGTATGTTTGTCTTGTTTTTATTCAGTTTCATGTATTTCTTTTCAATTTTTGAGACTTTTTCTTTGACCTATGGATTATTCAGAAGTGTATTGTTTATTTTCATGTTTTTAGAGATTTTTGTGTTGTCTTTCCGTATTGATTTCTAGTTTGATTATATTATGTTCAGAGAACACACTCTACATAATTTCAACTCTTTAAAATTTTTTGAGGTTGTGTATGACCCCAATACAGTTTATCTTAGTGAATGTTCTATGTGCACTTGAAAAAGAATGTATATTCTAATATTGTTGGATGGAGTGTTCTATTGATCCTACTGGTTGATTGTGTTGTTTAAATATTCTATATCCTTGATGAATTTCTGCCTAGAAATTCTATCTCTTACTAACAGGAGATACTGGACAATTTTTCCAGTAAAACAAACAAACAAACAAAACATATATGAACATGCATACAATTATTTGCACACAATTTCAAGGATTTTCTAAGTTTTTCTATTGCTCTTATAGGGACAATAGTCTCTATTTAAAATCTCTGGTCTTGATAGAGATTTTCACTCTTTTTCATACCATAAGTAACAGAGATTGTCTGATAAAGTCTTGAAGTAGGGCAATAGCTGTGAAGGGAAGAGGACTTCATCACAGATGAGATGGTGTTGACAATTTGCATACTTCACAGTTTTGCCCAGGCTTGGGCATGGCTGCTTTACTATAAATAATAGTAGAGGGGTTCCATGTAATTAGGGATTGTGATCATCATAAACATCCCTCTAAATGTAGGGACACCATTTAGGCACCACAGGTGATGTTCCAAATGTCAATCACCTATCATAATGTAGCAGGTACAAAATATATGTCCAGAGTCTTGGTGTGTGTCAACTCCACTGAGGTTAATATATGTCAGGTAGACCAATGATCACATGGTGAGGAGATGAAGATGAGGCCTATATCAGTTAGCTATGCCTGCATAACAAATGCTCCACAACTTAGGGGCATGAAACCATAAATATTTATTATTGCATACAGGTCTTTGGTTTAGTTGGATGGTTCTTCTGGTCTCAGCTGAACTAACTCATGTGAATGAGGTGAGTTCCATGTTGGGTCAGCAGCTCTGTGGACATTGGCTGGGCCCTGTCCCATATTCGAGGAGCTGGTTGGTGACTGACTGGTCATTGATACTGCCCTTGGCCAGGACAATGTGGATCTTCCCATGTGGTCTCACTGTGTGACAGCGGTGGAAGTCTGAGCTGGAGAGTCAAATACACAAAGGACCTGAGGCCTAAGCCTAGGATGGACATACCTCTCTCCTGCCATATTCTACTGGACAGAGCAAATCCTCGGCCAGTCCAGCTAAAAAGAGTGAGGAAATACACTCCCTTCTTGACGGGAGGAGCTGCCCAGTCACATTGCAGTGGGAGAAGACACAGCATGGCCATGAATTAGGTCATGACTGCAGTTAGTCTCCCTGATTCCTTAAACAAGAATACTGGGAAGTCATTTGGTTTTCAATTACTGAAGCTTGCTTTAAAAAGCTTTCTGCTCCTTAAAATTATAAAGAACTTTGTGAGGTTTTTCTCTGTGTCTTAAGGTAATTGGGTACTATTTTCTTGACTGTAGGTAAATTGTTGTCATCATATATTCCTAGAAATAAGACTACAAAACAAAGAGGGAGGGAGAGAGAAAAGAAATGGAAAGAGGGAAGGAATGAGGGATGGAGGGAGACAGAGAGAGAGAGAGAACAGCCTTGTGTTATGAAATCCAGACTTTATGGATTTCCAGGGCACTGATAACAGCTGTTAATTCTGTTAGGCCGAATAGACCCCTACTTGCTATTTCAAGATAATCCTGTCAAAGGCAATGGCTCTGTTGGAAGGCATTACAGTTATTATTCAGCATTGCTAGAATCCTTTATGCTTGCAAAGTGCTTTACAGTCTCCTTTATTTTTATTTTTCTATGAGTAGTTTGGTATTTTTAGTTTTGTTTTATAGCCAAGTAAGTGTGGTCATGCTCTTTTCCTACTGTTATCCCTTGAATATTATTATAGAGCCAGAGGGCCTTTGAGAGATCATGAGATAAAGAAAGGATGGGGACTTTTCATTTGGTCTCGCCAGAAGAGAAGGTTCTGGAGACTCTGGAATGTTCTTTGGCCACCCCATTTCAATATTTTGACACTGTGACAGGTAAGTCCTCTTCACGTGCAACCCTAACATCTGCCACTTCTTCTTGTTCAGTCTTACAAGGGCATAGAAAGCAACGGCCAGCATCTTCCAAAGACCACCATTAACAAAATGGATACAGTCATGGGGGGCTCTCCTTGGGGAAGGAAAAAATTTTCTGAAGTTGTTGGAGATTTCTAGTGATAGTTCCATAATGCAAAATCAGTCTAAGTGGCAGAGCAAAACAGTGTATCTAGGCCAGATAAATCAGGTTGAAAAACTAATGTTCATTCATGTAGTTATTCAATCAAATACCTTCTTGGTGTCATGTGCTGTTCTAGGCCTTGAGGTGATAAATGGGACACATTCCCTGCCCTCAAGAGCTCGCATTGGAGTCCAGGAAAAACAGACTTGTAAACAAATAAACTACTATCTTCTGTCACAGGTAAATGGGTGATTACTATACATTCTGTCGCCCATTTTTTAAAATTTAATTTTATTTATTATTTTTATGCAGCAGATTCTTATTAGTTATCTACTTTATACATATTAGTGTATACATTTCAATCCCAATCTCCCAATTCATCACACCCCACCATCCCCCTGCAGCTTTCCCCCCTTGGTGTACATACGTTTGTTCTCTACATCTGTTTCTCTATTTCTGCCTTGCAAGCCAGTTCATCTGTACCATTTTTCTAGATTCCACATATACGTGTTAATATACGATATTCGTTTTTCTCTTTTTGACTTACTTCACTCCATCCGTGCTGTTTTTAGAGAGACAGTCTGAGAACAGAGAGGGGTTTCAGATACCATGACCTATTCCTTCTTGCCATCTGCTGTGGTTAGATGCCTTGTATCTTCCTTGCAAGGAGCTGTCTGCTCTTTCAGCCAAAAAAATATCTGTTGCATTCTAATTCCTCCAGTTTAGGACTTAATACTAGACTTTGGAGGGTTTTCCACAGCAAAGTGTAAAACTATTCACAGTGTTTTTGTTTTTAACATTTAAAATTTTTTTATTTATTTAATTTATTTATTTTTGGCTGCATTGGGTCTTTGTTGCTGTGTGCAGGCTTTCTCTAGTTGCAGTGAGCGGGGGCTACTCTTCGTTGCGGTGCGCAGGCTCTAGGCACCCAGGCTTCCAGAGTTGTGGCTCGTGGGCTCTGGAGTGCAGGCCCGGTAGCTGTGACGCACGGGCTTAGTTGCTCCGCGGCATGTGGAATTCTTAACCCACAGGCGGATTCTTAACCACTGCACCACAAGGGAAGCCCCTCACAGTGTTTTATGGAAAAAAAAAAATCTCATACTATTTTAAGAGCAATGGAAGAGCTTACTTTTGAGGAATGACTTGTCGAAAGTTTGAGAATTCAAAAATCAGGTTTCCGCTGCTAAAAGAAAATGGGCAACTTGGTTTAGTTGGGCAGTTGGCAACGGAGTGGGGTGCTTTATTTGGATAATTGAGATTCAGATGGAGAAGTTTGGATGAATGACTCAGCTCTCCTGTGAAGGTTTTGTGATGGGCCCCAGGACCACAGAAAGCCTGCCATCAAGACAGTACTTGAAACATAAAGTGATACATGAGCAAAGATGAGGTCAAATCATTCATCAAATTCCCTAATTATGCCTGAGAAAACCCTGCATATAAAGTATCCCAAGAATATAAAATAGAGATGGTCTCTGACTGTTATCAGGTAGGGATACTTGGCATTAGAGTCTTTGTCAAACAAAGGCAAAATTTGTAGAGGAAAGTCTGTATTTTGGGATGAATTCAAGTGGGGAGCAGGAAACCACTCAAACGTAGATTCTCTATCACTTAGTAGAGAAATGTACTTTTTGAGATGCGTAGTAACTGGGACTAAAGTTTGTGCCAGTGGAGACACTGATTTGGGGGGGTCTCAGACCCTGATTAATATACAGCAAAGAGGCATGGGGGGTATAGAAAGGGCAGCATCTGGGATTTACATATTTGTGATTAAGAGTTAGATTATTTGAGGTCTTAGATATTCTCATCCTCCCAAGGCAACGTGGGCCTCACACTTGTAGGCCTGTTCCAGAGAGATGGTTCTGATTTCTGAGTGTGTTAGTCGGGACAGGCTAGGTTATGCTACTGTAACAATCATGTTCCAACCTCAAGGGTTTAGCACAAGAAAATATTATTTCTTTCCTCTTTGATCAGGCAGGAAAGCAGGTAGTGGCTTTAAGGCTTTACTGTGGGAATCTTTCTAATCCTCTAAAGATAGTTAACATGCAAAAATAAAATTTAGCAGAGCTGCAAAAATATGTTTTTCTTCTAGCTTCTACTTTGGCAGTCTCAGCACTGGATATAGGAGGGTGCTTCTGGTTCCCCTCCGAAAGAGAAGGCACATTCCTTTGGCAAGTTTTTTCATTCTTGTATTTTAGCTGAATGAGGCTGGGAAATAGAAAACTGTTTCATTTATCACATTTAGTGATAATTAAAGAGAACCTTGCAGCTTTTCTTGAAAAAAGTTAAAAATAAAATTATGAGAGATTGAAATTCATACAAGCAAAGCATGTTACTATAGGAAAATGCATTGCTTCAAGTAGCGCTCATTGGCTCAGATATTGCCAAGCATGAATCTTTTTTCATCACTTGGGAATATTGGAAACCTGGAATATTTTAGCTATGTTGTAGTGCCTCATTTGGCCTGGTAGCATTGACATAAGCCACACATTACCTTGATTTGTGTCCATTGAAACAACTGAAACATGTTTTTATATCAGATTGAAGATCTTGTTCTCACCCTCATCATCTTTGTGAACTTCGTTGGGATGTGGTGGAGTGGTGCAGAGTTCCCTGACCTCAGCGCTATTGACATTGACCCATCTTCTTTGCTGGGGAGCTGTCCTGAGCATGACAGTATATTCAGCACATCGTGGACATGACTCACTAGATACTAGTGGCATGTCTTCTCTGGCCCAGTTTTGACAATCAAAACGTTTCCAGATCTTGCCAAATTTCCCCTGCTGCTATTTCCACCCCCAGGTTGAGAACTAGGGGTGGGTACCAACTGAGTTGAAGGTATACATATATATACATATATATATATATGTATGTATATATTAGTTTTTTTTAATTTTTATTTTATATTGGAGTATAGTTGATTTACAATGTTGTGTTAGTTTCCGGTGAACAGCAAAGTGATTCAGTTATACATATACATGTATTCATTCTTTTTCAAATTCTTTTCCCATTTAGGTTATTTCAGATTATTGAGTAAAGTTCCCTGTGCTATACAGTAGGTCCCTGTTGTTTATCTATTTTATATATAGTAGTGTGTATCTGCTAATCCCAATCTCCCAATTTATCCCTCTTCCCCTTTCCCCTTTGGTAACTATAAGTTTGTTTTCTATGTCTGTGAGTCTGTTTCTGCCATGTAAATAAGTTCATCTGTATCATTTTTTTTTAGATTCCACATGTAAGTGATATCATATGGTATTTATCTTTCTCTGTCTGATTTATTCCACTTAGTATGATAATCTCTAGATCCATCCTTGTTGCTGCAAATGGCATTATTTCATTCTTTTTTATGGCTGAGTAGTATTCCATTGTATATATGTACCACATCTGCTTTATCCATTCATCTGTTGATGGACATTTAGGTTGCTTCCATGTCCTGGCTATTGTAAATAGTGCTGCAATGAACATTGGGGTACATGCATTTTTTCAAATTAGACTTTTCTCTGGATATATGCTCAGGAGTGGGATTACCAGATCATATGGTGCCTCTATTTTTAGTTTTTTAAGGAACCTCCGTACTGTTCTCCATAGTGAAGCTAGCCAATATTTAACCAATTGAATTTTTTTTTAAAATGAGATTCTCAGTGGCAGAGAACAATTAGAATGTTTAATTTTAGCTACACAGGCCAGTTCCTTTTTAAAGACTACATTCAATTTCCCAATTCCACGTAGTGGTTGTCACAGAGGAGGTCATAGGTTTCATAAGATGTCACAGCTGGAAAGGACCTGAAAAATCATCTGTCATAACCCTCTGTGACAGATGAGGAAACTGAGGCTCAGGTTAGAGGCGGCCCACTGATGCCGGCAGCACAAGGTAAATAGTGCTGTGTTTCTAATGCTCTTTGGAAGAGTGTTTAGACCTAATGATTTTCTCCGCTGTGTAATTTTATGCTGATACAGTTTCTACGGAAAAAAGGCCACGGTGCATTGGGCTAATTTGACACCACACTTGAAGAGGCTCCAGAAGAAAAGAAATAAGGAAAACCAAGGTGGTTTTCATCAAAGTTCTCTTCTTAGAGCCACTTAATCTGGATCCCAGAGTTGTGGTCACAGGGCTGCATCCCTCCTACTGGGATTTTGAATTTGTTTGCCCCATGCTGGTTTTTCTAAGGAAGCAGGGATGTGGTTTGTGTTACTATTGCCACTTTTTATGAATTGTTTAGCAGACACTATATTATTACACATTTGCTGTGCATTGGGAGCTAGTGTATTGTGATGTTGACCTGAGGAAAAATGGAGCCCAACACCAAGCAGCAGGAAAAAACCAGAAAGATGACCCTTCAGGAGAAATAGAGCTAACATCTCAGAGGTAAATATATGCTTGATACATTCACATTAAGGGTAATAACACAGAATCATAGAACTAAGAAATGGAATAGGGGAAGGCAAAGATGCAGCATTCAGATGGTCACTTCCCCTTCCCATGCGGTGACAGTTATTAACCAGTTATGACACCTGTGATGAACACAGGCTTATCATCCTTCTCAAGATAGTACTCCAGGGAGTCACTTCCAATGCACTGGCATCGACAAGGAAATATCTATGATTTAAACATGCTTTTCACCTTAAAGGTATTCTGGGCGTCATTTTTTTAAAAAAGGTAATGACCCCAAATCATGAAACTAGTCATTTAAAATATTAGGAACCAGAGTGTATATTTTTTGAGTCACTGGCTATTTTTTCGTTCCCTCTACCAGGCTGGGAGATTGTGCTAGAAATTCTTCCAGGAGAAGACATATGATGAGGGGATGAACATGTGCCAAGTTTGGCCAGGTAGAAGCCTGGGACAGGTGATGACTGCTCATCAGACCGACCTTGTTGGCACCAGAGGATGGGGAATGGCCTTGTGTTAAGGAACCTGGTGGTCCAGGGTCACTCTGCAGCCACCGTGCTTTGCAAAGCAACGCTAGTGAAGAGAGTGCTTCCAAATTTAGGCACTGGCCGTGGTTGGACACACAGGGTGGATTATTGAAGAATGCTCCCATCTCCTCTCTTGATCAATGGAGTTCTTTTTTTGAAAGGGACAGAGACTTACTCAAGGTTCCATGTCTAATAGGGGTGAGAGGATTGAGAGGGTATCCAGAAGCAGAGAACCCAGACTCAGAAAGAAGAGGAGGCAGAGAGTTTTCCCCTAGTGATGCTGGGGGCCCTGTCAGGAGGTTTTGGGGGAAAAAGAGAGAGCAGAGATGACATGGTATAAAACACGTTTACCAGGGCTGTCTCTTCCTTGGTGACCATGGATAGAGCAAGTGCAAAAGTTGACATTTCTGGTACATCTTCTATCTACTACAGCACAGAATTGGGGGCCAAATTTCGAAGCCTTAATTTTAATCGTATCTCTGTTACTTGGAAGTTTACTGACCACAGTCTCACTTTATTCATGGGTACAATATAGCAGTACTCACACTTGGGAATCTGTAGGGATCAAATTTGATGATAACTAATATTTAAGTAGACTGTACAGTTTATAGCACACTTATTCATATGTTTCTCAATTGGTCCCTCAAGTAAACACGATGGAAAAGTATTTGTAAACTTCGATCTGCTATAAAACTGTAGTTCTTGTGGTTATTATATTCCCCAGGAAAGCTTGAGGAAGAGAGATGTTTCATGTGGTCCAGCCTGGCCTGCACACGCAGTGACCATTCGCTTGTGTCACGACTCTCATACCACAGGATCTGCTCTTGTAAAGATGACATCCTCAGGCCCTGGTTTCTAATGCTTGCATAGGACTGAATCAGGTAGTATATGCTCCCCACTCTTGGAACTTGCTTTTACAAAAAGTACATTAACCACATACATTTTTCAGAGAACATCATAGACCTAAAAGTCTTAACTTTGGGAACTTAGCAAATGTTTATTTATGGTACAGTTTTAATGTCCACAAATGAGTATCTCCATACTCTCAGTTCCCATGGCATCTATAGTTAACTATTTCTCATAAGTCAACTGTTGTCAAAGTGTGGTCCTTGGACCAGCAGCTTTAGTGCTGTCTGGGAACTTGTTAGAAATGCAGAGTCTCAGGATCTACTCCAGCCCTCCTGAATCAAACCTTCTGGGTGGGGCCCAGCAATCTGTGTTTTGATTTTTTTTTTAATTTTGTTGAAGTATAGTTGATTTACAATGTTGTGTTAATTTCTGCTAGACAGCAAAGTGACTCAGTTTTATATACATATATAACTGAATATATATATATATATATATATATATATATATATATATATACACATTTTTTTTTTATATGTTCTAATGAGCCTTCCAGGTGGTTCTTGTGCTCTAAAGTTTCTTAGCTCTTCTTAGTCCTGCTGAGTATTTTGGGGGAGCAGGGGTTGTGCCTTAGTTCTTCCTGTTATGGTCTTCATAGTGTCTTTCATGTAGGAAGTGCCTGATAACCATGGGCAAGTGAGGCGGTGGGGGTGGAGGGGGTGTGAGGACTGCCAGATCGGGAGCCAGCCAACCTCAATCCACGTCTTGGATTTGTTACTTAACAATTAACACAGAGCCAGTGTCCACAGGCAGATGTGACATCACTGTGGCAGAGGGAGGGGAAGTCAAGATTTTTATTTCCAATGAGGCTCCTCATTTAGACGATTCTTAGTTATTGAATGAAAAGTCACCTTTCAATCCACTTGTACCCTGAAACCCAATCTTTTATCTTCTTTCCATCTCTCGAGCCTGTGTCCCGTTGTGAACAAATATCCCTACATTTTCACACTTGCCTGAGCGACCTCTCCACCTCCCTGAGCCCGATGGACCCGTTTTTCCAGGAGGCAACTTCTTGCCTTGCTGTGTTTTCCAGGGAAGCACCCATCTTTTCTGGCTCCTGGCTGCCACTTTCACAATACCCCACACTTAGGTAAACACTGAGGAGGCTGTCAACTCCCATCAGCATCTTCTCTCCAGCTCGCTCATCTGCTTAAAGCATCCCCCTTACGTGGGCACTGGTTACAATCCACGGCCTCACCTTGAATTTTGACACCTCCGAGGAACTTTCTGGTCCCCCACTTCCTTTTCTTAATTTTTTTTTCTGTTTTGTGAATCTCAAACCCGGCATAGTCTTGATTACAGAGAAAGTGCTAATTTCTTGTTGATTTTGAAGGAAAGCATGTTACTAAGATAGCATAGGGTAATACACAAAAAGAGTATAAGAGTTCTCAAATATGTCAGTGGTATCATCTAAGTTTTAAAACAGTGCCTTGGCCTGTTGATTTGGGGCTGAGTGAGTTGGGTCTTTTTCAGTACTCAGAGGGATTTTCTAGACAGATTCTGAAACATAAAAATATATAATATATATTTATATAAATATATAAGCATATATAAATATAAAAAATATATAAATATGTATAAACATACATATAAACACACACACATATATATGTATTGTGTATATATATATATATATATATATATATATATATATATATATAGTGTAAAACTCAGACATGGACATGATTTAAAAGTTCAAAAGTATAAAATGTCCTGCATAATTGGAATGTCTCCATAATTTCAATTATGATGCTGGCTGTTGTTTTGTGATCTTGCTGTTTATCCATTATGACAGTTGACAATTTATAAAGAGTTTTTTCTTTTTTAATCAGTTTTTGCTTTTTGCCAGATGTCCTTTGGCATCCAAAAAGATGATTATGTAATTCCTCTCCCTTGGTCTAATGAGGTAATACATTTTGTTAATAGGTTCTCTAATATTAAACCTTTATTATACCCCTGGGACAAACTCTCGTTGTTCATAAAGGATAAAAAAATATTTTATTTAAGTATTGACTCCATTTTACTATAGTTTTCTGCTCAGGGATCTGTGTCTTAATTTTAAAGAGACTCGTTTTGCAGCTATACTTCCTCACAGAGAAATATGTTTTCAACTTTTTAAATATTATTTTTTAAAAAAAACTATGTTCATGATTTTAAAATGCAAATAGTACAGAAGGATATGAAATGAAAATTAAAAGTTCTCCCATCTCAAATATGCACTAACTTTACCCCACACTGTGAAAACAACTCTTTAAATGAATCTTTCTAGACATTTTTATGCACACAAAAGTGTATTATATGTGTAAATTCATTGAATACAAATGAGATTATTCATGTTATATGTTATTATTTTTAAGAAATATATTTGAAGATCTTTCTATATTGCCAAAAATATACCAAAAGGTGCATAATATTTCATCATTTATTTTAATGCCTTGTTGATGACCACTTAGGTTGTCCATATTTTCAGTATTATAGATGGAGCTGTAACACATAACTTCACATGCACGTCCCTATGTATCTGTGTATCTTACAGGCAACATTATTAAATTGGAATTGCTAATTTTTTTTTACATTCTTTTTAAAAAATATATTATTTTCCATTATGGTTTATCATAGGATATTGAATATAGTTCTCTGTGCTATACAGTAGGACCTTGTTGTTTATCCATTCTGTATATAAAAGCTTACATCTGCTAACCCCAACCTCCCAATCCATCCCTCCCCCAACCCCCTCCCCCTTGGCAATCACAAGTCTGCTTTTTAAAAAAATTTTATTTTATTTATTTATTTTTCTAGCTGTGTTGGGTCTTCACTGCTGTGTGCGGGCTTTCTCTAGTTACAGCGAGTGGGGGCTACTCTTCGTTGTGGTGTGCAGACTTCTCATTGCAGTGGCTTCTCTTGTTGCAGAGCATGGGCTCTAGGTGCACAGGCTTCAGTAGTTGCAGCATGAAGGCTCAGTAGTTGTGGCTCATGGGCTTATTTGCTCTGTGGCATGTGGAATCTTCCCAGACCAGGGAACAAATCCGTGTCCCCTGCACTGGCAGGCAGATTCTTAACTACTGTGCCACCAGGGAAGTCCCACAAGTCTGTCCTTTATGTCCGTGATTCTGTTTGTTTCACAGATACGTTCACTTGTGTCATATTTTAGATTCCCCTTATAAGTGATATCATATAGTATTTGTCTTTCTCTTTCTGACTTACTTCACTTAGTATGATAATCTCTAGTTGCATCCATGTCACTACAAATGGCATTATTTAGTTCTTTTTTATGGCTGAGTAGTTGGAATTGCTAATTCTTAATGTTACGATGGATATTCCCAAGTTACTCTTCAAAGAAGTGGCACCAGTGTGTGGTAAGAAGTAATTGGTTCTTGACATGGGAGGCAAGTCCATGCATCACGTTCTTGGGTAGGGGTCTGATTTAAGGCTGGGACCCTCGGGTCCAGCCTCCACCAAGCTGGCACCTGGAAGGGCTGTCCTTAGAGTCTTCTTGGCTCCTTCCCCTGTGAGCTCTCTCTACCTTTTCTCTCCAGGGTCATCAAGGGAACATTAAAGAGATTTTATTTCTACCCATCTTCTGGGTAGAAATCTACTGTACCTGAGAGAGTTTTAACTTTAAAATTCTCTTCTACAGCCTCCAACCAACTTGAAGCTCTTTAGCTTTTAGAAGGCAAAGCATTTCCAGAAACCATTAAGGGAGAATTAGTAACAGAAATTCCCATTTGGGCCCCATGCAGTTGTGCTTTTAATAAGCTCTAAGAAAGAGCCCCCAAGTTGCCCTCCATCACAGCCTCTTTTCTCGCTCCCAGGAGGACAGTGCCACCTCATAGCCTTCACTCTGCTCACTTCTGCCTTTCTCTGTGAACAATTTGGCTGTTTCTGTTCTCTCTCTTTTCACCTCACTGTGCCCCCACTGCCCTGTTGACATGCTTTCTGTCCCATCCTTTAACCCAGCCCTTCCCGGTCTCCTGTTGGTCTTGCTTTGAATCTCAACTCTTTCTAATCTCACGAACTCCCCACATGCCCTAATTCCATAGGGACCTCAGTGTCTGCATCACCACCATGGAAATAATTAGAACGTGTCTACTTCATAGCCTCCTTGTATGCATCACCTGAAAAATGTATGTAAGCTAAGGAATGGTGCCTGGTCCATAGTTAGAACTCAGGAAGTTCTGAGAGGGCCTGCTCCTACTATTGTTATTGTTGTAATGTACAAGCAGCTTTTTGTCATCTTTTTAGAGCCTCACAAAGTGCATGGAGTTCAGAAAACTGAGATTATGGGAGGGTCCATGACTCCCTTTCCTACATATAGCAAACTTTTCATAACCAGCAGAATCAAAGGCTCACAAAGGTCACTCACAGAGACAGGATTTCATGACTTCCAATGGAATCCCAACTCCCCAGATGTTCTGAGCAAATTCATAATGGTCAATTATACATGTATACATTCTTTTTTATATTCTTTTCCATTATGGTTTATCACAGGATATGAATTTTCCCAGAACACCTGGAGAGGTTGGGGCTCCACTGTTAGCTTTTGATTCTGCTGGTTGTGAAAGCCTTGCTGTATGTAGGAAAAGGAGGCATGGCTTCTCCTCTGCCAGTTGCTTCACTGACTCTTTATAGGGAAGAGACTAACCACGGGACCCATCTCTCCTTTGTAGCGTGACCCACAGAGCTGCAGGGATGGGAAGAGCATGGCCATGAGAGCCTCATAAAGTTGGATTCCCATTATGTCATTTTATACCATGTGACCCCAAAATATTTGCTCATGTGTTTTGAGCTTACTTCCCTCTTCAGCCAAATGTGGATAACATCTAGCCTAATTCCTATAAGGATGAGAGCTAGCACACTACATGGCCATCACATTGGCGAATGTCAACTTGAGGTTAATATGGAAGATGAGATGCAATGGAAAACTGGGACAAACACAGAGGGGTGACTCCTTTAAAGGATACAGGCGGAGGTTCAGACGCTCTGAAAGCAGGGAAGAGAGGTCAACACTTCCCAAGTCCAGACAAAGCTGTTTCTCACTTACTCTTAAACAGCCTCAGGATTGGGGATGTGGTTGAGGAGAGCATTGAGTGAGAAGAAGCATGTCTCAGTGCCCCTCTCTGTGCCCTCCTAGACCTCTATACCCAGGATCATCAGGACTGGGGCCTAGCACCATGTCCTCTGACCCACCTTGTGACTCAGAGTCCTACAGAGAAGAGGGACTAGCACGTTACCCTTGGGCAGGGTCATAGCTCTCATTGATGGGCCTCTGATTTCCAGGCCTGTGCCAAATACTTTCCTGAACCAGAGCTGCCAAAGGAGAATAAGGTGGTAACCCATCTTCCTGGGATGTCATTGTACAGGCCCTGGGCTCCCTTTAGGGCCCATCACGAGGGATGTGTGGGCCTGTCCCCGAGGAGCACACATTCAGAGCCCATGTCATCACCATCTCCTTGTTGTCACTGGTGTCTCTCCTCTCATTGCATGACTTAGTGCTCTCACTCATCAGATATTTGTTGAGCATTTACTGTAAGGTCAGCATCATGCCAGGCACTGGGATCCAGAGCTAAACAAGACAGGTACAGCACCTGCCCTCGTGAATGTAAAAACACCATGTGGTTCCATGTGACAACTGTCATAATGGGGGGAGTGCAGGATGCTATGGGAGCACATAAAAGGCCATCTAACCCAGACTTAGAGGATTTGGAGAAAGTTCCCACAGAAAGAAAAGACAAATTTGGAAACTGAAGATTTCTCTTCTTCATTTATTCCATTTTTCACCTTCACTCATTCATCAAATATTTATTGGACAGTCCTTTCCAATAGAAATATCGCGGAACTTCAGACTATATTACAAAGCTACAATAATCAAGACAGTATGCTACTGGAACAAAAACAGAAATATAAATCAATGAACAGGATAGAAAGCCCAGAGATAAACCCACACACATATGGTCATATTATCTTTGACAAAAGAGGCAAGAATATACAATGGAGAAAAGAGAGCCTCTTCAGTAAGTGGAGCTGGGACAACTGAACAGCTACATGTAAAAGAATGAAATTAGAACACTTCCTAACACCATACACAAAAATAAAAAAATGGATTAAAGACCTAAAGGTAAGGCCAGACACTATAAAATCTTAGAGGAAAACATAGGCAGAGCACCCTTTGACATAAATCACAGCAAGATCTTCTTTGACCCACCTCCTAAAGTAATGGAAATAAAATAAAAAGTAAACAAATGAGACCTAATGAAACTTAAGAGCTTTTGCACAGCAAAGGAAACCATAAGCAAGATGAAAAGACAACCCTCAGAATGGGAGAAAATATTTGCAAATGAAGAAAATGACAAAGGATTAATCTTCAGGATATACAAGCAGCTCATGCAGCTCAATATCAAATAAACAAACAACCCAATCCAAAAATGGGCAGAAGACCTGAATAGACATTTCTCCAAAGAAGACATACAGATGGCCAACAAACACATGAAAAGCTCAACATCACTAATCATTAGAGAAATGCAAATCAAAACCACAATGAGGTATCACCTCACACTGGTCAGAATGGCCATCATCGAAAAATCTAGAAACAATAAATGCTGGGGAGGGTGTGGAGAAAATGGAACCCTCTTGCACTGTTGGTGGGAATGTAGATTGATACAGCCACTATGGAGAGCAGTATGGAGGTTCCTTAAAAACTAAAAATAGAACTACCATATGACCCAGCAGTCCCACTACTGGGCATATACCCTGAGAAAACGATAATTCAAAAAGATACATGTACCACTATGTTCATTGCAGCACTATTTACAATTGCCAGGACATGGAAGCAACCTAAATGTCCATTGACAGATGAATGGATAAAGAAGATGTGGTACATATATACAGTGGAATATTAGCCATAAAAAGGAATGAAGTTGAGTTATTCGTAATGAGGTGGATGGACCTAGAGTCTGTCATACAGAGTGAAGTAAGTCAGAAAGAGAAAAACGAATACCATATGCTAACGCACATATATGGAATCTAAAAGAAACGGTACTGATAAACCTAGTGGAAGGGCAGGAATAAAGATGCAGACATAGAGAATGGACTTGAGGACACAGTAGGGGAAGGGGAAGCTGGGACGAAGTGAGAGAGTAGCATTGGCATACATACACTACCAAATGTAAAATAGATGGCTAATGGGAAGCTGCTACATAGCACAGGGAGATCAGCTTGATGCTTTGTGATGACAAAGAGGGGTGGGATAGGGAGGATAAGAGGGAGGCTCACGAGGGAGGGTTTATGGGGATGTGTGTATACTTATAGCTGATTCACTTTGTTGTACAATAGAAACTAGCACATAATTGTATAACAATTATAATGCAATAAAGATATAAAAAATATCATGGGAGCTGTATATGTCATTTAAAATTTTCTAATAAATTCTAATGTGAAATTGACTGCCGTTAAACAAAATTAAAAACAAGTGAAATTAATTTTTTTTGTCTGAAGCAGGTAGTGTTTTATTTCACAGATGTCTAGCACTACTATTTTACAGGCTACTTTGTTTTATTTTTTAACTTTTACTGGAGTATAGTTGACTTGCAATGTGTTAGTTTCAGGTGTACAGCAAAGTGAATCAGTTATACATATAGATATATTCATTCTTTTTCAGATTCTTTTCCATATAGGTTATTACAGAATATTGAGTAGAGTTCCCTATGCTATACAGTAGGCCCTTATTAGTTACCTATTTTATGTATAGTAGTATGTATATGTTAATCCCAGTCTCCTAATTTATCACTTCCCCCACGTTGCCCCTTTGGTAACCATAAGTTTGATTTCAAGATATGTGAGTCAGTTTCCGTTATGTAAGTTCATTTGTATCACTTTTTACTAGGTTCCACATATAAGTAATATCATATGATATTTGTCTTTCTTTGACTTACTTCACTTAGTATGACAATCTCTAGGTCCATCCATGTTGCTGCAAATGGAATTATTTCATTCTTTTATATGGCTGAGTAAAATTCCATTGTATATAGGTACCACATCTTCTTAATCCATAATTCTAAAAGATACATGCACCCCAATGTTCATTGCAGCACTATTTACAACAGCTAAGACTTGGAAGCAACCTAAATGTCCATTGACAGAAGAATGGATGGTGAAATTAATTTTAATAACATGTTTTAATTAATCTAATATACATAGCTAAGATATTTCAATTTGTAATAAATGTAAAAATATTAAGGCAGTTTATACTTTATTGTGCTAAGTCTTTGAAAAGCAAGTATGTATTCCATACTCACAGCACATCTCAATTCAGACTCAGCACATTTCAGTGCTCAGTAGTCATGAACAGCAAGTGGCTTGCATATGGGATGTCACAGGTGTGGTAGGTCCCAGGCCCTGGACTAGGTGCTCAGTGTACAGCAGTGTGTCCCTGACCTAACTGAGCACATAGTCTGGTTGTGAGCAGTTGTTAGCTGGGCAGGGAAAGAAGGAATGTCCTGGTCAGAGAATCAACATACGTGAAAGTCCAGTGGGGAGAGACATGTGAGCTTTGGAATGGAATAATACAGTTTCAGGGAGAAAAGGGAGGCCAAAGCAAACAGTGAAAGAAGAGACTGCAGAGGTAACTGGAAGCCAGTAATGAAGGTCCTTGAGTCTGTGCCTAACCCTAACCCTAACTGAAAATTTAGACTTGATCTCAAAGCCAGTGGAAAGCACTGAAGGGCTTTAATCAGGTGAGAGACTTCATCAGATTTGCACTTAGGAACAGTGATGTGGAATGGATCCGAGTGGGTTGATCAGGGTCATGGGGATCGTTTGGGAGGCTACCACAGAAACGTGGTCAGGGATGACGTTGCCCTGGCCTGGGATGGAAGGGATGGAAGGGTGTGAGAGAGCCTTAGGCTGTCTGGGAGCTGGTGATTGACAGACTGCAGTGGGTGAGATGGGGAGGAGTCACCCAGGATGTCCAGGGTCCTGGAAAGTCCTAGAGGATGGATGGTGGGTCATTCACTGTGGCAGGGGCTGTAGGAGAGTCGGGTGGGGTGCCAGGCATGGGGAGATGAGGGATGATGAATGCCTAGTTCAGATATAGTGAATCAGAGTACAGATGCACGCTCAGAAGGCATCATTGAAGAGCTTTTACTAGAGTCTCTTTACAAAGTTTTGATCAGGGTAAAGGGAAATCAACAGTGGCCAGGGAAGTGCTCTGACGTCAGTGATAATGGAAAGCTACTGCCACCATCTATATGTCTGAAGGTCAAAGAGAAGGCATGGTTTTCAGAATTTGCTTTACCAGTAGGAAAGAGTCACCCGACAAGCCTTATGACCTTAGGTGGAGTATTGTGGTCTTGTCAAAGTTTAGCGTGGCAGGGAGGAAACTGGGGAAATAAAAATTGCAAACTCTCTCCTCCTCTGACCACCTGCCAGTGACAGATTAAATGACCCTAGAGTTCAGAAGGTTGGGGAAGTAGTTGACGAGGTTCACAAAGACAGTCTTCTGGCACCCAGAGCAGAGTGAAGAAAGGTGGAGAGTGTGTTTGGAGCGACAAGTGAAAACTGACCAGTGTAACGTGCCTCCAAGACATCCAGGGGGAAACATAGAGTGAGTTATTGCCTATGCTGGTCTGGAACACAGAGGGATCATTTGGGTTATAGCTAAGGATGTAGGAGTCAATGGTTAAAAGTGAAAATGCAATCCATCAAAGTGGTGACAGCTCCTAGGAAGAGTGTGTAACGTAAGACAGAGCCTTGAGGACCGGACCACCTGTATCCACTGTAGAAACTCTCCTGATTGGGCCTCCACTGTCCCCTTGGAGAGTAGCTAGGGAGCTGCTAGCATGTTGATCTGCCAATTTTTAAAAAGGACCTTTTATGTTATGAATCAAACTGCTTGCAAGTCATTGACTACATAAAAGCAGCCAGTCAGTGATTATTTTTAATGCTTTTGCTGTACAGTTTGCAGGCTTTCCATCCTTATGACTTCCTTAAATGCCTAATCACCACTCCTGGGACTGACTTGCTTCCTGCTAATGATGTGTACTTGCTGAGTCTGTCTTTTGTTTTTTTCCTAAGATCTCATCATCTAGTTTTCCACTTCAGACTGGCAGGTAAGCAAGCAGGGCATGGTTCTTTAGTTGCTAAAACTCCCTAAGAGAAAATGCAGATGGAAAACACAAATTTGGGGAACTAAAGCATTACAGGAAATGAATATTTTATAGAAGAGGTGGCGAAGACAGAGAAAGAATGAGAAGGAAGGAGAGATAAGAGCAATTTAAAAGTTTGTTGTCAACTGAGCAGGATGCTGGAGTCTCAGTGGGAATAAGCAGAGGCAGGAAATCCGTATAAGAAAAATGGCCTTTGGAGGTGAGGATGAAGGGGCTTGTTGTGCAAAAAACTGAGGCTTTGAGTGCATGTAGGAGTAGAATCCTAGTGTTGCTGCAGTGTTTGAATCGTAGGTCAGGAAACTACATGGAAAGGGTCTAGTCATCTGCGAAGAGAAATGAAGAGTGTGGGCTCAAGCTAGGATTTTCAATGAGGCTTTAGTGATGGAAAGGAAATTGGGAATTAGAGACTGAGAGAAGGTTAGTTAGTTAAGATCATTGGAATTAAATGGTGGGGGTTAGAGAATGAGGCTGCTGCCTTCTGCTCACCCCCTCACCTGGGTACCAGTCCATGCTGGGCACACTGGTGTAAGTTTCCATTCCATCTTTGCACAGTTGAAGGCACAGTCTGGCGGTATCCTAGAAGCCTTGTCGGGGAGGAAGGCATTACCCTCTGCCCTTCTAGGTTCTTCTGGCTGGCCTAAGAATTAAAGCGACATGGAAAAGTTTAACAGGAGAAAGTAAAACAAAGTTTAATAACATGAATGCATGGGAAAGACCTAGGAAAACTCAGTAACTCCTCCCAATGGCTAAAGCTCTCACCTTAAATGTGATCTTCAGCTAAAGACAAAAGAGGATATTGAGGGTAGGCGTTTGGGATTTCAAAGGGGAGGAAGGCAATTCACATGGAGATGGAAAAGCAAATGTTTGGAAAATAAATGTGTGCTGGACCTGCAGAGACAATGGGATACAGAGTGAACTCTGATCTCTAGGGCCTGCCAAGTTCCCTCCACCACACCCAGCCCATATTCTTTGCAGACATCTCTGCTGATAGCTCTATTCCAAGGAAAGGGCTTCTGTCTAAATTCTTTTAGGCAGTTAGGAGGAGGTAACAAGAAAAACTTGAGTCTTCTGTTTCTTAAAAATAATCAGCCTACATTAATCTTCATGCCAAAGAGACACAATTTGGGGTGATGAATTTGGTTCCCTTACAGCTTCTTCACATTAGCAAGTGTAAGCACTCTGTTGCCTTCATACCATCAATTCCAAAACAGAGTCATTAGTGCTGAAATAAATGTAAGTGAATTGCTCTGGGATCATCAGATAGCTACCACCTAAGCCTGGTGGAACCTTGAAAGATGAAGGATTTTGTTTGGTTAGGGTGGAAAGGTGACAGGTGGAAGGGGTAGTGTATGGAGAAGTAGAGTGGTGTGTGTGTGTGTTAATGAGGAAAATCAGTCTTCATAATAAACAGAATTTTGTGTCACTTATTCTAGAAGTTAAACTCTCAAAAACCTAATAAATCTTTAATGTAGTAATTAAATTTAATGTAATCTTCAATCATTTAGTAATCAAATACAGTTGACCCTCTGTACCCAGGGGAGGTTGATTCCAGGACACCCTCAAATACCAAAATCCACAGATGCTTAGGTCCATTATATAAAATGGTGTAGTATTTGCATATAACCTCCTATATACTTGAAATCATCTCTAGACAACTTATAATACTTAGTACAATGTAAATGCTATGTATAGTTACTGGTATGTGGCAAATTCAAGTTTTGCTTTTTGGAACTTTCTGGATTTTTTTTTTTTTTTTACTATTCTCTATCCACAGTTGGTTGAGTCTGTGGACGTGGAACCCAGAGTTGTGGAGGGCTGACTGTACCACAAACTTTTTCAAATATATGTTGTCAGCATCTCTCTCAGTCAGCTTTCTTGGATTTGCTAAGTCATGTCAATGCCATGAGGGCTACAATAATGGGAATTCTAGGGGGCTCAGAAAAGCTCACAGGAGGGGCCATGTAATCCAGGCTTGAGGAGTCAATGGAGGTTTCCTATGAAAGGGATACCTAAGGTGCCTCCAATAGGTGAGTGTCAGAGAGGAGACAGAGAAGAGTTTCCCAACCAGAGTGAGGAAGATATTAAACATGGCTTCAGTTCTTTCCCTCTCTGGATGGATGAATCAGGCCTGTTGCCAATTTTGCAGTGTCCCCACTGTTGTTGCAGCCATTGACGTTTTGTGCTTGTTTGTTATGCAGCATTATTTTAGCAACAGATAACTGATAGGAGGCTTGTGGGGCAATGAATGAATAGGGCATTTAAATCACTAAAAGGAGTTCAAACAGTAACCATACCCATTTGTTTTCTCGACATATTGTCTCTGGGCTGCTGTGAACAGTTTAGAGAGAGTTTCCATTGTATGATCAATACCAACAGAAGGGTGAATGAAGAGCCATGAGGTAAATTCTTTTTTTTTTTTGGCTGCACTGTGCAGCATGTGGGATCTTAGTTCCCCGAACAGGGATCGAACCTGTGCCCACTGCAGTGGAAACGCGGACTGTTAACCACTGGACTTCCAGGGGAGTCCCAGGCAAATTCTGATATGGGTCTGACTGACCTTAGTCAAGGAATTTGAAGCCAGCTTAGCAGAGTCTATAGCTAAAGAGTTGGAGATGGTGATGGAGTAAGACTTCAATGGGATGAGTTATGTAGTATCTCTGAGTAAAGATTTACAAACAATCAATAGTACTCTCTTTTCTTGTTTCTCGAAAATATCTGGGACTATCAGATATGCCATTTAAACGTGGACTCTATCAAGTGACTAAAGCCCAGGAAAAGTAAGGCAATTAATAACCTGCTCCTGTGTTAGCACTTTTCTTTCTGACCTAAACATTAGAACTAATACTCTAGTCCAGTGGTTCTGACTCTGATATGCACCAGAAGCACTTGAAGGGCTGGTTAGAATCATGTTGCTGGACCCCACCACAAAAGCTTCTGATTTGAGAAGTTTAGGGGAAGGCCCAAGAACTCATGATTCTGGCAGGATCCCAGGAGATGCTGATTGTGCTGGCTGAGACCAAACGTTGAGGACCACTGCTTCATGACTGAGGGTTATTTAGATGTGTCAGCTTGGCTAGACCATGGTGCTCAACTGTTTGTTCGAGATGTTGCTGTGATTATCACCTAAATCAGTAAATTTTGAGTAAAGCAGCTTACCCTCTGTACTGTGGATGGGTGTCATCCAATCAGTTGAAGGCCTTGAGAGAAAAGACTAGGTTTCCAGAAGAAGGAATTATGCCTTGGGAATGGAACATAGAAATCCTGACTGAGTTTCCAAACTGTTGGCCTGAAAAATGGATACAACATCAACTCTTAGGTGAATTTCTAGCCTGCCAGCCTAACCTACAAATTTCAGACTTGCAAGCCCTCATAGTCATATGAGTCAATTTCTTAAAATAAAGGAATTCTTTATTCCTTTATTTCTCCTCTCTTTTCTTTCTTTCTTTCTTTCTTTCTTTCTTTCTTTCTTTCTTTCTTTCTTTCTTTCCTTCTTTCTTTCTTTTTCTCTTTCCCTATTGATTTTTTTCCTGGAGAACCATGACTAATACAGTGACACTACAAACAAGTTTCCTAAAATAAAGAAAAAAACTAACTTTTTTTTTAAAGAGATCATATCTTGGGTCACAAATGAAGCCTTGGTAAATTTAAGAAAATTGAAATAATATCAAGTATCCTTTCTGACCACAATGCTATGAGACTACATATAAATTACAGGAAAAAAATCTGTAAAAAGTACAAACACATGGAGGCTAAACAATACACTACTTAATAACAAAGAGATCACTGAGGAAATCAAAAAATACCTAGAAACAAATGACAATGAAAGCACAACAACCCAAAACCTATGGGATGCAGCAAAAGCAGTTCTAAGAGGGAAGATATAGCAATGCAATCCTACCTCAAGAAACAAGAAACATCTCAAATAAACAACCTAACCTTACAGCTAAAGCAATTACAGAAAGAACAAAAAACCCACAAAGTTAGCAGAAGGAAAGAAATCATAAAGATCAGATCAGAAACAAATGAAAAAGAAATAAAGGAAACAATACCAAAGAACAATAAAACTAAAAGCTGGTTCTTTGAGAAGATAAACAAAATTGATAAACCATTAGCCAGACTCATCAAGAAAAAAAGGGAGAAGACTCACATCAATAGAATTAGAAATGAAAAAGGAGAAGTAGCAACTGACACTGCAGAAATACAAAGGATCATGAAAGATTACTACAAGCAACTCTATGCCAATAAAATGGACAACCTGGAAGAAATGGAAGAATTCTTAGAAAAGCCGAACCTTCCAATACTGAACCAGGAAGAAAAAGAAAATATAAACAACTAATCACAAGCACTGAAATTGAGACTGTGATTAAAAATCTTCCAGCAAACAAAAGCCCAGGACCAGATGGCTTCACAGGCGAATTCTATCAAACATATAGAGAAGAGCTAACGCCTATCCTTCTCAAACTCTTCCAAAATATAGCAGAGGGAGGAACACTCCCAAACTCATTCTATGAGGCCACCATCACCCTGATACCAAAACCAGACAAAGATGTCACAAAGAAAGAAAACTACATGCCAATATCACTGATGAACATAGATGCAAAAATCCTCAACAATATACTAGCAAAGAGAATCCAACAGCACATTAAAAGGATCATACACCATGATCAAGTGGGGTTTATCGCAGGAATGCAAGGATTCTTCAATATATGCAAATCAGTCAATGTGATAAGCCATATTAACAAATTGAAGGAGAAAAAACATATGATCTTCACAATAGATACAGAAAAAGCTTTCGACAAAATTCAACATCGATTCATGATAAAAACCCTCCAGGAAGTAGGCACAGAGGGAACTTACCTCAACATAATAAAGGCCATATATGACAAACTACTGCCAACATTGTTCTCAATGGTGAAAAAACATCGTTCTCATTTTGTCTAAGATCAGGAACAAGACGAGGTTGTCCACTCTCAGCACTATTATTCAACATAGTTTTGGAAGTTTTAGCCACAGAAATCAGAGAAGAAAAGAAATAAAAGGAACCCAAATCAGAAAAGAAGAAATAAAGCTGTCACTGTTTGCATATGACATGATACTATACATAGAATCCTAAAGATGCTGCCAGAAATCTGCTAGAGCTAATCAATGAATTTGGTAAAGTAGCAAGATACAAAATTAATGCACAGAAATCTCTTGCATTCCTATACACTAATGATGAAAAATCTGAAAGAGAAATTAAGGAAACACTCCCATTAACCACTGCAAGAAAAAGAATAAAATACCTAGGAATAAACCCACCTAAGGAGGCAAAAGACCTGTATGCAGCAAACTATAAGCACTGATGAGAAAAATTAAAGACGATAAAAACAGATGGAGAGATATACCATGTTCTTGGATTGGAAGAATCAACAATGTGAAAATGACTATGCTACCCAAAGCAATCTACCAATTCAATGCAATCCCTGTCAAACTACCAATGGCATTTTTCACAGAACTAGAACAAAAAATTTCACAATTTGTATGGAAACACAAAAGACCCCAAATAGCCAAAGCAATCTTGAGAAAGGAAAACGGAGCTGGAGGAATCAGGCTCCCAGATTTCAGACTATACTACAAAGCTACAGTAATCAAGACAGTGTGGTACTGGCACAAAACCAGAAATATAGATCCATGGAACAGGATAGAAAGCCCAGAGGTAAACCCACGCACATATGGTCACCTTATTTTTGCAAAAGGAGGCAAGGATATACAAAGGCAGCCTCTTCAATACGTGGTGCTGGGGAAAATGGACAGCTACATGTAAAATAATGAAATTAGAACACTCCCTAACACCATACACAAAAAATAAACTCAAAATGGTTTAAAGACCTAAATGTAAGGCCAGATACTATCAAACTCTTAGAGGAAAACATAGGCAGAACACTTTATGACATAAATCACAGCAAGATCCTTTTTGCCCCACCTCCTAGAGAAATGGAAATAAAAACAAAAATAAACAAGTGGGACCTAATGAAACTTCAAAGCTTTTGCACAGCAAAGGAAACCATAGACAATACGAAAAGACAGCCCTCAGAATGGGAGAAAATATTTTCAAATGAAGCAACTGACAAAGGATTAATCTCAAAAATTTACAAGAAGCTCATGCAGCTCAATATCAAAAAAACAAACAACCTAATCCAAAATTTGGCAGAAGACCTAAATAGATATTTCTCTAAAGAAGATATAGAGATTGCCAACAAACCCATGAAAGAATGCTCAACATCACTAATCATTAGAGAAATGCAAATCAAAACCACAATGAGATATCACCTCACACCAGTCAGAATGGCCATCATCAAAAAATCTAGAAACAATAAATGCTGGAGAGGGTGTGGAGAAAAGGGAACCCTTTTGCACTGTTGGTGGGAATGTAAATTGATACAGCCACTATGGAGAACAGTATGGAGGTTCCTTAAAAAACTAAAAATAGAACTACCATGCAACCCAGCAATCCCACTACTGGGCATATACCCTGCGAAAACCATAATTCAAAAAGAGTCATGTGCCACAATATTCATTGCAGATCTATTTACAATAGCCAGAACATGGAAGCAACCTAAGTGTCCATCAACAGATGAATGGATAACGAAGATGTGGTACCTATATACAATGGAATATTACTCAGCAATAAAAAGAAATGAAATTATTTGTATTGAGGTGGATGCACTTCGAGTCTGTCATACAGAGTGAGGTAAGTCAGAAAGAGAAAAGCAAATACTATGCTAACACATATATACTGAACATAAAAAAAATAAATAAAATGGTTCTGAAGAACTTAGGGGCAGGACAGGAATAAAGACACAGATGTAGAGAATGGACTTGAGGACATGGGGAGGGGGAAGGGTAAGCTGGGACAAAGTGAGAGAGTGGCATGGACTAATATATGCTACCAAATGTAAAATAGATAGCTAGTGGGAAGAAGCCACATAGCACAGGGAGATCAGCTAGGTGTTTTGTGACCACCTAGAGGGTTGGGATAGAGAGGGTGGGAGGGAGATGCAAGAGGGAGGAGATGTAGGGATATATGTATATGTATAGCTGATTCACTTTGTTATATAGCAGAAAATAACACACCATTGTAAGGCAGTTATACTCCAATAAAGATGTTAAAAATATTTTTTTAAAAGGCTACAACTCTGCACATGTTGGGCTTTCACATCGAATGCCTTTCCCTACTTTTTCACCTTCTGGAAGCCTCCTGAGCCAGAGGAAGACCCATTTCAAATATTCCATGTTGGATGAAACTTTCCAGATTTCCTCTGGTGTCAGTTTTCTTGTTCTGTGGGCTGCTCTATCATTGCATTATAAACCGTTCACCACAGATTGTGTTCTAGAAGGTTAGGCATTATTCTAACCTTATATGCATTATAAAATTGTTCATGAGTCCTGGCTCATAGTCAGCATTTAGTAATATTTGAATGAATAAATGGGTGAAATAATGGCTTCTGTTCTTACTGAAATTTATTAATGTATCAAAGGACTATAAAAATAAAAAACTACCAATTAGCCCTAAGAAATACAAACATATATTTTCACCAAGCTCATCAAAAACCTAGGACAATAGCTCTCAGATAAATTAAAAAGCTGCTATAGTGACAACAGAACTGGTCTCCTGATTTGTGCATGAGCGTTGTTCATATAATTGTAGGCTTATTCATCCATTCACCAAGCATTTATTGAGTGCTGACTGTGTACCTGGCACTGTGTCAGGTGGTGTATATATTACTGATCATGCATGATGGCACTTTTCTTCAATGTTCTTAGGAAATTTTCACAAGCAGTATCAAGCCAGTGTATTTTCACACATCTAGAAAATTAGTCATGTTTTTCTTACATTTTAGAAATTTAAAGAAAATTAAGTAAATGACACTAGAATTAGAAAGAATGAACAATTCATTAGGCAATAAGAATATTAAGTAGAAATTGGGAATCTCTTTCCTATTTTGATATGCACTTGAGCTTAATTGGCTAAGTTTTGAATACGGAGTGATGAGTTGAGTTGTTAATAAAAATCACACACCTTTTATATACTTAATAAAATCCAAGAGTCTGGGATGCATTTGTGTTGCAGACAATTTATCTGCAGGAGTCAGTGAGTTGAGTAATAGAAAGGGATAATAGGAAATCAGTGGCTGAGAAACCCATAAAGTAAATTAATGCGTGCCTTACTTTATTAATTTATAACAATAATGTAATGGATAAATCAATGAGGAGTGCTTTGAGAGAAATGAATAGAGGGAAGAGTTCCTCCTTTTTGCAGTTTGTTGAAATCATTTCCTCTGCAGAGGAAATGTCAGACAGAGGTAAAGAAATGTCTTGCTCTTGGCACAGAGGCGAAGCATGCAGTGTAGCAAAATCTGTGAGTGCTTTGCTCTATCCTTGGACCTTTTGACTTCAGAGAGCTCCCTTTGACATGCAAATGCTAGTATCTGCATCTCTTTGCCTGAAGACCTTTTTCTAAAGCCTCCACTTTAGGAAGCTGGCAGCAAGTGGAAAATAACTTATTCCCTGCTCCTCAGCAGCCCTCAACCAATGAGGAATAGCAGTTGGTGTATCAATACCCCGCTCCTGCATTCCTTGGGTGGTGTAACTCCTAGGTATTATTTTACACAGTATCTCAGCATTTCTACAAAGGATCAAACTCCATTTTCCTACAAGAAAAGCTGGCTTGATGGGCTGCCTTCTCTTCCTTGTGTCACTTCCCCACTTTCTTAGTAATGCTTCCTGCATCTCCCAAATAAATGCTTGCACTTGAATCTGTGCTTAGAGTTGGCTTCTGGGAAAACCCAAACTAAGATAGGCACAAAGAATGTGGTCTCTGTGTACCTGTTATTCTTTGTTGAACCTGGCAGGGCCTGATATTTCAGCTCCTACTCAGAAGTACTAGTTATAGAATCCCATTAGGTGGCATGTCGTGTTTTAAAGTTTTGAGGAGGTGGTTTGTGTAGGACTTAACAGAGGAACATTCTGGACAGATGGGGGTCTTCCTTGTCATCTTTTCTCCCCATCAGTTGTGTCTGGCAGCCTTCTCAACAACACACGCTTGGGGAAGACAGATCAGTGCTAATCAGACTGAGCTCTGTTCATTTTCCATTGCCCATCTTCCCTGGAGACAGTAAACATCTGTCTCAGTGACGTTAAAAGCTAGCATTTTTCTGCTTTCACTCCTTGTGTTGCTGGCTTAATTAGCAGTTTGCTCAAACTACATCACGCCTTTTGGAGCTGTTCTATCTTTGTTTCCTTAGGGGAGAGAATGTCCCCTTTCAAAAGTGTGTGTGTGTGTGTGTGTGTGTCTATGGAGTTGTGCAGTAAGAATTTTTCCCTCAGCTGTCAGCTTCCACCTGAGCTACTGTGAATAGTCCCTTCACTCATTCCCTGCTTCTCTTAAACTGCAAGAATCTGTTTTCCAACTAGCAGCCAGAGTGGTCAGTTAAGATAGAAATACACTCATGATCTTTCTCAGTAATGCCCTCCAAGGATTTCCTCATGCATTTCCTGTACAATCCAAACTCTCCCCCGTATTACGAGGTCTCACCCCTCACGCCCATAGGTCTTTGTTCAAATGTCACCTTCTCAGAGAGAGCTCACCTGACCATCCCGTTTGAATTTGCAAGTCCATCCTCAGCACTCTCCATCTCCCTTCTCTGCTTTGTTACTTTTATAACACTTATCACTATGTGATTTACTGCATGCTTTGCATATTTGTTTGTTGATTGTCTCACTTCACAGTGAGAACAGCGCTTCTTTCACTTAGCAAAATGCGGTTGAGGTTCATCTGTGTTGTGTATCAGTGGCTCATTCCCTTTTATTGGTGAGCAGTGTTCCCCTATGTGGAAATGCCTAAGTTTACTTATCCATTCACCAGTTGAAAGACTTCTGGATTGTTTCCAATTTTGGGTGACAATGCATAAAGCTGCTATAAATATTTTTGTACAGGTTTTTAAGATAATATAAATTTTCATTTCTCTTGGGCAAATACCTAGGGGTGGGATTCTTAGGTCATATGCTAAGTCTATGTTTCACTTTATAGGAAACTGTCAGACTGTTTATAGGAAACTGTCATTGTGGTGTACCATCTTACATTCTCACCAGCGATGTGTGAGGGTTCCATTTGTCCTAATCTTTGCCAGGGCCTGTGTTGTAGGTTTAAAAGCATGGTGGGGGGTGGAGAATTCCCTGGCGGTCCAGTGGTTAAGACTCTGCACTTCCACTGTAAGGGGTGCATGTTCGACCACTGGTTGGGGAACTAAGGTCCTACATGATGCACAGTGTGGCAAAAAAAAAAAAAAAAAAAGCATGGGGGGGTACTTTAGAAGAGTATCTGAGACCATCACTTATTTAATCAGATTTCCAGATGGTGCCAGAGTGCAGGTCTTATTTTTTAATAAGATCTATAATTTTAAAAGATCATTAATATCCATAGTTTAGTTTTTAGAACAGTTTTAGGTTAACAGAAGAATTGTGTTGAAGGTACAGGAAGTTCCTATACATCCTTTCTTCCTCATTAAGTTATAGTTGGTGAACCAATATTGATACATTATGATTATCTAAGGTCCATAGTTTACATTAGGTTTCCCACTTTGTGTTGTACATTCTATGGGTGTTGACAAATGCATACTATTATGTATCTACCATCACAGCGTTGTACAGAATAGTTTCACTTTTCTAAAAGTCCCCTGCACCCCACCCATTCATCCTCCCTACCCCACTCTGAACCCTGGCAACCACTGATCTTGTTACTGTCTTTGTAGTTTTGCCTTTCCCAAGATGTCCTATAGTAGGAATTTTACAGTCTGTAGCCTTTCTAGATTTGCCCCTTTCACTTATTATTTGCCCCTTTCACCACATTCACAGAGACCTGAATATTCCTCTCATGAACTCTAAGGTTGCTTTTACACCAATGACCAGTGACCCACTGAACTGATATTTTGGCTTGGCTGGAGTTTCCCACCCTCTGCTTGGCTGCACCCATGCTGGTTACCACCTCCCCCAATCCAGGCACAGCACACCACCCCTCCCTCCATAACTCATTCATCATCCTCATTTGGAAACCTTCTCTTTCACTCTGCCTCTCAAATCCTTCCAGAATCTCTACAGGTAACTCAGGTTTGATCTCTTGCAAAAGACTTCCCCTGGTATCCCAAACCCTCCTCTAAACTCTTAAAATAATGATTCCTTCTAGATTCATTGGACCTTGTGAAGCACTATCTGTTCTTTCTATTCTCTTCCTCCCCTGAGCTCCTATTTCAACTTGATCATGTTATTTTCCTATATTTCAACCAGATTCCCCCAACAGCACTCTAAGTACCCTAGAGTGAGAGATTGTGTTATTCACTTTAGTCCCCCCAGCACCTAGCATTGTACCAAGCTTGATGAATGTTTGCTTTTTTCTAGTTCAGAAAACGATGAACAATGATGTAATGACAATAGTGTGGGTCTAGGGCACCCAGAGATGGGGTTCTAGTCAGTTAACCTCTCCAGGCTTAGGTTTCCTTATCTGTATAATTCATGTTTGTACTAAAGTCTCTAATTTCTCTATTTGTACCATTCTGTGTTTTGATTATCATAGCAACAATAAGGTAACTGGGCAAATGACATAATTGTCCTAAGTGGACATAGCTTCTGTTGGGATTAAGTATCAGTCTTTGAAAACAACAAACAGGGTTAAAGCTGTTAGCTTGAGATCGGTTCTGATCTCCATGAAAATTTTTCATGGGTTATTTTCCTGTCCCCAGTACCCTGCCCCTCCCCTGGAATACCTCCTTTCTCTCCATGCTTTCCTAGCCTTCAAAGGTACACTCAAGTTCCATCTCATAGAATTCTTCATGGTTTGTAACTTTTAAATTTGTTTTTCACTTGTTTTTGTATCTTTCCCCTGCTGTCCACCAGCTTCATGAGGGAGGAACTGTGCAAGTTATGTTTGTCATTGTATCAGTGCCATAAATGTCTGTTCAATGAATTAATGGTGTTAATAAATATGCTCTGAAAAAAAAGTTTTTTCTCTGCAAATAAGTGCTGGAAACACTGTGTAGTTTACTTTTCCTACTTGGAGAGTCACTGTCCTACATACAAGACCTGTTGAATTTTGTCACTCCAGGATTTACCAAATTTATTTGATCATGGACCTCCCTAACCTTTTAAAATTTTCCTTGGATCATCTACTTACTCAATAATCACACCCACATTAATAAAACAGTAGCTAACCAGTGCTAGACAGCTCCCATGCAACCAGGCTATTCGAAACACCTTATAACCTTCCTTTATAAAAATCCCAGTTTTACTATCTTTATTTGAGAATTATGGATGAGAAAACAGAGGCTCAGAGAGTTACAGTAGCTTCCTAAGTCACAGGGTCCCTTAAGAAATCAGACTGCAGTCATCAGATTGCTCAGCATGAGAAATGCTGGTTTAATGGAATTCACAGGCTCTGGGCTAAGACAGACCTGCTTTGAATCTAGAATGGAGTGGATCCTGGAACAGATCACTTTCTAAATGGGGGTCTGGGCCTCATTTACCTTTACCTATAGAAAGATGATGGTCAAACTCACTTGAAAGGGTGGTTGTAGAAATTAAATGAAATAACATATGTGAAGAAGTTAACATTGTTCATGGCTGGTGATGAAGGCTTGAGACATTGTAGTTATTATCAGCAGAGAGGTTTGCCCAGAACGGTACTTGTTGAACATGTTACATTGTCTGCCACTCTGCCTTTTCATTGTTGAGGCTTTGGTGATTTGGTTTACCTGGAAACTTCTAAGAGCAATGAATTAGGTGAGGCTAAACGCTGTCACAGCCTTGAAATATTGTGAAAGCTTATGTCTCATTCACAAGAAGTCCACAGTGGATTTCCTTGATCTGGCAGCTGTGACTCAAGTCCTCCACAACATCCTCTGCCTTCAGCACAGAGACAAGGAAAGAGCAAGCAGACCATCTCAGGAGGGTTTACGAAATATTATAAACGCAACACTTTTTTAAATTGCCCGGTTCTTAAAACATTGAACCTGGATGAAGGCTCAGGAGCCCCATGCACTTTCTGGTTATATTTAGGTAATGAAAAGTCCAGTAGTAAAAATGTCCAGTCTTTGTAATTAGCAAAAGAGTGAACGTGATTTGAAGTTAACTAGTTTTACGTGCAGGCTCAGCAGCCATGGCTCACGGGCTCAGCCGCTCCTCAGCAAGTGGGATCCTCCCAGACCAGGGCACAAACCCGTGTCCCCTGCATCGGCAGGCGGACTGTCAACAACTGCGCCACCAGGGAAGCCCATCTGTAGACCTTTTTTAAAAATAAAATTTTATCATGTCATGTATATAGATTGATGAATTTTCAGAAAATAAAACACTCAGGTAATACATAAAAACTCATGTAATACATAAAAATATAAAATATAAAAACTCGTGTATTTGCAAATGCATCAGTTTCCATTCATTGTGAAATGTCTTATTTCACCTTCACTGCTTTTCTCTCAAGATTTAAAAAACTTCACTCCACTCTTCTTGTTTGAGGCAAAGTTGGATGCAGTTCTGATCTTTGTTCCTCTGTAGGTAATATGTTTTCCCTCTGGCTTCTTTCAGGATTTTTTCTGTATCATTATTCTCTGTAGTTGAGGATGGTATTCCTAGGTGTAGATTTTTGACATCTTTTCACCTTGGTGTTCTTTGAGCTTCCCGGAGCTGTAGTTTGGTGTCTGGCATTAATTTGGGGGAAATTCTCAGTCTTTATTGTTGCAAATATTTCTTCAGTTCCTTTCTCCCTTTCTTTTCCTTCTGGTATTCCCATTACACATCTGTTACACCTTTTGTAGTTGTCCACAGTCCCTGGAATTCTGTTCTGTTTTTTCAGTCTGTGTCCCCTTTGTTTTTCAGTTTTTGAGATTTCTATTGAAATATCCTCTATCTCGATGAGTCTTTCCTCAGCTGTGTCCAGTCTACTGATGAGCATGTCAAAGGCATTCTTTATTTCTCTTACAGAGGGTTGTTGTTGTTTTTGTTTAATCTATAAAATTTCTTTTTGGTTCTTTCTTAGGATTTCCATCTCTCTGCTAGCATTGCCCATCTGTTCTTGCCTGCTATCTACTTTATCCATTAGATACTTTAGCATAGTAATCATAGTTGTTTAAAATTCCCTGTCTGATGATTCCAGCATCCCTGCTATGTCTGGTTCTCTGATGCTTGCTCTGTCTCTTCAAATTGCGTTTTTTTGCCTTTTTGTATGTCTTATGATTCTTTCTTTATAGCTGGCCATGATGTACTGGGTGAGAGGAACTGCTGTGAGTAGATCTTTCGTGATGTGGGGGTGAGGTGTGGGGGGAGGGGAAGCATTCTAGATCTCAGGCTCCCAGTGAGCCTGTGCCTCTGGACTGTGAACGCACGAGTGTTTCTCAGTTTTCTCCCCACTTAGGTGGGAGAGGATGGCTTGAGTGGCTGGAGTTAGGGATTTCCCTTCCCCCAGGTCGGTTAGGCTCTGATAATGCCCCCAGCAGGTTAGGCTCTGCTAAAATACAGCTGACCCTCGAACCACATGGGTTTGATCTGCAGGGTCCACTTATACGTGGGTTTTCCACTACAGTTCTACATGATCTGTGGTTGGTTGAATATGCAGATGCAGAACCATAGATACTGGAGGGCCAACTGTAAAGTTATATGAGGGTTTTTTACTGCAAGTGGGGTAGGTGCCCCTAAACCCCGTATTGTTCAAGGGTCGACTGTAGCTTTCCCTGAGGGCAGCCCTTGTTAAGAAGAACAGAGAGCTCTTTTATATTTCAAAATGGTTGTTCATGATTCCCTCTCCCTGGAAGAAGCCTGAGGGACTTTTTCTCAGGTATTTACACGAGAATCTGGTGGAGTCCCTGGAGATAAATCTCACAGTATTGTGGGGTCCCCCTGTGACTGGGTCCCCTGGAGGATTTAACTCTGGGAGTTCTCCACAGTGAGCCTCCAGCAATTCATCAATGACAGGTCAGGTCTTCCTACCCTGGTACTCGTCCTGCAGCAATTTCCTCTTTCTCTGCTCTGAAAAGCGATGATGATCTGTATGTCCTGTCTCTCTCCAAACTTGGGGGCAGCAGTTTGCCCTTTGTCCTCCCCTCTCTTATGGATCCAAGAAGAGTTGCTGATTTTTTAGTGTGTTTAGTTTTTACTTGTTCTTGGGAAAGAGTGACAACTTCCAAACTCTTTACACCCTCCTCACCTTCACTTTTGAGGTATTCACTTTGTATGGAATTCTAAGCTATATTCTTAACTTTAGTAATTGTATTTTTTTTAATTCTAGAATTTCCTTAATTTGTCATAGATTCAAGTTCTCTGGTGAAATTATCATCTTGACTATTTTCTTGAACACAAAAGTCAGTTATTTTAAGTCCGTGTCTGGTAGCTCATGTATCTGCATCACCCTAATGTCTGTTTCTTTTCATTGCCTTTTCTCTTCTGTCTCTTTATATGCCTAGTAATTCTGAACTGAATGCAGGAAGTTGTATTTAATAAATGTTAGAGTCTATGGATGCTGTTTTCTTTCTCCAGAAAGGATTTTGTTTAGTTTCTGGCTAAAAGATTAGAGCTGATTTGAGTTTGCATTTCAATTCTTGTAAGATCTGCTTTATTGTAACCATGGAGTGTAATTCTGTAGAGATTTGTACCAGATAAGCCCTAAACTTCTGATTTGGTACCCCCCCAGCATGACACAAGGTCAGTAGGTCTGCTTAGCTGGCAGCTGCTTTCTGCTGTTTTTCTCCAAATATGCCAATTTGTTATGTACACTGATAGATGATTAGATTGATAGAGGTGGTGTAGAAAGCTGTTCTCACCTCAGTGATTAATTGTTTCTGGTCAGTAGCATCATGGTCATTCATTTCCATCTGTCCTGATGACTCCGCAATGTCTTCAAACATCTTTGATTGCTTTTTTTTTTCTTTTTTTATCATTTCTCTGGGAGTATACTTGCTTTACAATAGTGTGTTAGTTTCTGCTTTATAACAAAGTGAATCAGGTATACATATACATATGTCCCCATATCTCTTCCCTCTTGCAGCTCCCTCCCTCCCACCCTCCCTATCCCACCCCTCTAGGTGGTCACAAAGCACTGAGCTGATCTCCCTGTGCTATGCAGCTGCTTCCAACTAGCTATCTATTTTATGTTTGGTAGTGTATATATGTCCATGCCACTCTCTCACTTTGTCACAGCTAACACTTCCCCCTCCCCGTATCCTCAAGTCCATTTTCTAGTAGGTCTGCATCTTTATTACCATCTTGCCCCTAGGCTCTTCATGACCTTTTTTTTTTCTTAGATGCCATATATATGTGTTAGCATATGGTATTTGTTTTTCTCTTTCTGACTTACTTCACTCTGTATGACAGACTCTAGGTCCATCCACCTCACTACAAATAACTCAGTTTCGTTTCATTTTATGACTGAGTAATATTCCATTGTATATATGTGCCACATCTTCTTTATCCATTCGTCTGTTGATGGACACTTAGGTTGCTTCCATGTCCTGGCTATTGTAAATAGAGCTGCAGTGAACATTTTGGTACATGACTCTTTTTGAATTATGGTTTTCTCAGGGTATATGCCCAGTAGTGGGATTGCTGGGGCGTATGGTAGTTCTATTTTTAGTTTTTCAAGGAACCTCCATACTGTTCTCCATAGTGGCTGTATCAATTCACATTCCCACCAACAGTGCAAGAGGGTTCCCTTTTCTCCAACCCTTTCGAGCATTTACTGTTTCTAGATTTTTTGATGATGGCCATTCTGACTGGTGTGAGATGATATCTCATTGTAGTTTTGATTTGCATTTCCCTAATGATTAATGATGTTGAGCATTCTTTCATGGGTTTGTTGGCAATCTGTATGTCTTCTTTGGAGAAATGTCTATTCAGGTCTTCTGCCCATTTTTGGATTGGGTTGTTTTTTTTTGTTATTGAGCTGCATAAGCTGCTTATAAATTTTGGGGATTAATCCTTTGTCAATTGCTTCACTTGCAAATATTTTCTCCCATACTGAGGGTTGTCTTTTGGTCTTGTCTATGGTTTCCTTTGCTGTGCAAAAGCTTTGAAGTTTCATTAGGTCCCATTTGTTTATTTTTGTTTTTATTTCCATTTCTTGAGGAGGTGGGTCAAAAAGGACCTTGCTGTAATTTATGTCATAGAGTGCTCTGCCTGTCTTTTCCTCTAAGGGTTTGATAGTTTCTGGCCTTCCATTTAGGTCTTTAATCCATTTTGAGTTTATTTTTGTGTATGGTGTTAGGGAGTGTTCTAACTTCATTCTTTTACATGTAGCTGTCCAGTTTTCCCAGCACCACTTATTGAAGAGGCTGTCTTTTCTCCACTGTATATTCTTGCCTCCTTTCTCAAAGATAAGATGACCATATGTGCATGGGTTTATCTCTGGGCTTTCTATCCTGTTCTATGGATTTATATATCTGTTTTTGTGCCAGTACCATACTATCTTGATTACTGTAGTTTTGTAGTATAGTCTGAAGTCCAGGAACCTGATTTCTCCAGCTCTGTTTTTCTTTCTCAAGATTGCTGTGGCTATTGAGGGTCTTTTGTGTTTGCATACAAATTTTTTGTTCTAGTTCTGTGAAAAAATGCCAGTGGTAGTTTGATAGGGATTGCATTGAATCTGTGGATTGCTTTGGGTAGTAGAGTCATTTTCATAATGTTGATTCTTCTAATCCAAGAACATGGTATATCTCTCCATCTATTTGTATCATCTTTAATTTCTTTCATCAGTGTTTTATAGTTTTCTGCATACAGGCCTTTTGTCTCCTTAGGTAGGTTTATTCCTAGATATTTTATTCTTTTTGTTGCAGTGGTCAATGGGAGTGTTTTCTTAATTTCACTTTCAGATTCTTCATCATTAGTGTATAGGAATGCAAGAGATTTCTGTGCATTAATTTTGTATCTTGCTACTCTACCAAATTCATTGTTTAGCTCTAGTAGTTTTCTGGTAGCATCTTTAGGTTTCTCTATGTATAGTATCATGTCATATGCAAACAGTGACAGATTTACTTCTTCTTTTCCAATTTGGATTCCGTTTATTTCTTTTTCTTCTCTGATTACTGTGGCTAAAACTTCCAAAACTATGTTGAATAATAGTGGTGAGAGTGGGCAATCTTGTCTTGTTCCTGATCTTAGTGGAAATGCTTTCAGTTTTTCACCACTGAGGATGATGTTGACTGTGGGTTTGTCATATATGGCCTTTATTATGTTGAGGTAAGTTCCCTCTATGCCTGCTCTCTGGAGGGTATTTTTCATAAATGGGTGTTGAATTTTGTCAAAAGCATTCTCTTCATCTATTGAGATGATCATATGGTTTTTCTCCTTCAGTTTGTTAATATGGCTTATCACATTGATTGTTTTGCATATATTG
Organism: Phocoena phocoena; assembly: GCF_963924675.1. Taxonomy (NCBI): domain Eukaryota; kingdom Metazoa; phylum Chordata; class Mammalia; order Artiodactyla; family Phocoenidae; genus Phocoena; species Phocoena phocoena. Next base: position 55,879,892 of record NC_089228.1, on the reverse strand, counting down.
AAGAATCCTTGCATTCCTGTGATAAACCCCACTTGATCATGGTGTATGATCCTTTTAACGTACTGTTGGATTCTGTTTGCTAGTATATTGTTGAGGATTTTTGCATCTATGTTCATCAGTGATATTGGCATGTAGTTTTCTTTCTTTGTGACATCTTTGTCTGGTTTTGGTATCAGGGTGATTGTGGCCTCGTAGGATGAGTTTGGGAGTGTTCCTCCCTCTGCTATATTTTGGAAGAGTTTGAGAAGGATAGGTGTTAGCTCTTCTCTAAATTGATAGAATTCGCCTGTGAAGCCATCTGGTCCTGGGCTTTTGTTTGTTGGAAGATTTTTAATCACAGTTTCAATTTCAGTGCTTGTGATTGGTGTGTTCCTATTTTCTATTTATTCCTGGTTCAGTCTCCGAAGGTTGTGCTTTTCTAAGTATTTTTCCATTTCTTCAAGGTTGTCCACTTTATTGGTATATAGTTGCTTGTAGTAATCTCTCATGATCCTTTGTATTTCTGCAGTGTCAGTTGCTACTTCTCTTTTTTCATTTCTAATTCTACTGTTGCGAGTCTTCTCCCTTTTTATCTTGATGAGTCTGGCTAATGGTTTATCAATTTTGTTTATCTTCTCAAAGAACCAGCTTTTAGTTTTATTGATCTTTGCTACCATATAATTTCTTGTTCATTTATTTCTGATCAGATCTTCATTTCTTTCGTTCTGCTAACTTTGGGTTTTTTTGTTCTTCTTTCTCTAATTGCTTTAGGTGTAAGGTTAGGTTGTTTATTTGAGATGTTTCTTGTTTCTTAAGGTAGGATTGTATTGCTCTAAGCTTCCCTCTTAGAACTGCTTTTGCTGCATCCCATAGGTTTTGGGTCGTCATGTTTTCTTGTCATTTTTTTCTCAGTATTTTTTGTTTTCCCCTTTGATTTCTTCAGTGATCTCTTGGTTATTAAGTAGTTTATTGTTTAGCCTCCATGTGTTTGTATTTTTTACAGATTTTTTCCTGTAGTTGATATCTAGCCTCATAGCGTTGTGGTCAGAAAAGATACTTGATATGATTATAATTTTCTTAAATTTATGAAGGCTTGATTTGTGGCACATGATATGATCTATCCTGGAGAATGTTCCATGGACCCTTGAGAAGAATGTGTATTCTGTTGTTTTTGGATGGAATGTCCTATAAATATCAGTTAAGTCCATCTCATTTAATGTATCATTTAAAGCCTGTGTTTCTTTATTTATTTTCATTTTGGATGATATGTCCATTGGTGAAAGTGGGGTGTTAAAGTCCCCTGCTATGAATGTGTTACTGTCAATTTCCCCTTTTATGACTGTTAGTATTTTCTTTATGTATTGAGGTGCTCCTATGTTGGGTGCATAAATAGTTACAATTGTTATATCTTCTTCTTGGATTGATCGTTGATCATTATGTAGTGTCTTTCTCTGTATCTTGTAATAGTCTTTGCTTTAAAGTCTATTTTGTCTGATATGAGACTTGCTACTCCAGCTTTCTTTTGATTTCCTTTTGCATGGAATATCTTTTTCCATCCCCTCACTTTTAGTCTGTATGTGTCCTTAGGTCTGAAGTGGGTCTCTTGTAGACAGCATATATACGGGTCTTGTTGTTGTATCCATTCAGCCAGTCTATGTATTTTGGTTGGAGCATTTAATCCATTTACATTTAAGGTAGTTATCAATATGTATATTCCTATTATCATTTTCTTCATTGTTTTGGGTTTGTTCTTGTAAGTCTTTTCCTTCTCTTTTATTTCCTGCCTAGAGAAGTTCCTTTAGCATTTGTTGTAAAGCTGGTTTGGTGATGCTGAATTTGCTTAGGTTTTGCTTGTCTGTAAAGATTTTAATTTGTTTGTCAAATCTAAATGAGATCCTTGCTGGGTAGAGTAATCTTGGCTGTAGGTTTTTGTCCTTCATCACGTTAAATATGTCCTGCCACTCCCTTCTGGCTTGCAGAGTTTTTGCTGAAAGATCAGCTGTTAACCTTATGAGGATTCCCTTGTATATTATTTGTTGTTTTTCCTTTGGTGCTTTTGCTATTTTTTCTTTGTGTTTAATTTTTGATAGTTTGATTAATATGTGTCTTGGCATGTTTCTCCTTGGATTTATCCTGTATGGTACTCTGTGTGCTTCCTGGAGTTGATTAACTATATCCTTTTCCATATTAGGGAAGTTTTCAACTATATTGTCTTCAAATATTTTCTCAGTCCCTTTCTTTTTCTCTTCTTCTGGGACCCCTACAATTCGAATGTTGGTGTTTTTAATGTTTTCCCAGAGTTCTCTGAGACTGTCCTCAATTCTTTTCATTCATTTTTCTTTATTCTGCTCTGTGGTAGTTATTTCCACTATTTTATCTTCCAGGTCACTTATCCGTTCTTCTGCCTCAGTTATTCTGCTATTGATCACTTCTAGGGAATTTTTAATTTCATTTATTGTGTTGTTCATCACTGTTTGTTTGCTCTTTAGTTCTTCTAGGTCCTTGTTAAACCTTTCTTGTATTTTCTCCATTCTATTTCCAGGATTTTGGATCATCTTTACTATCATTATTCTGAATTCTTTTTCAGGTAGACTGCCTATTTCCTCTTCATTTGTTAGGTCTGGTGGGTTTCTACTTTGCTCCTTCATCTGCTATGTGTTTTTCTGTCTTCTCATTTTGCTTCACTTACTGTGTTTGGGGTCTCCTTTTTGCAGGCTGCAGGTTCGTAACTCCCATAGTTTTGGGTGTCTGTCCCCACTGGCTAAAGTTGGTTCAGTGGGTTGTGTAGGCTCCCTGGTGGAGGGGACTAGTGCCTGTGTTCTGGTGGATAAGGCTGGATATTGTCTTTCTGGTGGGAATGTCCACGTCTGGGGGTGTTTTGGGATGTCTGTGACCTTATTAGGATTTTAGGCAGCCTCTCTGCTAATGGGTGGGTTTTTCTTCCTGTCTTGCTAGTTGTTTGGTATAGGGTGTCCAGCACTGTAGCTTGCTGGTCATTGAGTGGAGCTGGGTCTTGGCGTTGAGATGGAGATCTCTGCGAGATTGTCACTATTTGATATTATGTGGAGCTGGGAGGCCTCTTGTGGACCAGTGTCCTGAACTTGGCTCTCCCACCTCAGACGCACAGCCCTGATGCCTGGCTGGAGAACCAAGAGCCTGTCATCCACATGGCTCAGAATAAAAGAGAGAAAAAAAGAAGTCAAAATAAAGTAATTAAAATAAAAAATAATTATTAAGAAAAATTTAAAAAACAAACAAATAAAAACACCGGACAGACAGAACCCTAGGACAAATGGTAAAAGCTATACAGACAAAATCACACACAGAAACATACACATACACACTTACAAAAAGAGAAAAATGGAAAAATATATATATATTGTTGCTCCCAAAGTCCACCTCCTCAATTTGGTATGATTCGTTGTCTATTCAGGTATTCCACAGATGCAGGGTACATCAAGTTGATTGTGGACATTTAATCCTCTGCTCCTGAGGCTGCTTGGAGATATTTCCATTTCTCTTCTTTGTTCGCACAGCTCCCGGGGTTCAGCTTTGGATTTGGCCCCACCTCTGCGGGTAGGTTGCTGGAGGGCATCTGTTCTTTGCTCAGACAGAACGGGGTTAAGGAAGCAGCTGATTCGGGGGCTCTGGCTCACTCAGGCCGGGGGGAGGAAGGGGTACGGATGCGGGGCAAACCTGCGGTGGCAGAGCCTGAGGCGTGCTGTGCGTTCTCTCGGGGAAATTGTCCCTGGATCACGGGACCCTGATCAGGGCTGCACAGGCTCCCGGGATAGAGGTGTGGAGAGTGACCTGTGCTCACACACAGGCTTCTTGGTGGCAGCAGCAGCGGCCTTAGCGTCTCATGCCCATTTCTTGCATCCGCGCTGATAGCCAAGGCTCGCGTCCGTCTCTGGAGCTCCTTTAAACAGTGCTCTTAATCTCCTCTCCTCATGCTCCAGGCAACAAAGAGGCAAGAAAACGTCTCTTGCCTCTTCGGCAACTCCAGACTTTTTCCCAGACTCCCTCCCAGCTAGCTGTGGCGCACTAGCCCCTTCAGGCTGTGTTCACGCAGCCAACCCGAGTCCTCTCCCTGCGCTCCTACCGAAGCCCGAGCCTCAGCTCCCAGCCCCCATCCGCCCCAGCGGGTGAGCAGACAAGCCTCTCAGGCTGGAGTGCCCGTCAACACCGATCCTCTGTGAGGGAATCTCTCCGCCTTGCCCTCTACACCCCTGTTGCTGCACTCTCCTCCTTGGCTCCGAAGCTTCCCCCTCCGCCACCCGCAGTCTCTGCCCGTGAAGGGGCTTCCTAGTGTGTGGAAACTTTTCCTCCTTCACAGCTCCTTCCCACTGGTGCAAGTCCAGTCCCTATTCTTTTGTCTCTGTTTTTTCTTTTTTCTTTTGCCCTACCCGTGTACTTGAGGAGTTTCTTTCCTTTTGGGAGGTCTGAGGTCTTCTGCCAGCGTTCAGTAGGTGTTCTGTAGGAGTTGTTCCACATGTAGATGTATTTCTGATGTATTTGTGGGGAAGAAGGTGATCTCCGCATCTTACTCTTCCGTCGTCTTGAAGCTCCTCCTCTCTGATTGCTTTGAAGAGAAGTTTTTAGTTTTGTTTTTCTTTGTTTCCCATTCCATCTACTTTTTCCAGTTACCCTCAGTAGGAGGATTTGTCTGACAGAGCTGATATATTAGATGCAGAAGTGCAGGTTTTAGAGGCCAGATCTAGAAGTGGTATATGTCACATTCTTTCAGATCCATTAACTAGGAAAGAGCTCATGGCTCCTCTCAGATACAAGTTGGGCCGTGAAATGTAGTTTTCCTGTGTGCCCAGGAGGAAAATATGACAGTTTCATGAAAATATAGCTTTTCTTTTTGCTATAGGAAATGACTTATGGATTTATTATATACTTTGGAGGTTTCACTATTATCTTTACATATTTTCAGCACAATTTTAAGCTAATGCTTTAAAGGTAAAGAAGAGTCCATAGAATAGTCTGTGTATAATTATTTTAAACTCAATGTTTATTAAATTCCTTTTTTTTCTGGTACATTCACACCCATCCTAGTCCTTTTTTTAAAATTTTTTATTTATTTATTTATTTTTATTTTTTTATTTTTTGCAGTACACGGGCCTCTCACTGTTGCGGCCTCTCCCATTGTGGAGCACAGGCTCTGGACGCGCAGGCTCAGCGGCCATGGCTCACGGGCCCAGCCGCTCCATGGCATGTGGGATCTTCCCGGACTGGGGCACAAACCCATGTCCCTTGCATCGGCAGGCGGACTCTCAACCACTTTGCCACAAGGGAAGCCCTAAATTTTTATTTTATATTGGAGTATAGTTGATTTACAAGCCATTCTAGTCTTGAATCCTCACATGAATCCTGCAAAATAAGTATTCTTATTTTCCACATTTTTTTCAAATGGTGAGTATGAGACTGAGGTTGTTATTGAATTTGTGCTGTGTGATGTGGACTAAAGACTGATTAATTAATTCCGTAAAATGATTGTTAACAGTTGTTCTAAGTTACTCTTATAGCATCTCGTTGCAAGATAATATAGTAACTGAAACCCAGAGCTCTGGACCAGGCTGCTGGATTTCAATCCTGTCTCTACCACTTCCCATTTATCAACCAGTGGGCAATTTACTTCATTTCTCTGTGCCTGTTTCCTCCTCTGTAAAATAGAGTGATAGTAGATTGTTGTATTGAATAAATTAACTTGAAAAAAGCCTATAAATGGGAAAGAATTTGAAAAAGAATCAGTATATGTGTAACTGAATCACTTGGCTGTACACCTGAAACTAACACATTTAACAGTGTAAATCAACTATACTCCAATATAAAATAAAAAAAGAAAAGAGCCTAGGAAAGTGCCTATTACATAATAAGCACTCAATGCTAATTAACTGTTAATATTATGCAGAAGATGATGACGGCATTGCTCTTTCTATTACAGATTTACATAATGCTTTGTTTTGTAGTTTTGTAAGAGCAGCACCAGAATGTAAGTTCCCTCAGTTCAGGGACTGTTTCCCTCAGTGGGAAGGACAGCATTTGGTACCAAGTAACGGTGTAAGCTATCAAACTTCAAATCATAAAAGAAGAAAAATTTGGCTCCCCTTTTTCACTTATCCCCTTCAGTTCCAGGCAATAGTGTCTATTGTATATTTTTTCCCTCTTTTGTTTGCCCATTTAAAAATTTTTTTTTGGAAAAGAAACTCTTTTTCTCCACTGTTAAAATCCTAAATATTTCTGAATATATTGGTTACTAATGTATCTGTCTTGAATTGGAGATCACTGTGGAGCATGATTAAAATGTTGGAGGAGCTCGTGTAACTTGGACAAGGTGGTAGATATTTATTTTCTAACTTGGTGAAAAATTTATACTTTTACACTGTCACAAAAGAGCTTGTGCTGTGACAATGTTTCCCAGTTTAGGTCCTCGATATCATGTACCTTTGATAGTTCTTTCCTGTTGCTGATAGATTTTTTCCCCCTTTAGAGGTAAGGGAGGCACACATTTCTGTATTTGTTTGCACTTTTGTTCTGCTTGTGGTAGTATCTCTCTTATCACACAAAATATAGTTACCTGTCAATCAATGCTTATGAAGTACTTACTGCATCTTTATTGCATGTCACCAAAGTCTGATGATCAGAAAATGTGTGCAAGGAAAAGGAAAAGATCACATATTGAATCGTTGGAACTGAGTTAACATGTGCAAAAGCACTAAAAATAAGTGAGGTCTTGCTTTCTTGTTATTGTTATTATCTGGTGTATTGGTTGCCTATGGCTGCTGTAACAAATTACCACAAACTGGAAGCCTTCAAACAACAGAAATATATCCCCTCTTAGTTCCAGAGGCCAGAAGTCCAAAATCAAGTTGTCAATGGGGCTGGCTCTCCTGGAAGCTCTGGGGGAGAATCTGTCCCCTGCTTCTCTCCCCTGGCCTCTGGGGGCAGCTGATGATCCTTGGCTTGTTTATTACTCCATCCTCTGCCTCTGTCTTCATATCGCCTTCTCCTGTATTTCTCCTCTTCTCTTAGAATCTTCTCCACTGGTAAGGACACTTGCTAGTGAATTTAGGACCCACTCAGATCAGCCAGGATGATCTCATGTAAAGATCCCTAACTTGATTACATCTTCAAAGACCCTTTCTTTTTCCAAATAAGAGCACATTCTGAGTGGACATATCTTTTGTGGAGCCGTCATTCAACTTACTACATCTGGTACATGTTATTTTTCTTTGAAAAAAAATTTTCTTTTTTCAAGTTTCCTAAAAAACTCCCTCAAGGGCAAGAAACATATTTTATATGTCTTTTGTTCCCTAGAGCCCAGTTGAAGCCTCTACCCAATAAAACCCTTTTAATGTATAAAGTTGTATATGTATCTTAATGTATCTTAAGAGGTATGAAAGGAATGGATGGCAGAGGAACAGAAGCATGTGATGATATCTTTGGAGTCTAGTGATGAGATTGACAAACAGGAAAACAGCGTGGTGCGAGAGTAGTGAGTGCTATGACATGGTTAAGTATATACAGAAAGTCATCTGATTCTAGTCTGGGGGAGTTGGAAAGGCTTTCTGGGGAAGGAGGCGTAGCAAGTGAAATCCAAAGGCCTGTGTGGACAAGAAGGAAGGGTATTCCAGGCACACAGAACAACACACTGGAAGATTTCCAGGGTGAGGTCTCTGGGGCCAGCAGGAAGTATCTGGTGCATCTGGAAGATACGGTGCACGGGGTGGATGTATGACTAAGGGTTGGTGAGCAGACGGCAAACAGTAAGGAATAAGACTTTGGGGTTTCATGAGGGCTGGACCATGAAGGGGCTTGCATGCTCTACCCAGGAGTTTGTATATACTCATAAAAAACCCAAATCATTTGATGTGGTGGCTAAGACAGCATCAGATGGACATTTCATAAAACTCCCACTGGCCGTAGTGGTGAAAGGCATTGGCTGTTAGTGAGACTGGAGGCAAAATGGTCACTTCGGGTTGTTGGAGGAGAGTAATGGTGGTGTCACAATCGATCTAAACAGAGAGCAGAGGCATTGCATTTCATCATTATTAAAGCGATGGACGGCTGTTGGTCATGGTGGCTGATTGGAGTGAGACCATACGGAAAAGAGAGGACTCAAGGGTGATTTTTATTTTTATATTTTAAAATTTTTATTGGAGTGTAGTTGATTTACAATGTTGGGTTAGTTTCTGCTGTACAGCAAAGTGAGTCAGTTATACGTACACATATATCCACTCTCTTCTAGACTCCATTCCTATATAGGTCATTACAGGGTACTGAGCAGAGTTCCCTGTGCTCTATAGTAGGTCCTTATTAATTATCTATTTTATATATAAAATACAATTTTTAAATGTTTGGTTTGTTTGACTCTAGTGGACAAGTAATGGTGTTGTTCATGGCCACTGAGGACAGAGAAAGAGGGACATTGAAACTTTCTACCCCATTTCCCTCCTCTGTACAAAGGGTGCAGTGATCCCTGCCCTTCCCATCTCACAGCATTACTAGGACCAAAAAAAGTATTTAAAATGCTTTTAAAATTATACAGTAATTTCCCAAATAACTCTTTATGATTGGTTTACATTTAACCAAAATTTATAATTAAAACAAAAATTATAAAGCATATAACGATATGAAGGCAATAAATACTTATTTTTTAAATAGAAGGAACTAATCTTTTGGCAAGAAATGTGTATTACAATCTAGGTTCTCCTTTCCCTCTCTCTGCTTTTCCATCCTGCATCCTGATTTAATCACACCATGGACCGAAGAAAAAAATCCAAAGTTATTCTCTAACGCCTGTTGTTCCTCAGTGCCTTGCAACTTCACCACGTGATTGATTGTCCCACCTCCACCCAGGCACACGTGTACTGTCCCCCTTCCACATGAACACACACAGGGAATGAATTCAGTAACCCCCGGTTAAGATCTTGGGCAGCATGTCAGTCTTCTCATCTGTAAAATGGGTGTAATTTTATCTATCTCACAGACTGAGGACCAAATGAAATGTCATGACCACATGACATATGTGTGAATTGATACTATACCTGGCAAAAAGTAAGAACTCAATAAATAGCACTTTATTATTATTATTATTATTATTATTATTATTATTATTACATAAGACAAACTCTGCAAACAGATCTACCTTGCCCTTGGAAATCTTTATTTCTTGCTTGGCCACATTACAAATTATTGGCGACCCCCATGGACTTTGATCTCTACATTCACACTTACCTGTGTTGACAGATGACCTGGTTTCCCCTGCCCCACCCCACCCACATCTTTCTGAATTTCTATAACATTTAGGGTCTGTCTCACAACATTTCATACTGAATGATTGAACTATCTGCTCTATGTTCATGTTGTCTTTATAAATAGACCCTAAATTCCATAAGTGGATATATCTAGCAGGACGCCCAGAAAAATACAACAAATGGGATGAGTTGATAATAAAAGGGTCCTTTCTCAGCATCTCTCTCCTCTTTGGGAGTCTTGTTGAAGTTATGACTTCCCTGTCCTCTCTCTGTCTATCAAAATTAATCTGCAAGTTCTAAAGGAAGAAAGAAAATGAAAAAATGAGGAATATGTAACTTTTTAAAACCTTGGTCTCAAAACGGGGAGAATGTTGGTTTTAGAACATTTTGCTCTTCTTGGATGTATTTTCTTTCATTTGCTGACAATTCCAAAATTGCAATAGTAATTGCATTGTTCCCCCAAATGCCCTAGTTAGAACCAAAGCCGAGATTATTTTATCCGGCTATTAGGAGAGAGCTGTAGGAGGAGCCCATAAAACGTGCTTTCTTTTTTTTTTTTTTTTTTTTTTTTTGCGGTACGCGGGCCTCTCACTGCTGTGGCCTCTCCCGCCGTGGAGCACAGGCTCCGGACACACAGGCCCAGCGGCCATGGCTCACGGGCCCAGCCGCTCCGCGGCATGTGGGATCTTCCAGGACTGGGGCACAAACCCGCGTCCCCTGCATCGGCAGGCGGACTCTCAACCACTGCGCCACCAGGGAAGCCCTAAAACGTGCTTTCTTGATAAGAATGCAGATCATCTCACAGAGGAAGGAAAATCAGCCTCAGGCAGAAGAAGTCTTTGCTAGACAGCACTAGAAGCTTCTGCAAAGTGCCTGGAGCAACACAGAGCAGTTGCACTAAGAGGCTGCTTCAGATAGAAGTGTGTTTATGTGGCGACTCTTCAATTTCATTTTCTAATTCTATTCATGGAATCTAAAGGTTGTATAACTTGGGCAAAAGACTCAGGCATCCTTCTGAGTACACACTCTGGTACTTTTAATGAAGGCAAATGTACTTCACCTCTTCAAGCTCAGTTTTCTTCTTTGTGAAATGCGAATGAAAATATTTCCACCCAAAGAGAACATGTAATATCTTTCCCTGTAGGTATTTGGAGAGCAATAATAAGACAACAATCTGTCTCTTGACTCTTTGAGCCATTGGAAACTACATATAAACGTGTTGGCAACTCTTCCAACTTTATACACAAGTATAATTAAAATAAAATTAAAACATGACGATCATATCAAAGATTTATTTAATTCATTAATGAGGGAACCAGCAGGATGTTAAAGCTGATTCAAAGAGAATTTGAAAATCTCATTTTATATAGGCCCTGAAAGAATTACTCCTGGAGTAAGATTGTTAAATTTAGATACAAAATTTGTCTACTTCCTTCAGGGCAATAAAACTGGTAAAATGGTGAAAATATAAGTAATAAAAATGGTCATCTTGGCATTACCATTTCTAGTGTTCAGGTATTATTTGCGTTTGTATCAGAGAAAATCTAAAGTTAGCATTTAACTTCAAAGATTACAATTCCTAATCAAGGGAAATAGCTAATCAAACAAAGGTAACTTCTCCCAGAAAATTAAATAATCCTGGGGGCATCTGGCTAGACAATATTCCTCTGACATTGAAAGGACGTGTGGTCATGATTTTATCTTATTCCCAAGCTTTGAATATATATTTTCATATTACCTATTTGTTTTCCATATTTCCTATCATTCCCATTCTGGGTTGGTACCTTCAATTATTTTTCTTGTTTTACTTCTCTTTGTCCCTATAAGTCCCCGTGTCTCTAACTCTCTTTTCCCATCAGTCATTTATTGACCAATTACATACATCGGTCTTTTCCAATTCTGCTTTCTCTTTGAGTCATTATTTGAGTCTGCCTTAGTCCTTATGCTAAAAGCTGACTTAAACCTAATTGGCTATGCACAACTTGCTTCCTTTTAGTATTAGAGATGTTAAGATTTGCTATTTCCCTCCCTGTATCTCTATGAGCTATAAGGAAAGCAAGTCTCAAACAGCATTCTTCCATACATCTAAAATCTAAAACAAGCAAGCCCAAAGTTCTATAAACTTAACGAAATCCTGGTTCTCTGTCCTTTTGTCCACTCCCAAATCACCTGGTATGAAAATTTCACTTAAGGCAAATGTGAAATATTCTGTAGCATACATTTTTTCACCATTTTTCTTTTTAGAATCAAATGATCAAGAATCTTCTAAACCAGCATCCCAGGACGAAGTAGGAATTAAACGTAGGGAGCTATTACTAAGGGTAGGTGGTGTGCTAGAGTTTTTAAAATTCTCTGTTCATGTAAAAGTAGGGATATATCTGCCATATTCTAACCCATCCTTGTATCTTGAAAACTGTCATTTTCACCAAGGAAAGCCCATATCTGATACCCATTATGCTTATTAACAAACTATTGATTTCACCAATGACAATCCATTTACAACATTCATGACGCTAATTAGCACACTTCTGGGTTGATCAGAGATCAAGCTAGCTGAAGCCTTGTGGATGCCATCTCTGGTGTGTGGTCTTCTGAATAAATGTCAACTAACTACCGCTGGAGTGTCCTCACATTGAGGAATTATCTTCCCCAAGGGTGTCACGTTCATTTAGATTACACAAGCTTTGCTGGAAGTAGTTTGAAATGTAAATATATGTCATCACAATCTGGGTGGCCTGTTTCTAAATGGAGATATCACAGCCTGCCACTCTCTGTGGAAAGCAGGAGTGACATGGTACTCACCATGAAAGTTTCCTGTCTCTAGACTCCAGATGTTGGGGTAGCGGCAACACTTCTTTGGGGATCCAGGTCCCATTTACCCTGGCCATCGGGAATTGAGCAAAGGAGGCACATGAGTCTGAATGTCTTCCTGGAGAGCTGGGGTACCCCCAGGATGAGCCCCCATTGCCCAAGAATTGCCAAGGCTACTGGCTACTGGGAAAAGATGAGGAAGTGAAGCGATGTGTCCTGACCTATTGTAAAGAAAGAATGTCTTTTTATATTGCTCATTTCTTATGGGCACTAGTGTCTGTCAGAGCTTCCGGGAAAAATAAAGACCAAAACACCTCTGGTTTAAATTCAATTGTAATTGTGTCAGGTTTTATATTATGATAAAATCTTGGCCTCTTTACAAGGAGGTTAAATCCCTAGTTGACTCAAAGTGAATTTCGTTTCTCCAAAGATGAGCAGAATGAGACAAAAACATGACCCATATTTTTTCTCCTCAGAGTCCAAATTCTTGCTCTATTTTATTTTCCCCTCCCATCTATCTTAGGAGGTTTTCTCACAGCCAACAGGGTGGAGGTGTGCTCTTGCTGCTTGGGGAGCAGAAAAATTCATGGCTTCCTTTAGCAGAAAAGATCCTGGATTATTTTAGGCAAAGAGAGCAGCTTGGAGTGATTCACTGGGCTTGCTGTGCCCCATCCAGAGCTTTTACCTGTTTATGACAATATAATTTCATTTGCTTTTAGAGATGCACTTTATGCCTCTTCTGTCAGACTAACTCAGAAATATGTCCACCAGGCAAGCTACTTCACCCCTCTTGCCATCTACATTGCAAGAGGTGGAGTCAGAGGCTGATTTGTTCTCCTCCCTGGGTAAGCAGAGGGGTTGCAATAGTTGCTGACACCCCCAAAATTGGGGGTTCTGAAAGTTTTGACTCTATGCAGTGCCATGATCTACATGCCAGAACTTACCTTCCTACAATTGAGAACACAGTTTAGGTGATTATTTCAATAAATGTCCTAGAGTTAGAATCATTTTTTGCCATGTGGGTGGTAGTATACAGTGTAGGTTTTGTTTGTTAACCTCAGCCCAGTCTTACTTTATTCCACTTTTTTCTCTTTATATTTATTTCCTAAGTTTTAACATTTTTAGTGTAATTTTTAGAGACTTTACACATATGCAAATGACTTTAGTGCAAACATAACAAGCCCCCATGGATGCCCCTTCCACTCATAGATCGTCATTGTTTTCCTTAGATTTGCTGATTCCATTCCTTTGCCTTCCTTTCCAGAAAGAACCATTCTCATGAATGTAATGTTTTTTATTCTCATGCATGTTTTCATATTTTTAATACACATACCTATAAATGGTACATAGTTTTGGCAGGCATGTTTTAAAATTTTATAAATACTCTATAGTTTTCTTTTGTCTGATTTTGTCATAATTTATTTATCTATTTTCTTAGGATGTTTCCAGTTTTTCACTATCACAAACAATACTGCAAAGAACATCCTTATCCATTTTTCCACATATAAGTATTCTTCAGAGGCTCAGACTACAGTGGAATTTCTATGTTTTTGGATATGAATATCTTCAACTTTACCAGATATTGTGGAATTGTTCTCCAAGGAGAAATGTTGGCGTTCTTTATATACTCTGGATACTAAAACATTGTTGGTGATACGCACAGTAAATGCATTTTCCAGTCTGTGGCTTGTCTTTTCCTTTTGTTCATGTGGGTTTTAGAAGTAATTTTAATTTCAATGTATTCAAAGGTATCAAGTTTTCTTTTATGTTTTTTGCATTTTGTACCTTGTTCTAAAAATCCTTTCCTTTCACATGGTTGTAAGGATGTCACTGTCTCCCTCACTCTCTGGTTCCTTTGTCTATGAGATCAGGCTTCATAGGTGGCCCCAAGCACTGGCTTAATCCATGTGAATCTAGATGTATGATTTAGCACTTCTTGATATTCTCAAAATGCATTAGTGAGCTAGGTAGATTTTACAGTAGGGACCAAGAAGGAGTTCATGTCTACTCCACAATAGATAAAGCAATCCCTCCTGTTAGCTATTTCTGTTCTCTCCCTTTGTTAAATTGACCTTACTAGCACTTTCTCTGCCAGAACTAGTCCTGATTTTTTCTCCCTTTGGGGAGCAAAAATAACTCTTTGCTTCATGAAAAACTCCACCTGTTTCACTATAAAGCTTGGGTGACAGTTGACTTATAAATTGACAAGAAACAGCATATAAAAGTATCATCCTAATTACAGTGGCTTTCTCATGTAAAAAATTCTCTTTATCATTTATTCATTTATTTAAATCATATTTATTAAGCACTGACTAAGTGTCAAGCATTATACAAGACACTGAGTGAACAAAACAATGTCCCAGGTGGAAAAGATCAAGGAGGGCAATCTGGGAAGGCTTCTCTGAGGAGGTAACATGTAAAGTGAGATGGGAAGAATAGGGAACTAGCCATTTCAAGGTGGGGGAAAACATCTAACAGGAGGTAAATGGCACGTGCAAGAGCCAAATGCAAGGAAAAGGGCTTGGCATGTAGGGGCAACTAAAAGGATGACAATCATCACTAAAAGGAAATGTTGAAGGAGGAGAATGATATGGAATGTGGTTGGATGTGGATGGAAAGCAACACGGGTGAAATTATTTAGTGCCTTTTGGGCTTTCATAAGGAGAGGCTAATTTGATTTGACGTGTGTTTTTTTTTTTTTTTGTGATACGCGGGCCTCTCACTGCTGTGGCCTCTCCCACTGCAGAGCACAGGCTCCGGACGCGCAGGCCCAGCAGCCATGGCCCACGGGCCCAGCCGCTCCGCGGCATGTGGGATCCTCCTGGACCGGGGCACGAACCCGCGTTCCCTGCATCGGCAAGCGGACTCCCAACCACTGCGCCACCAGGGAAGCCCGACGTGTGTTTTTAAAATACAGCATTGGCTGTATTTTGGAGATAGACTGGCAGTAAATGCTATAGAAGAAGGAAACTGATTAGGAAGCTACTGCTGGGGTTTAGGTGAGATGCGGTGATGACCAAGATTATTCTGTGAAAGAAGAGATGTAGAGAAATATACCTCAGAGGAAGTGATGACAGGATTTTCTGAAGAGATAAAGAGAGTAAGGAATCAAAAATGGTTCCCTGTATTGCAATGTGATTAAGTGTGGAACATTAAGATGGTGAGGCCACCCCCCACCCCAGGTGGGTTTAGGATAGGACAGGGATGGTGGCAGTCAAGAGGTTTGTCTTATGCACTTCACTTCTGGGGCCTATGGGGCATCCCCTGGAGACATGGAGTATTCAGTTGGAGCTAGAGCTCAGAGAAGAGGTGAAGTTGGGAATATCAGCTGGTAGGAAATGACATTTTCTACTTCATGAAGGAGTGATAGATATATAGGTAGGAAAAGGGAATGAAGGAAGATCTTGTTTTATATTCAGCCTAAATTTTAGATTGCAGTGGCTACCAGCCATGGCCTTGAACTTCGTGCATGGATAGGGATTTTGGACAGACTAACTCAGGAAGCCCAGGAAAAGGCAAAAGATGGCAATCACCCATTTGGTCCCATTTACACATCTCATTATTCCTCTAGGGGTCTGTTGGTTTTTAGAATTTTCAGTTAAGTGCTAGAAAGTACCAATGTACTTCAAAAGTAATGAGGTTGCACCCTTTAAAGGAAAATTTGGATTAAAACATTGAAGGTTTATTGAGAGACTTGTATCTTACAATGTGTGTGTCAATAGGCAGCAAAGCTGACATGCCTGTGTTTGAGCAACATTAACAGTTCCAAAACTTTTACTGGGTTTCTGTTGATATTCCCAAAGTAGATTTGTTGATTATTTCTACATAATTGACAAGGAATCTGACACTTCAGTAGATTGTGCTTACTTTTTCTTATTGCAGTTAAAATGATGAATTGTTGAGCTTCTTTGGCAGAATCATCTGTATGGCCATTGAAAGATTCATTTGCAGCTTATACTTGTGTTTTCTCTCAGTGATGAGTCCACTTATATTTACCTTCAGCTGCAACTTGCAGACATTCTGGACTCAGTCATCCTGTCTTACAGATGACAAGTATATCTATTAGTCAAAAAATATTGGGTGCCTACTATGAACCAGCTGCTGTGGTACCCACGAGAGTCACCATAAAACTAGGTCATTATTCTTGAATCCATGAAACTTACAGTCTGGAAAAGAAACAGTCTTGTAATTACCTACATATACTGCAAGATAGAATGGGAAAATGGTTATAATAGATTTTTAAAAATATGCTGAATCACTTTCAGGTAACAATGTCTGCTTGACATGGGTTTACAAAATATCTTTAAGAAAATGAATAAAAGCTAGTAAAAAGTAGCACTAAACAAAAAATAGATCACCAGTAGAATAAAATAAGGAAAGGGAAAATAATTGAATGCCCCAGATTTCCCCAAGTGGCAGCAAGAAAAGAATTAAAATACTATAGTAAGACGTGGCATATATCTGAACCACATCTCCAAGATTTAAGAAGCAATACTGGTGAGTATACTATTCAGAGTAGGGTAATTGTTGAAACATGCAATGATACAACCTCAGTGTTTAACATGTTACATGCTGCTTTCTTGCTCATTACACACTAACATGGTTACTCCATTGTGGTAGCTTCCAGGCTCTTTCCATCTATGGATCCTTCTTCCTATAAGGTCTCAGGGTCCTCTCCATTAAGGAGAAGAAAGTTAGAAAGTCACAAACGATACGTTGTTATGGAATAATCTTGGAAGTGGCTGACCTCAACTGGTCAGAAGACCTCTGAGACACGGCCCCCCTTAACTGCAAGAAAGGCTAGAAAATGTAGTCTGTGCATGCCCAGGAGGAAAGGAAAAGTTTTGGCAGATATAGCATCTTAATCACAGAGAGTCTACAAAAGCCCTAAAATTCCCATTCATCATCCTCAAACTGGAGAGAAGTGAAACAAAGGACTTCTTCCATTTTCTGTTTTCACTGGGGAAGTAGAAGAGTTAAATGAGAAGTGAAAAACCGAGGATGACCCTTCCTGAGGGAGGACAGGCTCCAGGACTCCCCCAGGGATGGGGAGCACTCAGACTATCTGCCAGGGTGATAGGACACGCCACAGCTACACAGGTGTCACAAACGCTGGTTTAAAACAGTCATCTATCAAAATCCGGAGACATTAAAGATCCCCATTTAAGAAGGGCTGATCTCAGCCTCAAGTAAGTCCCCTCTTTCCTTCTCTTTCAGCCACTCCACTCGAGCTCTCCAGGTCCACCGAAACAAAAGCAAAAACAAAATTAAAAACAAACAACCTGCTAGGACCTGGAATGCCCGTTTGCCGTTTAGAGGGATATAAATAGGTCTCAGTGGAAAGGAACTTAAGGGGAACTCACTCTCTCACACTGTAGCAGATCAAATAGAAATTCTGGACAAGTCTCATGATAACCATGATACGACAAAGAAAACCCCATAGCAACTATAAATACACTGCAAAGGAGGAGAAAACATAAGAAGAAAAGACAAAGAACCTAGTCTAGAAGAACACTGTAACTCAGGGAATAAAAGAAAATCCCATGCATATCCTTTATGCTATAGAAGACTGTGATAGAATTGCAAATTTAATTAAAAAAAAAAAACTCAAAGATGAAATCACAAGGTAACAGGGTGTGGTCACAAGGGCAATTGACCCTGGATGACCACAATCTCATTGTTGGTCCTCAAGGCACAGAGCAAGGCAGAAGAAGGCAAAAACTGGACCAGATAGACAATAATCACCATGGTAATCTACTCAGTAGAAGGAATTTAGTGTTTCCTAAAACCCAAGGATGGAAATAAAGCCAAGCTTCCAGTAGAGAGCAGAACCGAGGCTTGGGAAGCCCCCAGGACTCTCACCATTTCTTGCCTGTGTTGTTGTGCTGTAAAATTTCTTATTCTCTAAAGAGTCTTCACAGATTCTGAGCCCACATGGAAGAATATGTTTTATGTTATGCTTCCAGCAACAGACAGACTCTCTACCTGACCCTCAATCACAATTCCAAACTCCCAGGAGAATAGTCTGATAGATCCATCTTCTGTTATGTGCATCACCTTGGTCCAGTGGGCTTCAGAGTGGCATAAAGTCATAAGGCAACACTAATTCACAGTTCCTGTGTGGGAACCGGATGCCAGCACTGGACCAAGTGCTCACCATGGGGCATCTCACACCACCTTTGCACAGGAGAGAGAGCACTAATGTCATTATTTTAAATGAGTGATAACACCACGGCTCAGAGAATTTAAGTTGCTTGCCCAGTGTGACAGACGTATCATGTTTCAGAGCCAGTTTCAAATCCAGGTGACCAGCTCCAAAATTTGCTCTCAACCTTTATGCTAAATCCCCAATACACACAGGAGCCAGTTACCAAAGAACAGAGGATGGTGGTCTATGGATTGGACAGATTCCCTAAAAAATGAACATTATTTTCCTAACATTTCTTTGGGATAAAGTCTTAAATGTAGTCATACTGGGTCATTGGATATATTACTCAGTGACTCTCCTGAAAAGTTGCTCCCATTTATATCCCATGAGAAGTGTATGGAAATGCTTCTCTCATCACGTTATTGCCAACAGTAAGTACTAATATTTTATTTCATCTTTGCCAGTTGAGTAGGGAGATGGAGTAGGAAGACTTTATTCCGACTGAGGGGTTGGGGGAATCTTCAGAGAAGAGGTCAATGTGGGCACATGAGAGCAAAGCAGACAGGCCAAGAAGTCCATGGTGATGTGGAAAAGGCAGGGAGGATGCCCTCTGGATGGCTTGAAAACAGAGTGTAGAGGGCTGTACTGAGCAATGATTCCAGGGAACCATGAAAGCCAAGGTGAAGTACTGTGACCTTATCATAAGCGTTTTAGAGAGGAGAGGTGTTGTTATTCAACAGAAATAAAGTAGTCTCCAAATAATCTTTGTGTGAGATATTTGCCTACGACAGTTACCTTATACACACACATTTACATTCACTATATACATTCTTTCCTTCACCACCACCCCTCCCCACCGTACAATCATTTTCAGACAAGTAACTGTTTTGTTTTAAGAATGCTGACGGGATTCATATAGGATAGCCTATATTAGGGTAAAAGCATTTTACTAATTGGATGACAGGTGTGAGGGCTTTTCAGCTTCGAAATACATCCGACTAGCAACATTTGCATTCTATGAGAAATCTATGCTAATATTCACACTCCAAGGAGAAGTTTAAATTGCAAATTTTGAAAAGCTTAAAGTCAGTAAATAATATTTTGGGGGGAGGGGTGGCCGTGCCACAGTGATATCAGTGAGGAAGGTTAAATGGAAGGAATGCATTTGCCAGGTGTGAACTCTCCTGAAGCTGAAATCACCTGTGATGCCTGGGACTGGAAATGAATTCTGCTTCTTGCTCACAAGCTTTAGAGTGCATTAGAATCACCTGGAGGGCTTGTAAAAACAAAGTGCTGAGCCCACTCCCAGAACTTCTGACTCAAGAGGATTGGAGGTTGGCTGAGAATATGCGTTTCAAAAAAATTCCCTGGTGATGCCTGTCCCAGTAATTACACTTTGAGAGCCATTTCTCTAGAAAAATCCTAATAGTGTACTTGCTTGTCAAAATGGGTGGAAGTGGGGACTGTGGACAAGATGGTGGAGTAGGAAGACCCTGAGCTCACCTCGTCCTATGGGTACACCAAAATTACAACTATTTACAGAACAACTATTGATGAGAATGACCTGAAGACAAGGAGAAAAATCGTACACAACTAAAGATGTAAAGAAGGTACCACAACAAGATAGGTAGGAGGGGTGGAGTTGTGGTATAGGCATACCCCTCAGTGGACAACCCACAAATAGGAGGATAACCACAATTGCAGAGTTTTCCCCAAGGAATGAGGGGTCTGAGTCCCACAGTGGACACCCCAGCCCAGGGGTCCTACAATGAGAACACAAGCCCCCAGAATATTTGGCTTTGAAGACCAGCAGAGCTTGCTTTCAGGATAGCCAGAAGGTTGTTAGAAACAGAGACTCCACTCCTAAAGGGTGCACACAACAACTCACACATTCTGCGACACACGTTAGAAGCAGTAATTTGGAAGTAGCCTGTGTCAGACCCACTTGCTGATTTTGGAGAGCCTCAGGGAGAGGCAGGAGGTAACTGGGATTCATATGGGAGACATAGATGCTGGCAGTCATTTTTGGGAGTTCATTCTACCATGAGGACGGTGGTGTTGGCAAGCAACATTTTGGAATCCTCCCTCTGGCTTATTAGTGCAGGGGTCCAGCCCCACCCACCAGTGGGTCAACACCAGAAATGGGACTCCCCAGTTCTTGCAACCAGCCATGCCATGTTCTGGCCCCATCCACAATCAGCCAGTTGCCTCTGCACTAGGTAGGACCTGGCAACCAACTGGTTTGGGGGCCAGTCATGCCTACCAGCATGTCCACAGTGGTCGGCCCTGCCCCAACACAAAGACCCACACAGCCCACAGAAAGGGTACCCCTAGAGCCTATAGCTCTGGTGAACAGAGGGACATGTGCTGCTGGACCCCGTAAGACACCTTCTACATAAGACCATTTCTCCAAAATTGGAATATATAACTGACCTCCTAATACACAGAAATAAAAACAGAGAATCAGGCAAAATGAGGCAACAGAGAAATATTTTTGAAATGAAGGATCAACATAAAAACCCAAAAGAAGAGCTAAGTGAAGTGGAGATAAGCATTCTTCCCAAAAAAGAATTCAAGGTAATAAAGATGCTCAACAAACTCGGGAGAAAAATGGATGATCACAGTGAGTAGTTTAAGAAAGAGTTAGAAAATATAGAGAAGAACAAAACAGAGCTGAAGAATACAATAACTGAAATAAAAAATACACTAGAAAGAATCAACAATAGATTAGAAACTACAGAGGAATGGGTTAGTGAACTGGAAGACAGAGTAGTGGAAAACACTCAAGCAGAATAGAAAGAAAATAATTTTAAAAAGTAAGGACAGTTTAAGAGACTTCTGGAACAGCAGCAAGTGTACTAACATTTGCATTATAAGGGTCCCAGGAGGAGAAGAGAGAGAGAAAGGGAAAGAGAACATATTTGAAGACATGATAGCTAACAAATTCCCTAAGCTGGGAAAGGAAACTGACAACTAGGTCCAGGAAGCACAGAGAGTCCCAAACAAGATCAACCAAAAGAGGTCCACACCAAGACACAGTGTAATTAAAATGGCAAAATTAAAGATAAGAGAGAATGTTAAAAACAGAAAGTAAGAAGCCACAAGAACTACAATAAAGCTAGCAACTGACTTTTCAGCAGAAACTCTAGAGGCCAGAAGGTAGTAGCATGATATATGTAAAGTGATGAAAGGGAAAAACCAACAACCAAGAATACCCTACTCAGCAATGCTCTCATTCAGATTTGAAGGAGACATAAAGGGTTTCACAGATAAACAAAAGCTAAAAGAGCTCAGCACCACAAAGCTGGCTCTACAAGAAATGTTAAAGGGACTTCTCTAAGCAGAAAAGAAAAAGACATACCTAGAAATGTGGACATTATGAAAGGAAAAATCTCATCAGTAAAGGCAAATACACAGCAAAGGTAGTAGATCAACCACTTATAAAACTGGTAAGCTTAAATGACAAGTAAGAAGGTTAAATGACAAAAGTGGTAAAATCTTCTGTGCCCACACTAACAAGTTAAGAGCTACACAAAACAAAGAGATGTAAATAAATATGATGCAAAAAATTAAACATGTGGGAGGGAGTAAAAATGCGAGGTAGGTCTTCCCTGGTGGTGCAGTGGTTGAGAGTCTGCCTGCCGATGCAGGGGACACAGGTTCATGCCCTGGTCCGGGAACATCCCACATGCCGCGGAGCGGCTGGGCCCATGAGCCATGGCCGTTGAGCCTGCGCATCTGGAGCCTGTGCTCCGCAACAGGAGAGGCCACAGCAGTGAGAGGCCCGCGTACCGGAAAAAAAAAAAAAAATGCAGGATTGTTAGAATGCCTTTGAACTTAAGAGCTCGTCAGTTTAAAATAATCGTATATATATGTATATATAATCATATATATATTGCTATATATAAACCTCATAGTAACCACAAACCAAAAATCTATAATAGATACACACACATACACATACACACACACACACACGAGATAGGTATCCAAACATAACACTAAAGATAGTCATCATATCAAAAGGGAAGAGAGCAAAAGAATAAAAAAGGAACAGAGGAACAAAAAAAGAATTATAAAAACCACAAAACAATTTCACAGAAGGGCAGTAATTACATACCTATTAATAATTACAGTAAATATAGATAGATTAAATGTTCAAATCAAAAGACACAGTGGCTGAATAGATTCAAATGCAAGACCCACATGTACGCTGTCTACAGGAGACTTCCTTCAAATCTAAAGACATACACAGACTGAAAGTGAGGGGATGGAAAAAGCTATTCCATGCAAATGGAAATGAAAAGAAAGCCTAGGTAGGAATACTTAGAAAAAATAGACTTTAAACAAAGACTCTAACCAGAGACAAAGAAGGATGTTACATAATGATCAAAGGATCAATCCAAGAAGAAGATATGACTGTTGTAAATACATTTGTACCCAACATGAGAGCCCTTAAATACACAGAACAAATATTAACAAACATAAAGAGAGAAACTGACAGCAACACAAATCATAGTTGTGGACTTTACCCACTTATGTCAATGGACAGATCATCCAGACAGAATATCAATAAGGAAACACTGGCCTTAGTGACACACTAGGTCAGATGGCTATATATATAACATTCCATCCCAAAGCAGCAGAATACACAATCTTTTCAAGTGAATAAGGAACATTCGCCGGGATAGATCACATGCTTTGCCATAAAACAAGTCTTAGTAAGTTTAAGAAGACTGAAATCATATCAAGCATCTTTTCTGACTGCAATGCTATGAGACTGGAAATCAATTACCAGAAAAAAAAACTGCAAAAACACAAACACATGGAGACTAAATAATGTGCTAATAAACAGCCAAAGTGTCACTGAAAAAATCAAAGAAGAAATAAAAAAAATACCTGGAGACAAACGAACACAAAACAAAATAAATATGAAAATGTAATGATCCAAAATCTATGGGACTCAGCAAAAGCAGTTCTAAGAGGGAAGTTTATAGTGATACAAGCTTACCTCAGGAAACACAAAAGCAAACAAAAAAACCTCAAATCTAACCTTACACTTAAAGAAACTGGAAAAAGAACAAACAAAATGCAAAGTTAGTAGAAGGAAAGAAATTATAAAGATCAGGGAGAAATAAATCAAATAGAGACTTAAATAACAATAGACAAGATCAATGAAGCTAAGAGCTCATTCTTTGAAAAGATAAACAAAATTGATAAACCATTAGCCAGATTCAGGAAGAAAAAAAGAGAGAGGACCTAAATAAATGAAATCAGAAATTAAAAGGAAAATCAACACCAATCAATACCACAGAAATACAAAGGATCATAAGAGATTGCTATGAACATACATAGGCCAATAAAGTGGAAAACCTAAAAGAAATGGACAAGTTCTTAGAAATGTATAATCTCCCAATACTGAACCAGGAAGAAATAGAAAATTTCAATAGACCAATTACCAGTAATGAAATTGAATCAGAAGTAAAAGAAAACAAAAACAAAACAAAACCTTCCAGCTAACAAAAGTCCAGGACAAGACAGCTTCACAGGTGAATTATATGAAACATTTAGAGAATAGTTAACACTTATCCTTTTTAAACTATTCCAAAAATTGCAGAGGAATGAATGCCTCCTAATTCATTCCATGATACCCAGACCAGACAAATGTATTACAAAAAAAGAAAACTACAGGCCAATATTGCTGATGAACATAGATGCAAAAATCCTCAGCAAAATATTAGCAAACCAAATTCAACAAAGCATTAAAAGGATCATATACCATGATCAAGTGAGATTTATCCCAGGGTTGCAAGGATTGTTCAATATTTACAAATCAATAAATGTGATACACCATATTGACAAATAGAAGAATAAAAGTCATAAGATGATCTCAATAGATGCAGAAAAGACTTTTGGCAAAGTGGGTATAAAGGGAACATACCTCTACTACATAATAAAGACCATATACGGCAAGCTCTCAGTTAACATCATACTCAATGATGAAAAGCCGAAATCATTTCCTCTAAGATCAGGAACAAGATAAAAATGCCCATTATCTCTACTTTTATTCAACACAGTATTGGAAATCCTAGCCATAGCACTCAGAGAAGAAAACGAAATAAAGGAACTCCAAACTGGAAAGGAATAATTAAAATTGTCATTGCAGATGACATGATACTATATATAGAAGATCCTAAAGATACCACCAAAAAATTATTAGAAGTCATCAATGAATTTTATAAGGTTGCAGGATACAAAATTAATATACAGAAATTTTTTGCATTTCTATACATTAACAATGAACTATCAGAAAGAGATATTAAGAAAACAATCCCATTGACAATCACATCAAAAGGATTAAAATACCTAGGAATAAGTCTAATTAAGGAGGTAAAAGACCTATATTTGGAAATGTAGGTCTATGTTCAATTAATCTATGACAAAGGAGGCAAGAGTATATTGGGTTGGCCCAAAATTTCATAACATTGTAAGGAAAAAGCCCAAACAAAGTTTTTGGCCAGCCCAATACAATGAGGAAAAGAGAGCCTCTTCAATAAATGGTGTTGGGAAAACTGGACATCTTCATACAAAAGAGACAAACTGGACTACTTTCTCACACCATATACAAAAATAAATTCAAAATGGATGAAGGACTTAAATGTAAGACCTGAAACCATAAAAATTCCAGAAGAAAACCTAGGCAGTACACTGTTTCACATAGGTGTTAGCAATATTTTTTTTTGGATATGCCTCCTCAGGCAAGGGAAACAAAAGTAAAATAAACAAATGGGACTACATCAAACTAAAAAGCTTTTGCACAGTGAAAGAAACTATCAACCAAACAAAAAGGCCACCTGAATGGGAGATGATATTTGCAAATGATATATCCAATAAGCAGTTAATATCCAAAAGATGCAACGGACTCATACAACTCAACAACGAAAAACAAAAGCAAATTAAAAAATGGGCATAGGTCCTGAATAGACATTTTTCCAATGCAAACATACAGATGGCCACTAGGCACATGAAAAGATGCTCAGCATCACTAATCATCAGTGAAATGCAAATCAAAATCACAATTAGATATCACCTCACACCTAGCAGAAGGATGATTATCAAATTAGATACAGTGACTGATGATGATTAGGTGGTGATCCTTTTGAAGTGTATAGAAATATCAAATCACTATGTTGCATACCAGGAACTAACATAGTGTTGTAGGTTGATTATACTTCAATAACAAACAAACTCATAGAAAAAGAGATTAGATTTGTGGTTATCAGAGTTGGGGGTGGGAACAATTGGATGAAAGTGGCCAAAACGTGCACACCTCCAGTTATAAGAAAAATGAGTACTAGAGATGTAATATACAACATGATAACTAACACTGCTGTATGTTATATATGAAAGGTGTTAAAAGACTTAAATATCACAAGGAAAAATATTTTTTCCTTAATTTTGTATCTATATGAGGTGATGGATATTCACTGAGCTTATTGTGATAATCGTTTCATGAAATACATGTCAAATCATTATGCTGTACATCTTAAACTTGTACTGTATATCAATTATGTGCTGTATATCAATTATATCTCAATATTACTAGAAGAAAAAACCAAAAAAATGAGTGGAAGAGAAAAAATAAATAATAACTAAAGATTCTGTCTGATTAAGTCTGGCTAATGCCTCCCCATAGCTTTGAAAGATTCTTTTATTTCTTGGAAGGACCTTTTGGAAATTAGAAGCAAGGGCAAGAGGTAAACACAGACACTCCCAGGGAACAGCCCTGGCCCCTAATTTCCTTCCTTTTTTCTCTGAGCTGCCAGTTTGAAGGAGAGAAATCCGCTGTCTCCCAGGCAGCCGCAGCCACTGCTGAGAGCAGCATCTTATGCCAGTTTC
This sequence comes from Phocoena phocoena, assembly GCF_963924675.1. Lineage (NCBI taxonomy): Eukaryota > Metazoa > Chordata > Mammalia > Artiodactyla > Phocoenidae > Phocoena > Phocoena phocoena. The sequence continues at coordinate 55,853,792 of NC_089228.1, read as the reverse complement.
CCTGGCAGCTTCCAAGCCAGCCAGCCAGCCGCTTACCCTGGGTGATGATGTCAGTGCTCTTCGCTCCATCACACCTGGCTCAAGGAATCAGATAAGCTTCCAGGGAAGAAGCCGAGGAAGGGCACAGTCTTGACAGGTGAACCAAAGACGCTTTTGTTTTCTGGGCTGGAGCTGGCTGCCAGGTTTGTGGATTTCTGTCAATCAGCGGGCTGCTACCCTTCTCTGCTTCTCTGTTTTCCCAAAAAGAAACCATCACTGATTTGCAAAGATGCTCCAGAGCACATAAGGCTTTAATGTGAGACCGAAATTGAGCTAGGATTGGGTAGCCCTCTCCGTACCTTGGCAGGAGGCCACCTACAGGAGTGGGGCTGATTAATTACGCAGCCCAGGGAGCTGTTCAGGGAGACAGGTGCTCACTCAAGTGCTGACTGAGTCCTGCCTGGTGTCTTTGGCTGGAATTCCTGAGCAGCACTCTTCCAGGTGCAGTGGGGTCCAGGCAGCATCTCTACATCCTGGTCTCTCTGGGCAGGTAGCTCACCTGGATCATTGTCCTGTCTGATGCCTTCTCACTTGGGATGCCAGGGATTTTAATCCCACCATGGATCCTGCTCTGTGCTTCTGAGGAAACTCACAGTGATATCTTTGAGAGTTCGAACCTTTAAGGAAAATATTCTTTGTGCCCAGAAAATTTTGAGCCAATCCTACTCATTTTGGATCAGCCAAGGTGGCAGTGGCTAAACCCCTGTCTGGCTTTCCCTCGTACCTTGCAGTTTGTTATGTGTGTGGAGATGGGGAGCAGGGCAAGGGACACTGGGGGCTTCCTCTTTGGATAGGACTTATTCGTTTATAGAGGGCTTTGTATTTTTATGTTAATGCAATTGTTTGCAGGTCTAGAGAATGTTCTTAAGAATATTCCTTTTAGAAGGAAGGGATAGAGGGCAAGCTGATGCCTCCTTTCTGTGGTGCAAGAGTGAAAAATAACCCCAGGGCTTTGCTCTGTGTTGCCTGGATGAGCAGCTAGACCAGAATCTGTCCTATCCCAGCCGGGGGCCACCCCAGCTCAGCTTCCAGTAGGAATTTGGCCCCCTCTCCTCTCCATGGGCCTCAGGCCTCCAGTGCCAGCCAGATGGTCTCCCCAGATGCCTCCTGTAAGTAGCTGAGCCCCACATGTAGCCTGATACCCAAATGGTCTGATTGCTCCCCAGGGACAGAGTTGCTCTCATGCTTCCTTTATGACAAGATTTCTCAACTTCAACGTTGACATTTTGGCCCAGATAATTCTTGTTGTAGGAAGCTGTCCTGTACATTGCAGGAGGTTTTGCAGCCTCCCTGACCTCCACCCACTAGATGCCAGTAGTTATGTTCATCCCCCATCGTGACAAACAACACTGTATCTGGATATTACCAAATGTCTGGGGGCCTGAAAATTGGCCCTAGTGGGGCACCACTGGTCTATAACAAGGGAGACTCTGTGGGTGGGAATCAGACTCCATGACCCCATGATAGGTGGCTGCCCAGGACCCTGCAGACATGCCCCAGAGAGAATGGACACCCGAGCACACGTGCCCGCTCTTCCCTCAAGGATCCCAGGCCTCCATTCTGGTTTATCCAAAAGCAGAGCCCAAGATGTGGGTTCAGACAACAAGGAAACACAAGGGAAAAAGTGAGGAAAGTGAGACTGGAAACAGGGAAAAGTTAATAAAATGTATAGTGAGTAGATTTCTGCTGTAGATGAATGAGGCTCATGACAGGTAGGACACACAAAGGGACCTGACTTGCAGGACAGTCTCTGACCACCATCCTTCTACAAGTGGAAGGAGGGGAGAGTGCTTTCTGCAAATGCCAAGGGAGCTGGAGACTTGTTCTCTGGGGGCTCTGAAAGTGTGACAATGAAATGTGTATCCTTTCCATGTTCTCTGTTTTCATAAGGAGTGTGTGATTTATTAGGGATGTGAGTGTGAAAGGAGTAGGCGGAGTGTCCCTGGGACTTAGTGTGCAGACAGCATGCTACTAGATGCTTACTAGATGCCTGTATTCCAGCAGGTCTGATGAAAGATGGGAGTGAGAGTTAATGCTGTCTTCTGTGAATAAGGAAATTGAGACGCAGTGTGGAGGGTCTGTAGGGATTTCAGAGACCTTGGCTGGTGTTATGAGAGGCCACAAAAGCCCAGGATTATCGCTCTTGCTTATGGTCAGATAAGTTTGAATGCTGAGCTGAGGGCTTTGATTAGATAGGAAAAGCCATGGGAAGCTTCAGAGGCTTACCTAGTGAGGAAGTGACAGATGAAAACAGTGATGGGGGACTTCATTCTTACAGCTGTTGGAGGACAGTTATTCTAGTGGCCACCCAGCTACAGAAAGCATTGAAGTAAGGAGAGACTGGAGTGGCAGAGACTAGCCAAGAAGCTGTTACAATAATTCAAGGGTAAGGTAGTGGAGACTGCAAAGTCAAATCTGAATCCAGATAAGAATTTCAATCTTCTAGCAGCCCTTTCTAGGTCCAAAATTGTTGAGGTGATATCAGCCTATGCTGGTGTTAGTATAGGAAGTGTCTTCTGAGAAGTCCCCCTATAAGCCATGGAATCAGCTAGAGCTGCAGCTGGAAAGATCCAGGGTCATCTCCTCCTGTAGTGGCTGGTGTGGATGTCTGAAGAGCCCAGATGGGTCAAGTATTGTGTGAAGCAGGTCTGATTTTAACTCAGGCAACCACCTCGCGTGGGCTGGAGTGTCGGGCACTGTCTAGGGCATTCTGGAAACGTGGTTGCACGTGCTTGTACCAGCTCATGAAAGCTGATTGCTTAATTACAGGAAATGTGTAAGTTGGCAGACATGCCAGTGGTCACTTGAAATCAACATGGCAGGGTATTTATACCACTGAAATTGGCAAATAACACAAATCAGGGCCCCTTTTCCTCCAGCAGCCCACAACTGGCCCTGCGACAGATCAGAGCACTCATGCCAAGGTAAAGTACAACTGCTGCTCAACGCCAACCTTGGTGGCCTCAGGGGCCTGGGGGCTCATTATTTCCAGATGTTCTAATTTTTTCAAGAGTCAAAACCTTCATTTTATAGGTGATGTAATGCAGGCCTCGGTGGCTGTGGCACATTTGAGGAAAAGTAAGGAGGCCAGAGTAGAAGGGCTGAGGGGACAGACACCTCACTCAAACAGCATATTATTAGAGCCTATTAATGCTCTAAGAGACACGACCAAATGGCCTCCACAAGCAGGGAGAGCCCCAACCATGGCCTTCTGCTTCAGCCTGGGCAAGTGACATTTCTTTCATGTTGTTGGGTTAGATGTGCACAGCCAAAGAACTGATGAGAAGTGGTCAGCGGCTCAAGTGACTCAGGGCGTTATTTTCTACTTCAGATGTTCACTCACTTTCACTGCAGAGCAACTGTAAGTGCAAATATAAGCAAAACTAGACATTCTGAGATTTGACTTTTGGGTAGGTCATCAAAATTCTTGAATTCCTCCTGTACCTGTGGAAACAATGGGCAATTTCTGTGATCCCTCTTAATTAATTGATTTTTGAAATTTTACTGAAATATAGTTGATTTACAGTGTGTTACTTTCTGCTGTACAGCAAAGTGACTCAGTTACACATACATACATATGTATATATAGTCTCATGTTTTTTCCATTATGGTTTGTCACAGAATATTGCATATAGTTTCCTGTGCTATACAGTAGGAACTTGTTTATCCATCCTATATAGCTTTCCTCTGCTAATCCCAAACTCCCATTCCTTCGCTCACCTACTCTGCCTCCCCCTTGGCAACCACAAGTCTGTTCTCCATATCTGTGAGTCTGTTTTTATTTCATAGATATGTTGATTTGTATATTTTAGATTCCACATATAAGTGATATATTGCATTTGCCTTTCTCATTCTGAGTTACTTCTCTTAACATGATAACCTCTAGGTCCATCCATGTTGCTGTAAGTAGCATTATTTCATTCTTTTTGATGGCTGAGTAATATTCCATTGTATATATACACCACATCTTCTTTATCCATTCATCCACCGATGGACATTTAGGTTGTTTCCCTGTCTTGGCTATTGTAAATAGTGCTGCTATGAACATAGGGGTGCGTGTATCTTTTCAAATTATAGTTTGGTCTGGGTATATGCTCAGGAGAGGGATTGCTGGATCATATGGCAACTCTAATTTTAGTTTTCTGAGGAACCTCCATAGTGGCTGCAACAATTTACATTCCCATCAACAGTGTAGGAGGGTTCCCTTTTCTCCACACCCTCTCCATCATTTGTCATTTGTAGACTTTTTAATGATGGCCATTCTGACCAATGTGAGGTGGTACCTCATTGTATTTTTGAGTTGCATTCCTCTAAAAATTAGTGATGTTGAGCATCTTTTCATGCGCCTACTGGCCATCTGTATGTCTTCTTTGGAGAAATGTCTATTTAGGTCTTCTGCCCATTTTTCGATTGAGGTGATCCCGCTTAATTTAAACCTTGGGAACACTTTTGCATGGCTGACCCTTACATGGCCTCAATTCTGTGTCCATAGATCATGATCTCTTACATCCCTCTTTTCTGTGTGGTATATAGAATTTCTTGTCTTTCTAGGCAACTCACAGGCAAGTGGGGAAGGGTCCTAAATTTAACTAATTTCAAGAGGAAGGCTCTAAAGTACACTGCAGCAGCTACACACATGATGAATAGCAAAAGAAGTCTTTCCTCATCGCCTGTTGTGTGAGAGTATCTTTAAAATGATGACTTATTTTAAGTTAATTTTTTGCAAAGGCTTCTTGTGATACAGAAGTTTGAAAGACTTTCTTTACACAGAGAGTAATATAAGCAAGTAGTTAAATTCTTTCTCTTTACATGGAAACTTTAATTAAGCCTTTGTGTTCCATAACCCTGTCAGATCACTGTCCTGGCTTGGTCTTAAAATAAGTTTTATGGCTTCTTGACCTTTATTGACCTTAGAAGTAGAAGCAAGCCAACTTTCTCTTCCTCAAAGTGAAAGTAGAAAAGCTCTGAACATTTTAAAATGCTGCAGAACTTCCTTGGCTGGTGACTTGGGATTGAGTTAGTGTTCTCTTGGAAGGGCTTGCTAGCTCATTAACCACTGCTCATGGCCCCTTTAATTGCTCTTTATCTTTACACCACTGAAAGTTCTGTTCTTTCCAAACCCAGTTTAACATGGGAGGCCATCAGAAAGGGAGTTACTTTATTGACTGTGAATAGCAAGCAGAGCTGTACTGTTCATCATTAGATGAAGTCAAACCTTAAAGGAAGGCCACATGTTCCTCCACTGGTCTCTCTTCTGAGCTCATGGGAGATAGCACTTCTCAGACCCTGTGAGCAGTTGTAACAACAAGTCCCGATCAGGAGTGGCATGTGCTGCTTCCAGGCTGACCCATTTATTTGCTGATGCTACAGCCTCTGCAACACTCTGCCTCTGGTGTGGCAGTTAGTGATTAGCAACATTCAGACTGATGGCCTATCCACCAGGGGGCCTCTGAATGTCTTTGAGAGCACAGTGCCTCCATCCCCCTGCCTTTGCTGATCCACAGTGGACGTGTAGTATAAGCAAGAAATAACTAGTCTTTATTTTAAGCCACTGAGATTTGGGGGCTATTTGTTACTGCAGGATAACCTGTCCTGTACTGAGTGATATATATACTCAGGAGGCCTGTGATTCTGGGAAAACTGATGCAAAGTGGAAGGAAGTGCCTCCTCCCCGACATGCTCTGTTGTTTTCCTTGTCAAGTGATGATGGGGGTGTAAAAGCTCAGAGCGGCCATGGATCGTGCAGAGAATGTATAGCCAGTTTTGATGACCAGCACTGCCCTTTTCTCTTTCAGTTTTTTCTTGAAGATTTATTTATTATTTATTTATTGTATTTATATTTGGCTGTGCGGGTCTTAGTTGTGGCATGTGGGATCTTCATTGAGGCATGTGGGATCTTTTGTTGCAAAGCTTGGGCTTCTTTCTAGTTGTGGCATGCGGGTTTCCTCTTCTCTAGTTGTGGTGCTCAGGCTCCAGGGCGCGTGGGCTCTGTAGTTGTGGCACACAGGTTCTAGAGTGCATGGGCTCTGTAGTTTGTGGCACGTGAGCTCAGTAGTTGTGGCGTGCAGGCTTAGCTGCCCCTCAGCATGTGGGATCTTAGTTCCCCTACCAGGGATTGAACACGCATCCCCTGCATTGCAAGGCGGATTCTTTACTACTGACTACCAGGGAAGTCCCTCAGTTTTTTCATATTGACATTTGAACTAAGATCCGAGGGGTGGGAAGAAGCCAATATGTTTGTGTTTGGGTTGGGGTAAGATTCTCAAGTTAGAAGAGCAAGTGCAAAGCCCCAGAGGTGAGAAAGAGCTTGGTGTGTCAGCCTCTGGGAGAGGGTGAGAAGTTTCCTATAATGAGCGCAGAGGGTGCTCTCCCAGGTCCCATTGCCAGCACAGGGCACGTAGTGAGCCAGCTGCTGATGCCTCCCAAGAGCCCCTGCTCTGGACCATTGCTCTCTACCACTGGGAGGCACCAAGGACAAAAGTCATAGCCCCTGCTCTCCCTCCACCAAGGAGCAGTGGCAGCCCACAGCCAGTGACCTGCTGACTTGAGGAGCCCTGGGCAAGATCACTCTGTTCTGTAGTTTATGTTCCAGAGCTTGCTCTTAGCCTCAATCGGGCCAAAGATGGACTCTGTATTTATGTTCCAGAGCTTGTTCTTGGCCCCAGTCAGGCCAAAGATGGACTCTACCTGAAATCCCATCCTTGAGTCCCTTTCTCCTTTCTAGCCTGCTTCTCTCATTCCACTACACATTTGTTTCTTCAACAAATCATCCCCACCATCTCTGTCTCAGGCTCTGCTTCTAGGGAGTTCAACAGAACACATGTAGTTTGATGAGAAGGGTCCGATGGGCAAACTGTGTGGTAAAACACTACATGCCGTTAACTCCTCTTGGAAGTTCCTTATAACTACCAGAGTCTTACATCTTCTTAAGTCCTACAGCAGGGACAATTGTTTAACCTCAAATAATCTATGCAACATTGAGAAGTTAAGAAACCTGGATATCCAAGAGTCAGGAATTCAGCTACAGACACCTCTTTGCAGTTACTGTTTGTGAAGTCTCGGGAAATACCTATGCTGGGCCTCCCTTTCCTCCTACTAAAATGGGATTTTATTCATTGCTGGTGCAAAGGTAAATATGTAGAATGGGACAGCCGCTTTGGAAAATAGATTGGCAGTTTCTTACGACGTTAAACAGAGACTTATCTTAGGAATCACCAGTTCACCTAGGTTTTTACCTAGGAGATAACTGACGACATACATCCATGCAAAGATATATACACAAGTGGTCATAGCAGCTTTATTCATTACAGTACAAAATTGGTGACAAACCAGATGTTTATCAATTGTGTATAAACATATAATGGATTATTATTAAGCAATAAAAAGGAAAAAATCTTCTGATATATGCTACAACATGGACCTCAAAAACACTATGCTATGTGAAAGAAGACAGGCATGGAAGACCACATAGTGTATGATCCCCTTTTTATGAAATTCCCAGATTAGAGGTGGCTTGGGCCATGAGGTAGCAGTGGGGATTGACTGCAGACCAGGTGGGCACAAGGAAACTTTTGGGGGCGATGGAAATGTTCTAATATTGGATTGTGGAGATGATGATATAACCATAAATTTACAGCATGCCATTTGAATTGTGTACTGATGATGGCTGAATTTTATGGTATGTGTGTTATACCTCATTAGAGCTGCAAAGAAACCCTTTGAGAATGTGTGTGTGTGTGTGTGTGTGTGTGTGTGTGTGTGTGTTGTGTGTTATCTTACTCTGATGACCCCTCAAAATAATTTTTTTGTAGATACGAGAATCTATTCCTAATAAATGAGAAACAAGTTCCATATGACAGTAAAAGGTGAAGGGTCTGTAATAGTTACCTCCAGGGGTTGCTGTGAGGATGACAGGAGATAAAGATATAGTGTTCAAAGACTTGTGGTTGCCAAGGGGGAGGGGAGGTGGGAGAGAAAAGGACTGGGAGTTTGATATTAGCAGAGGCAAACTATATAGGATGGATAAACAACAAGGTCCTACTGTGTAGCACAGGGAACTATATGCAGTATCCTGTGATAAACCAGAGTGGAAAAAAATATTTAAAAAAGAATGTCTGTATGTGTGTAACTGAGTCACTTTGCTGTACAGCAGAGATTGGCACAGCATTGTAAATCAACTCTACTTCAATAAAATAAATAAAATTTAAAAAATAAAAATAAAAAAGGCATGGTATTCAATACGTGTTAGCTATTATTACTGTTTTTGGTATAATTGAGTCAGCATTTCCTCACTTTTTTAAAGAGCAAATCTCCTTTTTCTCAGACTACCTGATAATGAGATATTTTGAGATCTGTTATGTGAGACATCTTGTCCATTGGCTGTTTTTCTTTTTAACACTCTAGTTAATTTTTTTTCTTTTTTTTTCTTTTTCTTGTAACTGGAGGAGGGCATATTTAGTTTGAGAAAAGCTTTTTTATACCGTGTGTACAGTTAGGTGGCTAAAACTTGTGTCTTACTATTTCAGATGTAATGAAATGTTAAGTTGTGTGTCCTAGCAAGGGCACAGAGTTCGACAACAGGCATTACATTCTGATAAATTTCTTATTGTTTTTGAGAAATACACTATGTTGGGCCAAATGTCTCTGAAAAACCAATACATATATTCCCTTTGTATCTTTCTGACATTAGACACACAGAAAATCCCACCTAGATGACCTTGTGTTTTTGAAAGGCAAATACATCTGCTTGAGTGCTGTTTTTGCCCTTGCTGAAATGATTGTCAATTTTGCCCCCCAAAAGGTTAGATTACCAAAATACATTAGCGTTTTGGGCATGTGCAGTATAGGCTAATTTGGCCCAATTTAAGCCATCAGAGCAAGATTGCACCCAAACAGGAGTGCTTGTAGAAATGAATTGACGACTCCAGTAGTTTTAAATCAATGCATGCTGGGCAATCAGACTCCCTTATCGCTCTCCAAAATGACCTGTTTAAAGAAAATTGAAGCACTGTTATGGTTGAGATAGCTGTGCAATCCACATGTTCAAAGTGGTGATCACCTTCAAATTTAAGCACTTAATTTAAGAGCTCCAATAATTTTAAATTGCTATGTGCCACAAAGAGTGACAGATGGTTACCAGAGTGCACCGGTATTTTTAAAACACTTCGGTGTTCAGTGTAATATATTTCTGTGCAAAGGTTCACAGCAAGTTGAAGCCAATTTCCAAATTAACACTGAAAAACGAAGAGCGACATTGAAACAAACTTCAGGTTGGTTTTCTTTTTTCTTTTCCTCCCCCTGCCCCAATCCCTGAAACCAAAAGAAGCCTAGTCACTCATCTTTCCTTTGTACTGAAAAACCTAGGGGATTTTTCAAGAGCTAAAAATAAGTCCGTCTTTTGGAGTATGGAACTCCCTGGTGCAGAGACACTTGGCAGTAGAATATCTCTGTGGAGGGAACCAGGGAGAATGGCCCCCACGGAGCCAAAGGAAGAGGGACAGCTTGCATATTCGGCTCTCTGAAACCTCTGCTAGAGTTTTGCAGCTCTAAGGGAAGCAGCTGGAACTTGGCCTGGGGTGGTGAAATTTACAGCATGTGACCTGCATGGCTTGGAGAACCAGAGGCTGCATCTGAAAATGCCTCTGTGTGCAGATACTGTACTTCTCACCTGTCCTGAACCTTCTCACCTTGCCCCCGGCTCACCCCATTCCCCCAGGTTCTGGTCCTGGGGCCAGTGCCTCACCCTCTTTCCTCCTCTTGCCTCCTTCTCCTTTCTCCTTCCCTAGATGTGCCGTTCCTCTGCACTCTCCCCATGTATCTAAGTTGCTAATTATGGCTCAGCACTAATGCCACCTACCCACCCCCTGCCATTTATCTGTAACCTTCTCATCCCCACAATGTTCTTCTACTGCCTAATAGGGTCTATTGTTTTTCCCTGCAATTGGATTCAGAGTCAACAGCCTCCTTTAAACTCTCAATTAAAAACTGAAGCCTTAAAAAAAAATCAATTCTGTTTTGCTATACATACAATAAACTATACCTATTTTAGGTATCCAGTTTGGTTTTTTGATAAATGTGTGCAGCCATGTAACCACCACTGCTATCAAGATAGAATATTTGACGCCCTAAGATGTTCCTTCATGTCCCTTTGTGGTCAGTTCCTCTGATCCTGGCCCTAGGAAACCACCGATCTGTTTTCTGTCACTGCAGATTAATTGTACCTGATTCTTCACCAATGAAATGGCAATAATAATATCCACTCTACCTGTTGTCATGCAGTTAAGTGGGGACTCAGTGTTTCCCAACCACTCTAAGGGCAAAACAGAGAGACTGCTTACTCTCTGCTCCCAACCCAAGACCCTGAAATACCAGCCTCCTATACGCCTGAATTTCTCTTGAAGTTATATATTTTAAGTTAAAAATCTTATGCTTTTCCCCTACCTTTTACTTTATTTATATCCCTCTTTGTTGTAATTTTAAAATTTAAATTTTAAATTACTAACCATCTAGGAAGAAGTAGTAAGTTTACTCTGTGATTTCCAGCACGTTCTAATATACCAAGACTCTCCCTTGAGTGAGGAGCTCTCTTGGCTTGGTGAGCTATCTAAGATGTGTCTCCTAGTCCGTCCAGCACAGAGCTCTGACACAGGGTCCTCAAGCTCAAGTTCAGTTGTGAAGGAAGCCTGGTCTAGCAGTGGGGGGCTCCCCCAAACTGTCCTGGGGGAGGAACATAGTCTGATAAAACTTTCCTTTGGCAATATGTTGGAATGCAGGATGGACCTCATCTGTAAGCCTTACACAGTTAAGGGCTAATTCTGCATGTGGCATTCCCGACTGTGCATTTACAGGGTTTATTCAAATATTATTGTTATTTCTATGATTATGATTAGGCCACATTTATTGAGCTTCTTGTATGCAACAGGCACTATTTGAGGTGCACAATTGCTTTCTGAATTTAATTTACAAGACAATTTTGCAAAGTAGAAACTAATATCTTCATTTTGGCGATGAAGAAATCTAGCCCCTCAGAGTTATTCAATCAAGTTATTTAAATGTGTACAAGGTCCCCCAGGGTTAAGCTTAGGAATCATAACCATGTCTATCAGCAGCATTTCTGGATTAAAAAACTTCTGGCACTCAAAGAGTGAAAGTCCAATGATCTCATCTCAGATTTAGTGTGTCTTTACATTGTTGCAGGAGGTGTTTTTTCCTGGAGTCCCCAGTGATGCCCTGTGTGTGCATGCATGTGTGTGTGTATGTGGGTGTAACCCCCCTTTCCCCTCCAGCATCCCCTTCCCCACTTCATCTCCCTCCCCTTCCCTTGTTCAGAACTGGAAAGGATGGTTTTCTCTGGAAAGTCAGATCTCTGTGGAGAACACATGGCTTTGATTGTCCTCAAGAAGAGGATCCCAGAAGGGAAATCGGCTGAATGATAAACTGAAGGGATGGGCTGCCTGGACTGATGTGGGCTGAATGGGGTTATGGCTTCTGGTTAGAGCAGGGAGTGGGAGGCAGTGCTCCTTCTTTGGAGAAGCTCTTGCTCTGTTGCAGGCAAGTAGCATAGAAATAGACAAGGCCTGGCTTTTGTGGGATGAGGGCATCAGGGCACACGTGTCCTTGGTGGTGGGCAGTGATCTGGTTCCAAATGGAAACTGAACATCTCTGTGCCTCCTGTCTCCCTGCAACTCCTTCCCATCCTCACAGAGGGAGGGATAATTTTCCTTGGAACGATGCTAACGGAGTCATGGGGGTGAGTGTCTCTGAGATAAAATCTGCCACTCCTTTCTGCAGGCTCATTATTTCTACCTTCAGACTGCAAGGCGACAGCAGAACACTAGAGGATGGGGCTGTTTCCTCTCAGGGCTGACTCTCAAATATATAGATGTGTGTGTGTGTGTGCGCGCACGCGCATGTGCACGTGCGTGCGTGATTGTGGTCTTAAAGGTCTGATGAATTACTGGCAAACCTTTTGTCTTCAGCAAAGAGGGTGTCAGTGTTTAAATTCCTTGCAGAAATTTGATTGCCCTGAAACTCTGCCCCAGTCTACTTCTGGATGTGTTTTCCTGTTGCCGTTTAATAACAACAAATATGGCTGCATACAGGGCTAGACTCACACCCCACGAAGTCCTAATTGTCCAATAATTTAAACAGAAGAGTGGCATTGTGTTGATTCGGCAATTTGAAATCATGCTAAAGCAGGGTTTTGCCAGCTGGGCCCTCGGCCTCCTTCAGAAACATCCTTGGCCTTGTGCAGCAGGGACCACTAATCCATGAGGGAAGAGAAAATGGGATTTTTTTTTTTTTTTTAACAAAGGCAGAGTTTTCCAGAAGTCAGCAACAATCACCAACCAAAGGCCACCTTCCTGTGACAGCAAAGTCAGGGGCATGTATTCTGGGGTTTCTTTTCCAGTGCTTGAACAAATGCATCCTTTTCCTAGTGACTTGGCTCAGCTCTGCTCCCTTGTCTCATATCCCATGAAAATCTTGACAAGTGAACTGCCCTGGTTCAGGGATCTCCCGTTTTTTGCAGCCATCCAAACCCATATGGTGCAGGCTGGCCTGGCCGTAGGCTGATGGGGGGCAGTGGGCACTGAAGACCCAGGTCCAGTGTCTGTCACGTGAGTCCACAGGCTAGGCATGTGGCTACACGGATGACCCCTGGACCCCACATTTCCCCCCTCACAACCAGAGCTGATTCTTTAAGATGTGAACCTGGGCTCTGTGTCGTCAGAATTTCACAATGTTCATTCTGGATTGTAGTGCACATTTTCCCACTATTTAAACACATACAGCTGAGTAAGCAGACAACAAACCTGACACTGTGCAGGCCAGAGATGCCTCCATAGGCCAGGTGGGCTAGTGGACCACTAGTTTTGACGCCTGGTCTCGAGGGTCTTGGGTCCCCATTCTTTGTTGTGGGGCATACTCCCATTTCTTCTTTTAGAGGAAGGGTGTGTCTTGCCTCCTCTTGGGGGTGGGGGCTGTTGTAGGTGGTGGGAGCACATTACTTGGCATTAGCTCAGGCTCTGGCACCTTTCAGCTGAGTGATTGGAAGCAAGTGGCTTCTCTGCTCAGACCTCACGTGCCTGCCCTATCAGTGACATGTGACCAGATGCTGGCCTGACCCATTTCTTGGTGTTTTTGTCAGGATTTCATGCAGAATGGACTTTGTGAACTCTGGAGCCTGCCCCACCCCAGAGCGACTTGGGGGTTGCATCCTATTGACTGTATAATTAACCAGCTGTGGGAATCCTTCTGGGTTTCTGGATTCTCACTTGTAAAGACCAGGCTTTCCTCCAGGAGGCAAGAGTGAACAAGAGCAGGCAAGCCTGAAGTCAAGTCAGGCTGGGGCTGTGACTCACCATGTGATCTGGGGCAGCCACATGATCCGTGTTGCTGGGAGTGGTTCAGGAACAGCAGCTGCTCCTGGAGCTGTAGGAAATGCAGAGTCTCGGGCATCACCTCAGCCCTGTGGAGTCAGGTGGTTTGCTCCACAAGTGGTTTGTAGGCACATTAGAGTTTGAGAAGATTGACTCAGTCTAGTGCTTCACCAAGCATGGCCCTGGACCAGCCACATCATCCTCCAGACGCTTGTTAGGAAAGTGACTCCCAGGGGCCCCTCAGACCCACTGAATCAGGAGTCAGGGCCTGGGGATCAGGAATCGCCGTTTAACAAGGCCTCGGCTTATCCCAATGCACCACTGATTTAACCTACTTGAGCCCAGTTACTGCCTCATCCTCAGTGTAATTGCAATAATTATATGTATATCATAAGGGCATTTTAAGGATGAGAAAAATATGACAGTGTAATATAGTAGAATATAATATACCATTATATATTATCATACATAGAGAGAAAATGATATATTTATGATGAGCAGAACTTGATAACTAACATGCAGTGAAGAACAGAAAAGAAATTGAAAGCAGGGTCATTGGTAAGGGTCTGTATCAGTTATGGGTTTTTGGTTTTAAGCCAATAGGAACTAATCCTGCTAATTTAAGCAAAATAGAATTTATTGGAAGAATAGGGTATAGGTCATAGAATTAAATTTAAAGGAAAAAACTGAGCCTCCAGTGCTTGGAAATGTAACAAGGAGGGAAGCTCCAGTGATCTAGGACACTTATAGAAATTAATAAAGGGTCTCTCCAGGGCACCCCTAGTTGCCCTTGGGCCGTTTCACTCAAGATCCAAATTTTGGGTAAAGAAACTTCCTGCCAGACTTGGGTCACCTGGAGGACCAGGCGCCTGAGCTGCCTCCTGTAGTGGGGGTGGAGGAACTTCTCAAAAGAATAGACTGTTGTTATATATAAAAAATATTGCGAGAATGGGACCTAGGCCAGCACATCAACAGACGCCCATTACAGAGATTTCCAGCCCCGACGTTCTGACTCCAACTGGGACCTTGGACCTGGCCAGTGATACAGAGCCTGGAGCTGGAGGCTGGGAACAGGTGCCAGCCCCCTCCACGGCCACCGCAGCTGCAGGGCTCTTCTTTAGGTCCGGACCTGAGCAGTTTGTTGGGCGATCCCGGGAGCGGCAAGTATCTGGAACTGCGTGTCCCTTCCGGACCCCCTGTAGCTCCCAGACCTGAAGCTGCGAAGTTTCCATCAAGAGAGGGCAGCTTGTCCCCGGCACTAACGAGCCCGTGCAGGGGCCGCAGAGCGCGGGACAACAACACCCTGGCTCCTTTTCCTTCTTCCCCCAGTTTTATGAGTGATTATAAAAACACGCTCAGGTCTGGAATTGTACTAGGTTGGATCCACGCTCTGTTTGCTTATATGCATATTGTGTTGACAGGCACAAATGGCCGAACGTGGCTTGAGCTCGGGCTCTATTCTTTTTGTCTCCTTTAGATTCTACCAGTTAATCACAGGAACGACCCCTCTGTGCGTGGCTCTTCCCCGGCTTATGTCCGCGCCACGGTAACGGGAGCTGGTGATGCTGCGTCTGAGGGGAGATTGACATGAATGCTGGTGTGTTTCATGTGCACGCCGGGGAGGAAGGGTTTCCAGAGCCTTTTAAAATGATTGTGCTGATCGGTCGAGCATCACATTTGCTAATCAAAGCACGGAGACCTAAAAGGCTGGGCGGTCCTGTGGTTACAGTACTTGCCCACTGAGTGGTCTTGTCCCAACATTAGCCATTAACTCACCTCTTCACAAATCCTGGGCAACTTGGTGTTTCTTTCATCCCATTGGAGATGCCAACATCGTTCTTAAAAGCTGTATTTAAAGTAGTTGTACTTAAAATAACCAGTAGACAAAAGCCAGGCTAGCCAACACCAATTCAAAAAACGAATTGGTTTTAGATCTGAAATTGTATGACGTTCCTGAGCTTTATATTACTCTAAATATTAAAGATGTGTTTGCATCTGCAGGAGGAAGAAGGCTATTGAAGTGCTCTGTTGAAAACAGGTATAGTGGTGTCTCCTCTGTGAAGGGATTTCCTTCTGAAATCCTTGTGGAAGTTAGAACTTGCATACGATTAAGATTACCTTTGAAAATCTGTTTAAGTTCAAAATAAGTTCAGTATCTACAGTTCTGTGTACACATCTATGCAGCAATATAATATATAGTGTATAAAATATGTAATATCCCTATATAACATTTATATAATATGTGCATATAATGTACAATATATACTCTATATTTAATATTAGTATATTATATATAATTTACATCTAATATGTAATATTATGTATAATATGTGTTGTATAGTGTAATACATTGTAAATAATATGTAGTATATTGTATATATTTATGTATTGAACATACAAGGAGCTATTCATATATTTATAATAGATAAGTAAAACAATCAAGGGCTTTCCTGGTGGCGCAGTGGTTGAGAGTCCGCCTGCCGATGCAGGGCACATGGGTTCGTGCCCCGGTCCGGGAGGATCCCACATGCCGCGGAGTGGCTGGGTCCGTGAGCCATGGCCGCTGAGCCTGCGCGTCCGGAGCCTGTGCTCCGCAACGGGAGAGGCCACAGCAGGGAGAGGCCCACATACCGCAAAAAACAAAACAAACAAACAAAAAACAATCAATAAATATAAATAATGCACATAAACACATTTATAATATACAATACAAACATATTATCCAGAATACATAATGTATATATTGTGTACACATATGAACTGTGCAAGTTTATAAATTTATATACTTGTATATGTAGCATCTATAGTTGTATACACATTCAAAATGTAATTTTACAGAATTTTAATTACATAAGTAAATATATCTATATTTGAAATCCCAGACATTATGGAACATGTGATCAGCTTTTCTTCACTTCAAGGCTTTGCTCTAGAGTAAAAAGCTCCTTCTGATGGCTCCATTTGGAATTTATTCATTTTATCCCTGTACAGGTATAATCTGAGTTCAGAATTTGGAATTATGCTGGCTTTTCTGCCCAAACGCTATGAATTTAAGCTATGCATAAATATGAGGCCTGGGTGGTATTTGTAGTCTGGTTGTCTACCAATCTCAGTTTTGGACCCAAGTAATTTGGGAGCCAAGAAGCCAGAGAAATTGCTGGTCTGCTAGAAATGCCCTCAGGAATGGCAATTGTTGAGTGCTCATTCAAAGAAAAACTGAGTATTCCTGGCTAATGGATGATATTTTAAATCCTCATAATTTATTTACTCTTATTTTACCCTTCATAAAAATGGTAATCTATCAATTATACATGAAACTGAATACTCAAACTAGAGGAGAAACATGCTGGCACACATTTCCTTTCAGCAAGTCGCCTCCAATCATAAACAAGTTAGTTCCGTGTTTATGTCCCACTGCAAAAACGCACGTGTATATTACAGATGTCAGATATCATGTAAATCACTAGTTATCACTGCCTTACACACCATTTTCCTACAGACTCTAATTCGATTTCCATAAACTACTGTTTCTTGAACATGTTTAGAATTTCCCTCTGCAATGACCTCTGTTTAATTGAGTATATAATGTGCCTTCTCTTTTCACCACAGTTAGGAAGCAAAAGAGGCCACTTTGCAAACTAGATTTCTTCCTGTCCCTCTTGTGGAAGGTGATACAATGGGGGTATTTTCTCATTTGTTGGTCATTTTTTTTGCTCTAATTTGTTCTGGACTGACTATAAGGAATTGACATTTTTTTTTGTTTGTTCGTTTGCTTTTTGTGGTTCGCAGGCCTTTCACTGCCGTGGCCTCTCCCGCCGCGGAGCACAGGCCCCGGACGCGTAGGCCCCGTGGCTACGGCCCACGGGCCCAGCCGCTCCGCGGCACGTTGGATCCTCCCGGACCGGGGCACAAACCCGCATCCCCTGCATCGGCAGGCGGACTCCTAACCACTGCGCCACCAGGGAAGCCCTGAAATTGGTTTTAGAGTGTGGTTCTTGGACTCCTCATTATATGAGACTCATATTTTCATCTGATCATTGAAAAAGTAAATATTGGGGGTGGGGGAAAGGCCCAGATCAGGAAATGTAGAAAAGAAAGTTGAGTTTCAAATGAAATTTCCCACTTGGTTCTCCCTAAGACCTGCCTATAGAGTTTCTAAGGAAACTCTGCCGACAGCCAGATGAGGGCCTGCCCAAGGACCCAAATCTGCACAATACCTTTCGTTATGACAGGACTCTCTAATTGTCATTTCAGCTTGCTCCAAATGACAGGAATAAAACAGAAAACAAGAGTTTGGTGTGGAATGAGTAGAGTTCATCATGGCTATTAAAAATTCTAATGACATGAAAGCCAATTATTGTGACTTCAGGTGTTTATTCTGAATACACTGAGTTATGTGACAGCCGAGGTAAACATTTCAGCCCTGACAGTTGCATTAATTAATTACCACTCAGGATTCTAAAGCTTGCTTATTAGATGCTTCAAGAGCCAAGTGGAATACTTATAAGATACATATTCTAGGCAAGTCCAGACAGGCAGACTAGGCACTTAAGAACATTTTTTCCATGTACTTCTTTGACATTTATTTCTTAGAATAAACCTCTGATTTATAACTATTTTACTCCATACTCCATTTTCCCCTAGAGAGACTTATATAGAAAAAAAATCTATAGCAACTTAAAAAGAAAAAGTAGTGTGTCTGAAGAGGGCAGTCTTTCCACAGTTTCTTAGAATTGATTGCACTTAAATACACATCGCAGGGGGTAGTTAATTTCTTTTGTTATTTAATGCTTGTGAATGCTTTTATATATGTGCTGGCCCTAAATCTCACTGTCTTAAAATTAGGCTCAATTTTCTACCTCACCTCCCTCCTCCTGCATATATTTTTTTTAAGTTCCGAATAATGTAGATGGCAACAAAATTCTTCTAAATAGATGGCTGTATTTGGAAGAATTAACTTAATCCCCAATTTATGAGTATTTTCATAGGATACAGTTGCTTATTTCGACATAAAGTTTTAAACTTTATAGTTTATTCCTTATTTTAAGAATTGTGAAATCTTTAGTTTCCTGGAGAGAGAAAAACTAAAGTGTATTTTTCTACTTTTAGGCCCAAAAGAAGGATCAGCCACATGATAATTTTCAGGAAGAGTCATAAAAGTCTTCTCTCTGACATATTCCATTCAGTCACAGAGCAAAGACTTCAAACGTTTTCCACTTGTAAACACACTCATCCTGGAAAGAGTGCAGGCCAAGGGTGCTTGGTACATGGACATTAGCACCAAGGATAAACCTGATTCGCTGTGACAGCTGTGGCCATTCTCTCCCCACAACCCACAGCCACACACATGGCCAGATCAGAGCCTTGTCACAAGTGTCCGTGTCTGGGAGGCCCATTGCAGCTGTGGCATCTGGTGCTATTTTTACAGAGAACGTGGTCCTCCTACTCTGTTTCATAATGAAAATAAAGGGATGGGAGGCAATCCCTGGATAAAAGATGGACATGTTCTTATGGGGGAAAACTTCTGAGAGCTACATGTCTCTGTGTGATGAAGGAAAGGAGATAGAAAGGGGTTCTCCAATTTGATGGGGTGGGGGGTGGTGATTAAACCACTCCTAAAATTCAGGAACTGCCAAGTCTCTTCTCAGGCTTTGAAAAGTTCAAGCTTTGAAAGGCCTCGTGGATTATAGGGCCTTGGTGGTATCTAAGCTCAGGATAGTCTGACTTTCCTGAAGATTCTCATGGCTTTGAGGAAGAAACGATTAGGTTGGAATCTCAGAGGCAGCCGCATTCTGGGAAACTGGCTTCTAGCCAGTCTGTGGCCAGACCCTTCTCACTCAACATTGTCCACCGTGTGATATCATTAATATGAAAGTGCACTGAAAATATATTAAGTAATGTATAAATATTGATAGATTTATATTGTTACCAAAAGTTTGATTTTAGTTCAAACCCCCAATTTATAGATTAGCAGAAATGACTTGGCTAATGCCACAGAATTAGTATCAGATTCAGGAGATAAAATACCTGCTTCCCATTTTTTTTTCCACAGACCTTATGTGACAGGCAGCTTCCAAGAGACCTCCTCCAGTGATTCACTCTCCTAGAATTCACACACTGTCCCCTCCCACATTGTACCAGGATTGGCCTGTTTGGTCAATAGTCACCAATAATCATAGGCCAATACTGAGGAATTTAAAGCTTTCTTCTTAAAAGAACTCTGACCATGCTTGACACTACTATGTGTGTCTTATAAGTTTCTAACACACTTTGCCAGAAAATCTTCAGTTTGTGAATTTGACCAATGAAATCAACTTTGAGTTTTAAGTTCTAAATCTGTTAGTTCCTTGACATTGTCTAGGGGTAATGATCAAATCCAAAACTTCCTAATATGATGGTTTTCATACTACAAGTTCTAGAAGTAGCAATCACTCCTCGGGTGGGGGTGGGGGAAGGTGGAGGACAGAAGAATGTGGCAAGGCATCAATCGAACAATTTTCACAAAACAAACACAAAAACAAAACACTTAAAAAAATTGAGGTATAGTTGATTTACAATATTATATTAGTTTCAATTAGTTTCAGGTGTACAACATAGTGATTCAACATTTTTATAGCTTATACTCGATTTATAGTTATTATAAAATATTGGCTATATTCCCTGTGCTGTACATAATATCATGGTATCTTAATTATTTTATACGTAGTAGTTTGTACCGCTTAATTCTCTATCCCTATCATGCCCCTTTCCCCTTCCCTTTCCCACTGGTAACTACTAGTTTTGATATCTGTGAGTCTATTTCTATTTTATTATATTCGTTCATTTGTTTTATTTTTTAGATTCCACACATAACATACAGTATTTGTCTTTCTCTGTCTGACTTATTTCACTGAGCATAATACCCTTTAAGTCTATCAGTGTTGTTGCAAATGGCAAAAGTTCATTCTTTTTTATGGCTGAGTAGTATTCCATTGTATCTATCTATCTACCTATCTATCTACCTATCACCTATCTATCATCTATCTATCTAACATCTTCTCTATCCATTTATCTGTTGATAGACACTTAGGTTGCTTCCATATCTTGGCTATTGTAAATGATGCTGCTGTGAACATTGGGGTGCATGTATCTCTTAGAATTAGTGTTTTCATTTTCTTTGGATATATACCCAGGAGTGGAGTTCCTGAATCATATGGTAGCTCTCTTTTAGTCCTTAAAGGAAACTCCATCCTGTTCTCCACAGTGGCTGCACCAATTTACATTTGCACCAGCAGAGTACAAAGGACCCCTTTTCTCCACATCCTCACCAACATTTGTTATTTGTCTTCTTTTTGATGATAGCCATTCTGACAGGTGTGAGGTGATATCTCACTGTGGTTTTAATTTGGATTTCTCTGATGATTATTTATGTTGAGCATCTTTTCATGTGTCTGTTGGCCATCTGTATGTCTTCTTTGGAGAAATGTCTATTTGGATCTTCTATTGGGATATTTGATTTTTCTATGTTGAGTTGTATGAGCTGTTTATATATTTTGCATATTAACTCTTTACCAGTCGTATCATTTGCAAATATTTTCTCCCATTCAGTAGATTGTCTTTTCATTTTGTCAATGATTTCCTTTGCTATGCAAAAGCTTTTAAGTTTAATCATGTCTCATTTGCTTATTTTTGCTTTTATTTCCTTTGCTTTAGGAGATGGATCCAAGAAAATATTGCTGCATTTTATGTCAAAGAGTGTTCTGCCTATGTTTTCCTCTAGGATTTTTATAGTATCTGGTCTTACATTTAGGTCTTTAATCCATTTTGAGTTTATTTTTGTGTATGGTGTTAGGAAGTGTTCTAATTTCATTCTTTTACATGTAGCTGTTCAGTTTTCCCAGCACCACTTATTGAAGAGACTGTCTTTTCTCCATTGTATATTCTTTCCTCCTTTGTCATAGATTAATTGACGTTAAGTGTGTGGGTTTATTTCTGGGCTCTCTATTCTGTTCCATCGATCTATGTGTCTGTTTTTGTGCCAGCACTGTATTGTTCTGATTACTGTAGCTTTGTAGTATAGTCTGAAGTCAGGGAGGGTGTCTGGTAGGTTGGTTACATTTCTCAACCTTGGAGATATGGCCTTTTGTAGGTGATGTCCTATGCTTCCCAGAAGTGCACTCACCTCTGGACACTAGAGCTATATGCCCAGCCCCACTATGTGGGCTGCATGGGTCCTTTTGTTGTGGTGGGCTGACTACTCCGGGATGTCTGATAGGGATTGCTGGCCCCAAGGTCAGTTGGTGGCCAGGTCCTGCCTTGTCCAGAGCATTCTGGTCACTGGATGGCTGGGCCGGGTCATGAGGCAGTTGGCTGCAGATCTCCAGGTGGCCCTGGGACTAGTGCTGCCTCACTGGTGAGCATAGTCAGAGTCTAGGGGATCCTGGGGCTGGTGCCTGCAGCCAGGTTCTGGGGCTAGTGCTGGCCCAGTGGCAGGCAGAGTGGGGTCCTGTGGTCTGGCTGCGGGGCCAGGGGTCCCAGAGCTGATGTGGACTCTCTGGCGGGCATGGCTGGTTCCTGATGTAGCTGGCTGTAGGGTTCACGGAATCTTGAAGCTTGTGTTGGCCTGCTGGTGCGTGGGCTAGATCCTGCCATGACAGGCTCCAGGGCTGCAGTTGTCCTTGTGTCATCCTGTTGGTGGTTGAGGCTTTGTCTCAAGCAGACTTGCTGGTGGGTGGAGCTAGCCCTGGGGTCTCTGGCAGCAGGTCTCTGGGGGGGTCCCAGGTCTAGTGCTTGTTCACTGTTGTGTGGGACTGGGTCCTGAGTCTTCTGGTGGGCTGGGCCATGTTCAGGGGTGGCTGTAGGCTCCCGGGGGTCTTATGGCAATCTGTCTGCTGGTGGGAGTGGCTGTGTCCCCCATCCCCAAGTTAGTTGCTTGACCTGAGGTGTCCCAGACTTGGTGCTTATGGGCTGGTGGGTGGGAGTGGAGCCGGGTGGGAGGATTCCACAATGGTGTTTGCCAGCACAATTAGAATGAGACTCCAAACATGGCTGACACCAGTGTCTGTGTCCCCAGGGGAGCTCCAATTGCCTCCTGCCTCTCTGGAAAACTCTCCAAGATCAGCAGGCAGGTCTGACCCTGGCTCTTTTCAAATTACTGCTTCTGCCCTCGCTCCCAGCGTGTGTGAGATTTTGTGTGAATCCTTTAAGAGTAGAGTCTTTATTTCACCAAGTCCTGTGAGATTCCTCAAAGTGAGTCTCACTGGCATTCATAGCCAAACGTTCTGGGGGCTCATCTACCCAGTGAGCACCCCTAGGCTGGAGAGCCCTATGTGAGACTCAGACCCCTTTTTCCTTGGAGAGAACCTCTGCAACTGTAATTATCCTCCCATTTGTGGGTCTTGGCTATAGTTTATGTCTTTAGTTGTCCAAGATTTTTTCTGGTAGATTCCAACCTTTTTCATTGACAGTTGTTCTATAAATAGTTGTAATTTTGATGTGCCCATGAGATGAGGTGAGCTCAGGGTCTTTCTATGCTACCATCTTGAGAACCAAAACCAAACACTTCTAAAATTTTCTATCTTTGAGGCTATCCTATGTATAAAAGTCAAGGTATCGCTTGAAGCATTCATTGACGCTCCACTTTCCAAGTCAGTTCTCTGCGGAGGTATAATTGTTCACTCAGGCTGATACACACTGCAAATTAGGTAACTCATTATTTCCTCAGTATGTTCTATGGAAGACTAGATGTCTGAATTATTAATAGTTATTCAATAAGAAGACAAGTTGAGAGATGTAAGCTGTTATATATAGAATGGATAAACAATAAGGTCCTACTGTATAGCATAGAGAACTACATTCAATATCCTATGATAAACCATAATAATGGGAAAGAATATTTAAAAAAGAATATATATGTATAGTTGAATCACTTTGCTATACAGCAGAAATTAACACAACATTGTCAGTTAATTTTACTTCAATTAAAAAAATAAGACAAGTTGACAGAGAGAGAAGAGAGGTGAAGAGGGGAAGGCAGGGGAGTGCAGGAGAGAAATCATTAAGTAAGTAAATACGTTCTTTGGACAAATAATTTTTGGTAAATTGAGTTGAACAAATGGATCCATGAATAAGTCTTTGGAGCAGAAATTCTTAATGCCTTTTATATGTCGTAATGTGCAGTGATTCTTTAAGAGAGAGGTTGGAGCAATGGCCTCTGTGTTTATTTTCCTGCTTTCCCAGTACTTCAGCATTCCAGTGAGGGGAAGGAAAAATATACAAACCCCAGCCTATGGACCAAGTCTGACCCAAGCCATTTTTTGCAAATAAAGTTTTATTGGAGCCCAGTTACACCCATTTTTACTGTCCATGGCTGCTGTCATGGTCCACAGAAGTGAGTGGTTTTGAAAGAGACTATATGGCCCACAAAGCCTATAATATTTACTGTATGACCCATTATAGAAAAATTGTGCTGACCCCTGGGTTGGATCAATTGGGAAATATAGTATTTCCCCAAACTGACCAAAGAACCATTTTTTAAAGATCACTTTGCAGGTCCAGTTTCTGCATAGCACACATTCCGGGGAACACAGAGTCTGTGCATGCCTTTCCTCCCCTTAGTACCTTGAAAGCAGAACTCCATACACTGCCCCATTAGGCAGCTGCTAGGGAAGGGTTTCTGTGTCTCTGAGACGAGCCCAGCAGCTCAAGTGAATCCATTCTTTTTGGTAAGATACAGCAAGATCAAGCTGAGTTACAGAGAAAGCTGCTTGATAACAGGAAGCTTATCATTTATTTACTGAGCATCCTGTTTGCTGTTTTTAGTCTTGCACAGGAAGGAAGCTGGAGATTACCTTGTGTTTGTGTCTTCAGGGACTTACAGTTCTCTCTCCTTGAAGAAAGTGACTGCAAGACATGTTAAATCATGATGTGAAAATTCAGGGACTTATCTTTTTAAAAAGACCTAAAGGGGGAAAAAAGTCCTGAAACTTCTTTTTTCCACTAGTCACAAGAATAGTGTTTTCATCCCCCTTAGGTATGATTCATAGGATATTAAATCCTTTCTACAGACTTTTACTTATAAGAGGTGAATAGTTTTTCTGCTAATAAGGTGAATTAGTTATCTATTGCTGTGTAACAAATTACCCCCAAATTCAGCAGTTGAATAACAAACGTGGATTACCTTGCGCAGTTTCTGAGGGTAGGGGGTATGTGATCTGACTGGCTGGGTGGCTCTGTGTCATAGTCTCTCTTTAAAGTTACAGTCAAGCCTTTAGCCAGGGCTGCAGCCTCTGAAGACTTGACTGGGGCTGCAGGGTCAACCTTCAAGTTCACTCACATGGCTGTTTGCAGGCGGTTTCAACTTCTCACCGGGTGGGATTCTCCGTAGGGTGTTTCATGATACAGCCCCTCCCATAGGAAGTGATCCCAGAGTGAGGGAGCAACCCAAGTTAGAACCTAACCTAGTGAGTGAGTATCCTCATCTCTACCACTTTTTGTGGGTAAAGCATACCAGCTCTGATACAGTGTGGGCTATAAAATGGTATGAATACCAGGACCCAGGGAGTCATTTGAGGCCATCTTGGAGCCTGAAGACCACAGTCTGGTCATTTAAAACAGCATCTGTTGGTGAGAAAACCTCTTCTGTCCTCACTTCTTATCTGGGACACTCAAAACCCAAGGCCAGGGAATCGCCCTTGCGAGACCATTGTAGCCTGCAGAGTGCCTTTTTGTTACTGAGAATTAGGTACCCTGCCTAAGATATTTTACTTCCACTTGTTGGGATACTGTTGTAAATTTGTTACAGTAAAGCACTTTATCATTTCTGCTGGAAAAGTTTCGTAATAGACCAGCGTATGATTTTTTTATGTTGCGAATGGCTCTCCCATTCAGGGCACAGAACCACGAGGGAAGGAGCAACACTCCTTCCTGTAGTAGAGTTTTGGATTTGTTAATCTCCTTCACTCTTTGAGGGTAAGAACTGAGTCTCTCCATTCATTCATAATTTCAGCTCGTATTGACTGAGACACTGCTGTATGCATGATAGTAAAAGTAATGATTAATAGAGGAAAGTGGGGAAAAGACAAGAACCCTGCTTTCTTGGTACTAACATTCTAGTGAGGGACACGAACAATGTAGAACCAAACAAGTACTCGAACAGGTAATTTCAGATAGTGATCAGAGCTATAAAGAAATTGCAGTAGGGTAATGGGATGAAGAGTGACAGCAGATGGGCTTGCACCTCGTTCTTTGGGGCAGGACTGGAGGAGGAAGAGGAAAAACATCATTGGGGAGAATCTCATCCATCTTTGTAAGCCCTGTTGCTAATAGAGTGCTTTGTACATACTAGGTATGCAAAAAAGTGCTTGTCAAGTTAAAGTGCATTGGTGGGGGTTGGGGGTGGGGAGGACTAATAAACAAAGACCTTGGGAACATCATTTTGATTTCAGTAAATCCACATGGTATTTTAACTCTTAGAGGAAGATGGAGTCTGTGTTATTTTACATTTAAGTTCTCCTTAACCCAGACTCAGCTATTTCTCTTCCATTACTGAAAAGTAAATAAAACCAAGAGGCAAAGCCTATTGAATATAGTTACTAAATCCATCTTTAGTACTTGACTGTATTGAGATTTTCTCTTTCATTGTTTGCACTGAGGCTAGCTTAGATTTATTTTATTTTGCATTTTGTCATGGAATGAGGACCCAAAGAGTAACTCATCCAATTTCAGATTTCACAGCTTCAGAGGGAGGAGTTTGGAGGTTTTAGGGGTGGCTAAGGAGGGCAGTGACATGACTGAAAGCCTGGAAAATAGGGCACACAGGGAAATGTTAAAGAAAATGGATTGATTTAATGGAGAAAAGAATTCCAAAGGTTGGTTAGCACTGAGAAGAAATGGAGAATATGGGAGCTGCTTGTCCTATAACTTAATGATCTGAGCTTTTATTGAAACTGGAGAGATTTAGGTCAGCTTTTAGGTAGCAACACTTAACCCAACTCTTAGGATTCTCTGTAGCATTAAGAATGTGCTAGTCCTCCTTGACTGAGCTACTTAGAGCTCTGGCATTCCATAATTGGCTCAATAATTCCTTATTAAAATGAGGGTAATAAGTTTGTGATTGCATTTATAAAGGACAGAGAGTTTAGAGACTGTTTCTTATCTATCTCACAGACACTAACTGTGTAGGAGTTTAGTAAATGCCAAATCAGTGTAGCAACACATATTAGAGTGTATGTTCTAGAACACCACCACTACAACGAGGAAACCGTGTGGCCCTTTCAATAGCAAAATTGCTAAAGAGAATCCAGAACTTCACCCCATGCTCTTTTCTTTTGTTAATCAATTTTCTTTTCTTAGTTTGTCTGGTCTGCGTCCTTACTTGTGATTTTTTTGGTAGCTACTTATTAAGGTGAGTGTGGGTAGAGCCTTTGCCACTTGTACTTTACAAAGTTTCTTGCTCCGGAAGAAAGGTTTTTGAGTGAGCTCTCTACACCTTGCTTATTAAAAATGTTGCTGCTGTCTAGGTTATTTACGTTTTTGGTCTTGTTCCTTGCATGAATCATCTCATTAGAGTTGGAAACATGATTTTTCCATCTGAAATGAAAATCCCAGAAGTCATGTCTATCATCCAGAGTTCAGTCTGTCTGAGTAACCCACGTGGATTCCTGGACCCTATCTGTCAATGACTTTTTGTGCTAAGATGTTAAATTCATATGTCCAATTGGCATCTTCCAACACCGTTTATTGGTTTTTCATTTTTCGTGCTTTAATTAGGCTCAAGGCTTAATGCAGGAAAAACTCCAGCTATTGAAAAATGTCCATGTTCCCCAAGCTCCTTGTCTTATGATGATGGGCAATTAGATTTGGAGGACAGTTGTAGGATAGAGAACAGCAGCTGCCTGGCTGGCTGGCCGTCTTGCTGCAACATCTGGCAGCTTTCCTCAACTGTGAGCTGCCCTTGAATTTGGTCTGTCTTCCAGGTTTCTGCATAGCACTCCTTTTCCTTGGTTTGACAAAACAGTCTGTTAAAAAGGAAGCCTCTTAGTGACATTGTCTGCATGCTTTTGTCACTAAAATATTCTACATTCTTCTCCTCCTGAACTCCTTTCTCCATGATATGAGTAAACTACATTCCCACAAGCCTCACCAGCCTGGAGAAGGGAGAGACAGAAGATGCAAAGTAGGGTAAATGTTTAAGTCTCAATATCTCTTTGACTTCTAGCCTCTGCCTGCTTTGATGGGTCATCTAGTTTTTTTAAGTGTGCCCCACAGTACTCATTCTGGAGACCTTTTATGTGGATTAACATGCACTCAAGACTCTCAAGTTCAAAGTGGTGTCTGCCATTTTCCTTATTTCTTGTCCTCATTACTTGAGCAGTATTTTCTTTGAAGCCATATTTAAGACAACTCCCTATCCTAATATCTTGAAGTCTGGGCCAATGGTGCTACACTTTTAAGAAATTCAAGTAGCACTGAGGCTCTCAAATCCTGCCAATTTTTATGGATACTTTCCCTCAGAAATGTCACTTCCTTCACCAGTGTCTCCATACTTGCCGAAGTTGGATCGGGTTAAGTTTAATGAACCTTTTAATTAATTGACGTGATGTTTACTGAGCACTTACTGTATTCCAGGCACAGGCATGCCTGATTACATGAGTAAATAACATCCAATCCCAACTTGCTAACCCCCATCCCTATAACCTTGTGAGACGTACAGTCTACAAGAGAAAGCTGCATTTAGAAGGCAATTACAAGATAGAGTGAGGAGAGTTTTGATAAGGGGTAGGTGCAGATGTGTTGGAAACACATCAGAAGGACAGAGCCTATTCTTGGTATTTAGGGAAGGTTTCCAAGGGTAAGGGGTGTGGGGTATGGGTGGATATCCAAACTGAAACCCTTACCCACCCATTTAATTAAAAGTTTGGTGGTTCAAAGTTTAATACATATCTGTAGATTAAAAATGAGATTCTTTCTCCCCAAGCGTCTTCCCATAGTTTCCAGAAATATTTCTCTAGAGTCTGAGAGTTCATTTTATCTGTTTAGAGAAAACTGCTCAATAATATCCTCGGGTCTTCTTGCCTCTGCTCTTCATAGCTCTTGTCTTTCAGTGGACACCTGTAGCAGGAGAAGGTGCTAGGATTATTCTGGCCTTTTTTTTTTGCTTTTAAGATCTAATGTGAATCAATTGAAGAGCCACTTAAAAATGCAAATTGCTGGATCCCACTCTCAGAGATTTGTGAATTCCTGGGGTCAAAGAATTCATGCAAGCCTCTTTATTCTGATGTGGGTATTTCCCTTTGATTAACTACTGGTTGCCCAGGGCTCTAGCAGGAGGAGAATGAGGGTATGAACAATTAGTTATCTGGTTTGTTGGGTAAGTTTATTTTTGTTTAAGCTGAAATCCAAACCACACATTATGGCTAGTTTATTAAAAACACATGAAGGAAACCCAACCAAATTTCATGTTTTGTGCTATGAGACTAGTTTTCAAATACAGCCGCATCCTTCAGAAGCTATGGTATGATTATGAATGTTGTTATGCCTTTAAAATTTGTACTTAATGTTGCCCAGTTGCTTTGT
This sequence comes from Phocoena phocoena, assembly GCF_963924675.1. NCBI lineage: Eukaryota > Metazoa > Chordata > Mammalia > Artiodactyla > Phocoenidae > Phocoena > Phocoena phocoena. The sequence continues at coordinate 55,824,819 of NC_089228.1, read as the reverse complement.
TGTCTCTCTTGCCTTTTCCATTTATCCTGAGCACTGGGAAGGACATAAAGCATGTGAATCACAAGACTGTAATTGCCATTATAAAGTGAATCATATTTGTGTCAGTGCTGATGTGCAGTGTGACCTTTAGGAAAAAGTGAAGCGTGGGCATGGAAGTATTGTGATACTCATCCAGAGGAGATAGAGGTCCATTTCATAGGGAGTTATAATTGCATTCAAATCCACAAGTACCCATCTTCTGCCCTTCCCACTTCAAGGTTCCTTAAGAATTTGAGTCACATGCTGCATGTCACACATCTAACTTTTCTTTAAAATGTGTTTTGAATGTCAGTGCTCATACCTTGACTTTGATTACCAGAATTTAAATTTTATTTATAAAAACCAAAGCTTTCAAGAAGATAAGAGACAGGTGTTGGCAAGGTTGTGGAGAAAAGTGAACCCTCCTACACTGTTGGTGGGAAGGTAAATTGGTACAGTCACTATGGAGAACAGTATGTAGGTTCCTTAAAGGATTAAAAGTAGAGCTACAATGTGATCCAGCAATCCCACTGCTGTATATCCAAAGAAAGTGAAACAGGATTTTGAATAGATATCTGCACTCTCATGCTTATGGCACGTTTATTCACAAGAGCTAAGATATGGAAACAACCTAAGTGTTCATCAACACTTAAGATATAGAAGATGTGGTGCATATATATACAAAATGGAATATTATTCAGCCACAAGAAAGAAGGAAATCCTGCCATTTGTAACAACATGGTTGGACTTGGAGGGCATTGTGCTAAATGAGATAAGTCAGACAGAGAAAGACAAATACTGTCTGATACCGCTTATACATGGAATCTAAAAAAGCCATGATTGTAAAAACAGAGAGTAGAATGGTGGTTACCAAGAGCTGGGAGGGGAAGGCGTTGTTTAAGGGTACAAACTTGCAATTAGCAGATACATAAGTCCTAGAGATCTAATGCACAGCATAGAGATTATAGTCAACAACACTCAAAGTTGCTGATAGACTAGGTCTTGATTGTTCTCACCACAAAAAAGAAATGATAATTATGTGACCTGACAGAAGTGTTATACTACAGTGGGCATCATATTGTAGTATATAAATGTATCAAATCAACATGTTGTACACCTTAAACTTACACAATGTTATGTGTCAATTATATCTCAATTTAAAAAAGCCCAAATCTTAATTTTTCTGATAATAAATATAAAATTTATTGTTACAATTTCAGAAACCCATACTGTGACTTTAAATAATGATGAATTATGTTCTCAAGACACAATGCCTCCAAAATTAGTCTGATAGTGAATTCTAAAATCTTATGATTTAAAGAGACTTAAAGAGACTGCTGAAGCCCAAATTGTTGGGCTGGAAAACCAGCCAACAGCCTCTTCCTAAAAGTGTAGGGAAGATAGACTCTGTTAAAACATCCGGGCAAAGAGCTATTCTCAATTATGAACCTTATCTAGTTAGCTGAGATTTAAGAAGAAGGTTCTTTTTCATATTTTAAACACATAACATTGAAAGGAATCTAATCCTTCCATGGAAAGTCAGTCTTGCCACTATAATTGGTAATCATTTATATACTCTAAAAGTGAATATATTAGAATCATTGAATTGAATGGATTTGGGGCTAGATGGGAAGGGAGCATGGGGACATTACTTCACAACAAGGAAAATGAGCATTGGAGAATGCACATGGTCCTTCAGTGATAAGATCATCCCTGTTGTTTCTCCCTGAGGAAAAATGATGAAGATTTTGGTTTAACTTCTCGCTCCTCCTTGAGGTTCTCCCTCCATCCAAGTTGAAAACGAGGTGCTTCTCTCACACTTGCTCTTGGGTTCATTCCCATTAACCTCAGTGAGGCAGGAGAGAGTGGAAGGGCCTGAGAGCTGGTCCCAGCCCTGCCCCCTGGGAGGGGCAGATGCAGAGGGAAGCTGATCAGAGCAGGCAGGACACAGCAGCAGCCAGCACACAAGGCTCTCTGTCCCAGAGATGCAGGAAGCTGTTGGAATCAGCAAAGGCCAGCTGGGAATCACACAAGAGTCCTGAAGAGCAAATAGAGTGCAGTGATGGGGGATGCAGGAGTTGGCCATACCGTATTGACCTATTGATCATTTTCGAAGCATACCAGTCGCTTTCACATCTTCATGCTTCTGTCTGTATGTTCTCTCTGCCTGAAGCATCCACAAGCTTCTGAAGAACCAAAATCTTGTAATTTGACTCAATTTGAATGAACAGCAGAGCATGGCATTACACCCTGCTAGTAGTAGAAAAATGCGATTAATGTCAATGACACAAGGAGGGTTTAGGCAAAAGTAGCAGCCAGAAGTCATGGTTCAGCTGCTTAACAAGATCACAGATAGCATCTCAGCCTTTTCCTCATGGTCACAAAATGGTTGCTTCAGCTCCCGTGTAACATATGTGCATGTAGAGAGAAAGAAGAGTAATCGGGAAAGTATAAGCCTTATCTTTTCCCTTTTGTCAGGAAAGCAAAGTGTTTCCCAGAACTCCTGACCACCGCCCACCCACAGCAGAATTATGGTCACATCTTATGGGCTAGCGCTGGTGGGAAGAAATACTCAGAAAGTGAGCATGTAGCTTTTCTAGCCTCCATGGTAGAAGTAGAAAAAGGAAATGGTGATGAGAATGGCTTGGGATGAGCTCATGTATGGTGAGCTTGTGGCATTTTACAAGCCCAGGTTGCTGGTAGCAAGGGTGTGGTCGTCTTGTAAGATGAAGAATCTTTTTATAACAAGAATAACTGGCACTCACATGACCTCATTTATTAACTTAGGTGTTTGTAAACCAGTTCTGTTTCAAGCAGAAATGTAAAATAACGTGTCTTATTTTCTGCTTGTTGAATGGACGCCTTATATGTGCATAGTTCTTTACTGTACAAAGTGCTTCACAGCTATTGTCATATGTGACCCTCACAGGAATCCCATGACATAAAAATGATTATTCCAGGTTCCGTAGAAGAGAAAGTTGAGACAGAGAGCATGTGGGTGACTCGTACCAGGTTAAACAACTAGTACAAACTGAGATGTGGATCCAGATGTCTTGACTTTAATGTCCATATGATTATACTTGTTGAGGAGACTATGTTTTGAAAGAAATGAATCAGAAAGACTCAGTTCAGATAGAATCTAAGATATGTTAAGTTTTGGAACTGTAGACACTGAATAAATCATTCATTTAGAGAAATGAAAAGTGTGTTCAGTCTGTGTGACAGCGTGACATCTCTTTTCTCTTTCCTTTTTTAGAGAACCTCAGCCAGCAAGCCATCCGGTGTTCCCACCTATAGCAGATGGTCCAGTTCGCAGCCGCATCAGGTAAGATGCTCTTTTTAAGAGCTTGACATATTGCTTTCCCATGAGGTATGCTCGAACTTACAATTGTGTTGTCTCTGAGAAAATGTGGACAGTGTCGGGCTGTGTCTGGTCTCACCTGACAGTGGCCCCCTCGACAAAGGGCTGTGTGGTTCCTCATTGGTAACTTTTCTGGACTTCAAGTTTTGGGTCAGGACTCTCTGAGGGGAACAGTAACAGGAAAATGCTGAAAAGCCCTCCTCAGTAGATAGCTGATGAAATCAATCTAGTGACTATTGGAAGTACCTTTTTTCTTCAACCCAAGATTATCCTTTCTGTCCCTTTTATTGCAGGAAATGGGGGTATGCTCCCCATGGGTGTACATGTGCCTGGACACAGGGCTCTGAGTGTGTACCCTGATATATCAGAAGATGCACTAATACTACAAAGAATCACTTTGCTGTTGTTGTATTTTTTGCCTAGTTCCTCAGTGTTGTTACCAACCACTCCTCAGATCAAGCAATACTGAGCATTATTTAACCTCTTTTGGGACAGTGAAGCCAGCAGATGCTGTCATGTCCCTGTGTATAAACAAAGCAGCACCTTTTCTGTTGGTGACAGCCTGTGACCACATGGACTTCTTTTGGAAGCAGCTCATTGTAAGAGCACTAGCTTTGGACTCGAAAAGCTGAGCAGGACTTGCGTTCAAATTACCTTCTAGTTATGAGACCAAGGAGAAATAACCTCCCATTTGTCTTTTGCCTTATTGACCAGAATTCTGTCTTAGACTTTTCAGGTCACTTGGGCTGGCTGCAGTGATTATGCAAGGAGCCTGTTGTCAATGGCTTATAGTCCCAATGCCTCCATTTCATCGACTTTCTGTAGAAATTTAGCATTGGTGACCATTTACTCCAACGTCTGAAAAATGGGAGGGCTCTTTTTGTGTTTTTCTTTTTATCTTTTGTTTTCCTTGCAATTACAGATTGACGTTTGTAAATAAAACAATGTTAAAATTAATAAGAGAAAACTAAATTCTTCCATTATTGCCATATTTTATCACCATGCTTATTTTTATATTGAATTGGTTGGTAGAAAAAAAGTTGAGGTGATGGCTCCACCCTCATGGGCATCATGTGTGGCTGCAATAGTTTTTGGTCAATTTGGAGGATACGTTGATTCATGAATGTGAGCTGAGAAAAAAGGTGGCACAGAAAGAGGGGCTGAGGCGCCAACCAAGGGAGCTGATCTGAGTGCCCAGGTGTCCTTGACTTTCTACGTTACGTGCTGGGCACGACCTGAGCATGTGCACTTTGGGAATCGGTACTTGTGATTTTTGTTCTCACACTTCCCCAAGACTGAGCTGAGCAAGTCCACACTCACATCTCTGCTCGCCCTGAAGATGCAGAGATGTTCTAAATCTAATCTTCACAGTCTAAGGAAAGTGGGACCCAGAGATTACATTGTCCAAACTTACACAAATTTAGTTGGTCCAGGATTCTATGCTTTCTTCTCCAGAGCTCATTCGGTTTTACAAGTCAATACAATCCTTTTGGGAACCTCCCATTGAGATAACCTTACATTGTCCTTCTGTGATTCTGTGCTGGTTTTGTAAACTTTTCACCGGCTGCAATGAAATGAGAAAAGTAAAGACAGGGCAGTTGGGACAGTACTTAATTCTGGAAATATATCCTTTTAGTGTTCTGCTATCACAATGACCTTATTTCATAAAATCAGGGAATTGTTAGATGGTATTTGTGTAAGGTTTCATGTTAGGGAAATTAAAGTGATGACCATCCTACATGCATTTCCCCATGTTTTTTCTTTGAATTCTTCCAGGTCTATGAAATCCGAGAGCAGATGAACAACTAAAAATGGGTTTCCTTTTACCCTGTTACATGTGGAAATAAATCTGGTTGTGTGGGGAGACTCTCAATATTAGCAGCACCTTTTTGATGGGGGAACATAACCCAGTGGCATTTCTAAATGGTACTCCAATTAAAACAAATATTGATGTCATCCCTTTTGTGTTGAGGGTTCCTTTTAACTCTAAGTGGAAGGAGTGGTACCTTTTTCTCTATTTCATAGGTTTCCTTGGTGATTGGTTGCCTATTGTGCTGGTTATCTGCTTATTTGCTTTCAGATCTGCTCCTCGCCCTTCCCTTGACACCTACTTTCCCAGGCTCCCTTGCTAACTGGCTCCTGTGTAGGTTGTCCCTGTGGGAGGCATTGTTGGCAGACTGGAAAAATATAGGATCTAGTTCCCCCTCTGTGTTTGCTTTGGGCAGTATATCTCCATGTCTGAGACCTTGTGTGTATCTAACTTCCATAAAGCAGCCTTACTTCTGGCTTTTAGGTACATACTCTCATCTCCCCCCACCCTAAGGGAGGCAGCAGCTTCCTCATCTTTCCCTGTTTGTTTTTTTAGTTCTACCAACACCCTTATAACTAATGCCTTCTACTGAACAGCCTGGTATTGGCCCCATTTTTCCAACAGTTTTTCCGACTGTTTTCCGACTGACACACCTACTGTGGCATGACCCATTTAATTCTTTTGTTTCTGTAACAGTGACATTTAATTTTAGAAATATTATGTGAATATTTACAGGATCACCTACCTTGCAGCTGCTGAAAGCTCTGAGATTTATTCTCTTGAGCTGGCCTGGTGGGTGGTAATCCTTTTACACCCCTATCCCACTCAGAATAATTATTTCTCTTCTTTGTTACTCATGCTCTAATCCTTCCCTTTTCAATTTGTGTTTATTACAAAAACCATTGTCTTTTGCGTTTGCAATATAATAGGCTTATTGGCTTCTGTCTCTGAAAGTCCCCACACAAATTCTCAGCCTGAGGTAGAGAATACAATAGCAACTCATTCCTGGATTCCAGCCTTGTGTGTTTCTCTGATTTTTGGCATCAGCAGAACATTTAGGAAAAAAATTGAGTCATGGATTTATATTTACTAAGAGTCCAAGTGGATCATTTCCTATTTGTTTGCAAAACACTATTTGCAAACCTGAGATAGACACAAACATAGATATGGTAACGAGTAAATCAGTATACAAGGAAGATACCTACTCATTTGAAAATTAATATCATCACCTTTCCTTCATAATTGTTATCAGCATATCTAACATTTATTGAGCACTTACTATGTGGTGTCTGCTAATTCCTTTACATGCACTATCCTCTCAATGCATTAATCCTCTCAATATCTCTATGATAATGATGTGATATTATCTAAGTGGGGGGACTGACAACCAGAACTAATTAACTTATCCAATAACACAAGGTTAATTTCATCAGATTCCAGCATCCTAGTCTTTTAACCAGTCGGCAGTATTATTTTTAACGTTTTTAGATTAATTTAAGGCAACTGAAAAGCATTTTAACAAATAGTTCTGTTTTGCCCTAACCAGAACACAACTTTTTGGGCTCTAGGTACTATTTCTACTCTGAAATGTTTTTGCACAGTTACGTTTTTGTTGAAATAGGGTCTTATATCCACTATTTGCAAATAGGCAACTTCTAAAGCATGGACTTTAATATATTTATTAAATTTTAGTTAAAAATGCACCACTTTGTGTTTCATTTGGAGTAATTTGAAAACATATTTGTAAGAAAGAAGTAGCTTCTCCCATTGCTTTGCAGTTTGTAAAGAAGACACATAAAGTTTTATATGCTTTGCAAATATCTACCAAAGAAAAGTCATTATGAATTGTACTTTGGATAAAGGAAACAGACAAATGAGGATGGTGACTGTCTTCAAATCTGAAATACCAAGAGATAAACTGAAATTGTGATCACTTTTGTTAATGTATGTTTTGTACTTCTCTTTAGAAAAATTTCAACCCTCCCATCAAATTTTCCTCTCATGTTCAGAAATTTTCTTGTAAATATGAAATAGCTCCTCTCCTGTCATTTAGAAATGGAAAGATTTTCCTTTGGATAATTGTCACAAATCCAAGCACCCTCAGTATAAAGTTTTGGTCAATAATTATCAATTGATTGATTGCTGACCCTTTAGTAAACTTGGTCTTTAGAGTTGTTCTTGGTAGGTGAGAACCTTACAATTAATCTTCTTAATTGGGAACACTGGTGAATTTTTTAAAAAAGAGATATAATATGTTAAGGAGTAACAATTGAGAATTCAACCAGATATTCTAGTGTCATCATTTTCTAGTGGCAGATAGAACGGACAGCACCTAAGGGTGAGAGCAGAAGTCTGGGTGGATCAGTGTTACACAAGGGAAGAAAGAGGCATTTCATTGTGTTACTGTGTTTGTGTCCTAAGAGAAAGAAGGGGAGTGCGATAAATAGCTAGTGATAAATGGCCACAGTTACTGTTTTTCCTGGATTACATATTTTTTTCATACCTGCCTGTGAAACTCCATTGTACTCAGCATGTAGCAGGACTCAGTACTCAGCTCCTGAAGTATTTGCTGCATGAAAGGATGAATACACTGCATGAAATACTGGTGGGAATGTCCCAATCATTAGTTTCCACCTTCTCCTTCGCCGAGGCTCACATTAGAGCTGATAATTATGGATTGATTGGGGTAAAATGTATTTCACCTCATCACTGGTGTTAGTTCTTATCACTGTGGTGGGAGGAGAGGCGGCCAGATGCCAGGAGAATCCATACTCCCATCCTCGGTCACTCTGATGTCATGCGCTGATGTTATCCTCGTGATGGACCAAAGGGACGCACAGAGTGGAGAAGGAGGGGCCCCAAATAAGAGAGAGTGGCTGTTGAGAGTAGCTCACATTGAGCTTTGGCCTTGGGATGGGTGGTATTGGTGAGAGGTGAGGAGGTGGGTTTGTTCTGGATTGAGTACTGCCCGGAGGTGGGGGTAACTCTATGATGGGGTATGCTAATAACTTTATCCAGAAGGTGGGGAAATGGAGCCAGGCTAAAGATGTAAATGATAAAGAAGCAGTGGTCACTCCTGTTACCTGGGTGACTGGAATGTTTCGTCCCTTTTGTGATGTGGACAGTGGTCTCATTTTTCTCTCTGCTTAGATATAATTATTGAGTGATCTTGTTTTTGTCCTGTTCAATAATCTGAGTTGGGTGAATTGTTTTGCTAAATAGGGAACTCCTTGACTTCAGGGCTAATGCCAAGCCATGGACTTTAGACGACTGTGTTATGTGTACCTACAGACACACCCACACCCACAAATACACATATACCACACACACACATTCACACACACACCCCCACACACTACACACACCACACACACACTCAAACACACACATACACCCCACACACACCTACACATCCACACACACCCACAACCACTCCCCCACAACACACACACAATTTATATGATTGTGTATGTGAAGTAGAAGGCTTGCACTACCCTCCCCGATCCTTCCATTCATCCTGACACTTGCACCCAGATATTTGACAATCTGACTAGAATAGCAAAGCGGTGATGTCCTTAACTAGAGTCGACATCCAGTTGCCATCCTAGCATTTTAGATCCAGAGATCAGGGAATCTGATACCAATTCTTATGCGTTTGCACACTATGTCCATTTACAGTTTTTTTAAAAGGATAAGGGCAAAACTGTGGAACAGCAAACTTAGCATAATATAAACTCTTACAAATTTGCACTTGCATTTGAAAATGAACTATTTAGAGTGTAGGGAATTAGGGTCTGATTAAATAAAAGGTCTGGTTACTGACAGCTTTCTCCCAAGATGGCGCCCATGCCGCTCAGTCCTCATACCTTTGCCTTGCTTCCTCTCTCGAGCTCAGTTGGCACTCTGACTCACCTTTGACCAGTGGGGTGCACTGAGGTGACACTGTGGGGCTTGCAAGCCGAGGTGCTAAGAAACCTTGCAGTTTGGGCCTTGTGCTTTTGGAATGCTTACTCTAGAAGAAGCTGTCTGCCATGCAGAAGGCCAGTTATCCTGAGATGCCAGGCTGTGTGGAGCCCAGACTAGTCTTGTGAAGAGGCTGCATGGAAAGAGAGATGGCCAGGCAGTGCCCAACTTGTTCCCAGCATCCCAGCAGACATATTAGACCTATGAGAAAAGATGCCTTCAGATGATTCTACCCCTAGCCACCATCTGACTGCAGGGAAAGACCCCAAGTGAAACCACCCTACTGAGCCCACCTGGTAGTTTGCTATGCAGGAAAAGGTAACTAAAGCCATCACTGATCTTAAAATAAACATTACTGTTATCCATGGCAATGGCCAGGAAATTGTTGGCAGTTAACAGATCAGCTCCGCTGGTTTGAATGAATTGTCAATATTCATTTGCATTAATCATGCCTCTTATATGAAAATAAATACTATTTACTGCTTGAAAAAGTTAGAAATTTCACCCTGCAATCTTCTTTTCATTATTCATTTGCTGAACAAATATTTTCCGACTGATCGATGCCATTTTAATTCCCATTCAGCTCAGACTCTAGGACTTAAGACCCCAGAAATCATGAACTGTACTTTTTTGCAGTATTATCCATAGGACATGGTTGGGACATAGTGGAGACAGTAATATTAAACAAATATTCCATTCGCTTCTCTGGATTGCTCTTACCCTCTGCCATCAGATGGTACCACATGACAGATTTCAGCCAATGAAATGTTGGTGGAAATGGCTTGTAACTTATGTTCTGAGGCTGTATGACTCTCCAGTCTTCATCACCAGACATGGGGACAGAGAGAACCACGTGTTTCAGATGGAGCAGTTACAAGATGGTAGGGCCTCTGAGGGCCTGGATCCCTCAGTGAGTGAGGAGGGGCAGAGCACCTTGTTAATCCTCAACAGACAGAAGCACAAGCCAGAAACAAGCCTGGATTTTTCTTAAGCCACTGAGATTTGGGGTTAATTTGTATCTGTAGTACAGTCTAATCTCTTATGACTAATATAGGAGGCTTTAATGTCCCATAAGCCTCATCACAGCAATCCCAAGCCATTCAAAATCAACTTGAAATCTAAATAAAAATAATGTGATTTCTATGTAAACAGAGCTTCAGGACAGACTTTCTGATTATTCCTCCAATTATATTTATATCCCTAAGTCCCTCAATATAGAAATTCTGGCAACAGTACTGTTTATTCACTTGGGTAATTGGAGAACACTTGATACTCAAATCATTCTCAAATCAAGTTGTTTTCCTTTTTATTTTTCAGAGTAATTTTACAGCAAGCTGTTAATAAAATAATCTATTAGAAGATTTAAAATATTTATTCAATCAATGTAATATCAACAAAAACATCTAAGTTATTTTTTTTTGCTTTTAAAAATGGTTATTATGAAACTTCCAAACACATGAAAGTAGAGAGAACAGTGTAATGCACTCCATGTACCTGCAACAATTATCAACATATGGGCAGTTTTTCAAATAGAAGTTTTGGCTACATGAAATTTTATTCTGATTGATTATCCTTTCAAATATCAGATAATAACTACTCTTTTCCCTCCACCTCTAAAAATAGATCTGAATTTTCTATGAACACATGTGCTTTGTAGTCACGATGCTATCTTCCTCATTAATTTCCAACTTTGACCTTTAGGAATAACTTCAAAATACTTTGCTAGAATGGCTTATTTATAGGGTGACCTTTTCTCCCACTTTGACCAAGAGAGTCACAGTTTGAGCCTCTTGTCTTGGGGTAATTATTAATAGCACCCACTTACATTCTCATTCACAATTGCTGGATATCAGTTTATATAGTCACCCTCCTTATCAAACAGGTGTGCCCGGGCTTCCCTGGTGGCGCAGTGGTTGAGAGTCCTTCTGCCAATGCAGGGGACACGGGTTCGTGCCCTGGTCTGGGAAGATCCCATATGTCACAGAGTGGCTGGGCCTGTGAGCCATGGCCGCTGAACCTGCGTGTCTGGAGCCTGTGCTCCGCAACGGGAGAGGCCACAACAGTGAGAGGCCCACGTACCAAAAAAACAACAAAAAAACAGGTGTGCCCATTCCTCTGTCTAGTCTGTCCTGTTTTTGCTGTTTTCCATCTCCCAAAGCTGGATTCTGCCTTGCAAAGCCCAGACAAGTCTAAACCAATCGTAATCAGTGGAGCCTTATCCCAACATCTATGGGTACTTGCAACATCTTCAGTGTTTGAAATGTCTTTGGTATCCATAATGGCCTACCCAGGACCAGCTATATAATTGCTGGGGTCCAGTGCAAAATGTTAAAAAATTATTGAGAATTTCAAGATGGTGACAGTAAAGCATTAAACCAAGTGTGGAACTCTTCCAAGTATAGGGCCCTGTGTAGCAGCAAAGGTAGTGCACCTGTGAAGCCAGCCCTGGGCCCACCACCCCCTCCCCACTCCCCACCTTACCTAGGTCCCCATGTTGACCAATTCCAGGATTCTATTCCTGCACTAAACCCTCTGCTATATGTACGGTCAACTTATCTTCAATCCTTCTTGACAATTCTGAATGCAGGCTATGGTTACCGTCGAATGAGCACTTGCTATTACTAATGAGCGGCAGAGCCAGAATCCAACACAAATGTGCTTGATTTCAGAGCGAGTGATTATAACTTCTGCTGTTCTAACTCTTAGCCCTCATGGCTTAGCTGACTTTTAGTGGGGTTCCCACTCTGGTCCAGGATTCCAAGGAGTGGAAGTTGGTCATTTATGAACAGATGTCCAGGGACCATGGTGTACTTTTGCTGTTCTCTGTGCTCCCGTCAGTCACCCAGAACTTTTCTCTGACATGCCACTGGCTGAAATGTACCTTTGCCCTGCCCACACCCCCTCCCTCTACCTACCAAGACAAACCTGAGCTTGAACTCTGAGGATCTTCTGGGCTAACGTCTGGATCTAGCTTAGTTTCATCCACTCTAAAACTTGCTTCCCTGTCTCACTGGTAGCGTGTGGCTTGAGCCTGAGCTGGTTTCCCCCATGAACATTTGGAATTAATTGAAACATACAGACTTTCAGGGGGAAAATGCATAGTCATACCTGTCATGTTTTCTCAAGCATCAATTATTTTTATTCTATAGAATTAATTTACATCTTTCTAATGACTGCTAGTGTTACTGAAATTTTTATAGAACCAACTTTAATCTACTCTAAGAGATGGAACTAAGAAAAGGGAATCCTTGTGCACCATTGGTGGGAGTGTACATTGGTGTAGCCATTATGGAAAAGAGTATGAAGTTTCTTCAAAAAATTAAAAGTAGAACTGCTATATGATCCAGCAACTCCACTTCTGAGTGTTTATCCAAAGGGAACAAAATCACTAATTTGAAAAGATATCTGCACCCCTGTGTTCATTGCAGAATTATTTACAATAACCAAGACATGGAAACAATCTAAGTGTCCACTGATAGATGAATGGGATAAATAAAATGTGGTATATTTATAGCATAATATTATTAAGCCATAAAAAGAAGGAAATCCTGCCATTTGCATCAACATGGATGAGGCTTGAGGGCATTATGCTGTTAAAAAAACACAGAGGTAGAGCTGAGTTTGTTGTATGATGGCCGTTTTCTTAAAGAAATCTCAAGATTTGTTTCAACTCTGAGATGAACAATCCTTGTAAATGCTATCAAAAAGGAAAAAAAGCTGGGGAAATAAAGAGGATGGGGGAAGAAAATAATTTAAGTACCCTCAGTGGTTCCACTTGACTATCTCTTCAATAAATGCAAACCCTGGAAAGATTAGTCAATATATCTCCTGTGACCCCAAATACCTCAGTTACCATAGGCCCCTCAGGAAGTGACCATCTTTTTGTCCTGTGTATGATTTTACTGTTCAAATATGCACAATTTTTGTGTAATGTAACTCATAAATGTAAATGATGGCTCACTGAATGCCCAAAGTAACAGAGATCTGTTTCATCTTTGGAGAAAAAGAGGTGTTGAATGTATTGAGAAATATGTATTGATATCCAATGTGATCCCTTCCTAAGGGACTTTCAACTGCAGTTTTAATGACATTCAATTTTGCCTTCTACTGCCTGTGGAACTTAACCTCTGTTAGGATAGATCAGATTTCTTCTTGATCATTTTGTGTTAAATGGTTAGATTTCTGTACAAGTTTTAAGGTGCATCTTTTATACAGAAATGAAAAATGAGGCTTGAAAATATTGAGGCTCTCATACCCTTTCTATATTATTTTCATTCATTTCATCACAAATACAGATTCTAAAGCCTCTGTCACTAGATCAGCAGTTAATGGGGCTATTATTGGAGCCTTACCCCTAATATGGGTATTAGGGGCCACATTAAATACTTTATGAATAAATGTTTTGCTGTGGGAAGAAGCCATGAGTGGAACAAAAGATTGTTTTGTCCATCTGATGTTGACACATCCATACTGGCTGTGATGAACTCTCACCTGGAGCAGTGACTTCTTCACTTCCGCCTTAAGGGAAGCATGGCTACATCAGTGGTCAGCAGTGCACTAGAGACTTGGGGGGATTCTCAGTGTAATAAATGGAGGGACATCTTGATGTTTTGGGGACTGTGGAATATGGAGTAAGTCGGGGATCTTACTTCACTATGGGTCTACTCATCAGTATAAATGACCATTAGCAAATTAGATATGAATGCCTGGAGTACAGAAGCCTCCCCTGCTAACATTAGGCAGGGGAAAAGCTGGAAAATAAGACAATAAACTCAGGTAGTTGTTCTTAGCAACTTGTGGTTCAGTGGCGATGAACATGGTGTCTTTCTTTTCTGGTTACTGATTGCTGTGTGGAAAACCAACAGTGGCTTCACTGGCTTTGCTGTACCATACTGCAGTCTCTCCTCTGTCTCTGCTGTTGCTTTCTTAGTGGAGCTCGGTGCCACTATTGATCTCTTGAAGGGCTGCAGAATCTCTGAGTGTGTCTCTTTGGAAATTGGGAAATAAGATACAGGACTTGACCTCAAATTAGTAAAAAAAAAAAAAAAAAAAAAAGCCTTTAGTCCCATAGTGGAATATGATTTTATATGATGAAAATATCTTTATGTTTTATAAGGTATGTGTGTGTGTTTGTGTGTATACAACATCTTTCACACTGGGGGAAAAAGAGAAAATGATGAGATTGATGGGCTTGTTATTTTGGGTGGAGCTAGGAATTCTCACCATAATAATGGTTAAGAACTCAGACTCTGAGACATGCAAAGCTGGATTCCTATCCCAGCTCTGTCACTAGCTTGATCTTGGGATGCCTCTGAATCTCTCAACATTTGTTTTTGTATATGTAAAATGAGGGAAATGATTGTGGCTAACTCATAGAGTATTGTGAATATTAAATAATAAAACAGTCAGCAAAACACCTAGAATTTTAGTTTTGTACATGAAGTATACCATGATAATAGCTAAATCATTTCTGCAACTTGGCAATGGAATCATACGTCTGTGTTTAAATGTTGTGGTAATGAACCATTACTTATGCCCACAGAACTAGTGCTTCTGTGTAGACGGTCTGAGACTTAGAACCGCATTCATTTGCCACCATTCAGTGTTCGGTTGCAATCAATTTATTAATCCAAGTGAAGATGAATTCTTTCAAGCCACAAGTCAGCTTAACTGGACACTTAGTATGAAAGTCACTTTCCAGAGTGTGTCTTCAGACTAGTGAATGTTTGGTGATGTTCATCTCTGTAACTGAGACTGGAACCAGAAAAATCTAGGGTGTTAAGGATATTTAGTTGATGCGGAGGATACCTAGAGAAGAATTCTCCACATCAATATTTATTATCCTTCTTAGAGCTTACATTGACAGAGCTGATACTTCTCTCTGTGGCCAACCTGAACATTTTGACTATTACAAGGTCTCATTTACATAAAACATGTTAAATTGCATTTCCATCTCATACTAACCATACTATTTTTCTATAAACATTTGGGAGAATTTTCATTACTTTGCTTTGAAATCATTTCACTACAAGAACAATTTATGAGGGGCTATCATTTCTCAACATGTATTGTGCATACATGAGCATTCTTACAAAGTGAGAAAAACTGAATCTAAATTGTTTTCAAATGCAATGATATTTTATGAATACTAAATTTAAACACTGATGAAGTAGCTGGTTTAAGTTTTATAGATATTTGTGGTCTACATTTTGTAGATTTCGTGTTATTGAAGGTTAAGCAGTTTGGACCATGATAAAAAGAAATCTAGGCATTTAGTTATATTTTATATATTATGACCTTTTTTTAATGTAAGCCCAATGGTGTGTTAGTTTCTGCTTTATAGCAAAGTGAATCAGCTATACATATACATATATCCCCATATCTCTTCCCTCTTGCGTCTCCCTCCCTCCCACCCTCCCTATCCCACCCCTCTAGGGGGTCACAAAGCTCCGAGCTTATCTCCCTGTGCTATGCGGCTGCTTCCCACTAGCTATCGGTTTTACATTTGGTAGTGTATATATGTCCATGCCACTCTCTCACTTTGTCCCAGCTTACCCTTCCCCCTCCCCATGTCCTCAAGTCCATTCTACAGTAGGTCTGCGTCTTTATCCCCATCCTGCCCCGAGGCTCTTCATGACCTTTTTTTTTTTTAGATTCCATATATATGTGTTAGCATATGGTATTTGTTTTTCTCTTTCTGACTTACTTCACTCTGTATGATAGACTCTAGGTCCATCCACCTCACTGCAAATAACTCAATTTTGTTTCTTTTATGGCTGAATAATATTCCATTGTATATATGTCCCACATCTTCTTTATCCATTCATCTGTCGATGGACACTTAGGTTGCTTCCATGTCCTGGCTATTGTGTTCTTTTTGATGAGAGCCATTCTGACAGGTGTGAGGTGATATCTCATTGTGGTTTTGAGTTGATTTTCATTTCCTTGATGATTATCAATGTTGAGCATCTTTTCATGGGTCTGTTGGCCATCTGCATTTCCTCTGGAAAAATGTCTATTTGGTTCTTCTGCCCACTTTTTAATTGGGTCTTTTGTTTTTCTGTTGTTGATTTGTATGAGTTGTTTATATATGTTGGATATTAATCCCTTATGACCAGATATATTGACACTTTAAAATTCAAACTTTCTTTGACTTTTAGAAAGTTAAAATAGCATATATTCCATATACTTTATAACAGTCCTAAAAGGTTTTGAGCAATGTCCTTAATCAATCCCATTAGCAAGAGGCTAAATAAATAAAAATCTCCAGATTATCTCAGATCAGGTTTCATCACTAAATCTGTTCACGTCAGATGAAGTTTTGCTGCCAAATGACCTATGAAAAAATGAAGTTTTCCCAGCATTTTGAATTTTGGAATACTGTTGAGGAATTATAGACCTATAACCTATAGCCTATTATTAGCATTAGATAATTTGATTTACAGATTTAAAAATATCATCCTCATTTTATGGCTGGCAAAACTGAGATACAGAGTAAATTAATAACTTTTTCTAGGTGACAGAGCAAGAATGTTATCAAAATAGAGATGAGGGCTTCCCTGGTGGCACAGTGGTTGAGAGTCCGCCTGCTGATGCAGGGGACACGGGTTCGTGTCCCGGTCCGAGAGGATCCCTCATGCCGCAGAGCGGCTGGGCCCCGTGAGCGGCTGCTGAGCTTGCGCGTCCGGAGCCTGTGCTCCGCAACAGGAGAGGCCGCAGTGGTGAGAGGCCAGCGTAGTGCCAAAAAAAAAAAAAAATAGAGATGATGTCAGAGTGCCCTGACATACCCCAAACCCCCAGGGATCTTCTTAACATTTTAATAGAATCCTTAGTTATTCAAATGACTGTTTCATTATGGCTTGCTTGGGCCATGATTACAGCCATTTCTCTAGGCAGGCCAGGACTTCAGCACTTCTCAACACCATGGTGCTGCATCCAGTTTCACTGGCTTTTGATGCACTGGGGCACTGGTTGTGTAATTGCTCTAAAAAGCTCTAGGGCTTATATACCAAAATATGCATGTGTGCCATTGTTGGGATGGGCTAAATTAAGTGTATCTGCTCCTTGCAAGGTCCATTTTGCTAGCATTTTCCTTTCCTCCCTTTGCTGAAGTCAAGAGGACTGAAGCTAGCTTCCTGCTCTGTCTCCTCCCAGCTCTTAAAATTTCCTGCTCTGTTTCGCTGGAACCACCCATGCCAGGACCCAGGGCATGTTTCACTGCTGCAGCTGTTTCACACGCCTATTTTTGTCAACACAGCGGTTAGTCTCAGAAGTGATGGCTTAGAATAATTCATCTGATGTCCTCTTGGACATCTGAAACCTGAATGACTTCGCAACACCTGAGGATGCTGAGAAACCTGTGTGGTCACTCATGGTGTCTTCAGCAGAAAGCTGACATTAGCATTCAGGTTTTTTCTTTGCATGTAGGCATTCATTCATTCCTTTATTTGTCTGTTTATCCAGGGAGCATTTATGAAAAACCTAGGAGCGAGCTACCTGCTAGGAAGGTCACACGAAGATCATTAGACAGCTGTCTCTCTGGAAATACAGCGGGGAAATAATGTTTTTCCTCCCTGGCACAGATACGTCATAAATTAGCCGAAGCATTCACAACTTTCCAATGTTATGAGCAAAGGCATCATTCGTTTTTTACAGCCACACATAAGAAGCCAGGCAGGGTAGTTTAATGTCATGGGTTAGCAGCACTGGGCTTTGGTGACATATGGCTTGGGTTCAAAATCTGGCCAACCATTTAATAGGCTGGCTGATTTGGAGAAGTTACCTATACTTGGAGCACACTTGTGGGTCCATTTGAGAATCCCCTGACTTTTGGTTCTGCTGTCTGTGAAATGTGGGTGATGCTGTTTTGCTGAGGAGCTTAATGAAGCTATTTGTGTGTATGAATTCAGCCTGATGGTGACACGAAAAATAGTTTTCTTTCCTTCCATTGCTGTACTCTGACCTATTCTTTGATATCTCCCTCTCTGTCTTTTCATGAGACATTCTCTCACTTTTTATTGCCTTTAACAATAAGGACAGTATTATTTTCAGCCATTAAAATGTTTAGTCTAGTTTAGATTAAAAATTTACATAAAAAATCAAGAGTGAGATGAGCTATTTCAATATATATACATATTAATTTATATATAACTCTATAATATAATTTATATAATATATTAATATATATTTATAATATATTAATATGTATTATGTATTTCAAATACATATATTATATATATTATACATCTTGTATACAATATATATGACAAATGATTCACCCAGAATATATAATATATTAATGTATATTATATTTATATAATATATATTTTTTAAAATTTATTTATTTCATTATTTATTTTATTTTTGGCTGCATTGGGTCTTTATTGCTGTGCACAGGCTTTTCTCTAGTTGTGGAGAGGGGGGCTACTCTTCGTTGTGGTGTGTGGGCTTCTCATTGTGATGGCTTCTCTTGTTGTGGAGCATGGGCTCTAGGTGTGTGCAGGATTCAGTAGTTGTAGAACTTGGGTTCAGTAGTTGTGGCTTACAGGCGCAGTAGTTGTGGCACATGGGCTTAATTTCTCTGCAGCTTGTGGGATCTTCCTGGACCAGGGGTCAAACCCATGTCCCCTGGGTTGGCAGGCAGATTCTTAAGCACTGCACCACGAGGGAAGCCCCATATAATATACTGATATATATTCATATAATATAGTTTTATAATGTATTAGTATATTATATATTTCAAATATGTATATTATATATTTCCTACATGTATATTATAGGAATATATATTATACATATTATGTATCATGCATATTATGTATAATTATGTATTGTACATATTATAATAATATTATAATATTGTACATATCATGTATAACTATACATAATAATAAATATTATGCATAATTATACATATTATGTATATTAAAGATATATTAATATATTATACATTAAATTTAAATATATAATATATTAATATATTATTTTGGCATATTATTATAACATATATATATTTAATATATATTAAATATACATTATATATTATATAAATATATTATACATTTTAATATATTATACATTCTCAATATATCATTATAACACATATATATTTAATATATTATTATGACACATTATTATTATTATATTATTATTTTAATATATTATTATAACATACAATATATTATTTATTATAATAATATCTCTAAATATTATATATTAAATATATTACATATTAAAAATATAAATTGTATATAATATATTAATATAATTATATATTTATATATAATATGTAGTATATGAATATATTATTCTTATAATATAGTTATATATTGTATTAATATATTTTATATTTCAAACATATATAATATATAATAGAAATATTTTTATATTTAATATATTTATATGTAATAAATTTATATTTATATTATTAAATTTATATTTAATATAAATTTATTTTATATTATAAAATATATTTTATTTTATAATAAAATAAATTTATATTTTTATATAAATATAAATATAAATTTATTTATATATATAATATATATAAATTTATATTATTTATATATAAAATATATTATATATATTTATATATTATATATATTATTTATATAATATATTATATAAATATTATATATTTATATTATTTATATAATATTAATATAAATTTATATTACTAAATTTATATTTATAAACATATAAAATATGTTAATATAATTTGTATTATATATTTCAATATATATTTTATATATCATATATATTGAAATATATAATATATTATCTATATTAATATATTATATTTTGAAAAATATATTATATAATATATATGACAAATTACTCACCCAGCATATATAAAGCACTTCTACAAATCAGTGAGAAAGAAAGCAACCCAATGGAAAAATGAGCAAATGACTTGAACAGACACTTCATAAAAAAGGATATCCCACTGGCTGATAAATTTATGAAAAGCTTCTTAAATTCATTACTAACCAGAAAAATGCAAATTAAAACGACAATGAGATACTACTATATAGGTACCAGAATAGTACCTATTTATTTTATAAAAAGGCAAAAGTGATCATGTATTGAGAATATAGAACAACAGGAAATTTCAATCAGCTGCTGATGGGAACATAAATTGATTTTCCCAACATGGGAAAACTCTTTGGCAATATCTATTAAAATTAGACATAAGCATATGCCATGACCCAGCAAACCCCCTCCTAGGCGTAGACCCCACAGAAATGCATACACTTGTGTTCACAAAAGACATTCTCTGCAACATTTATAGCCCCACAGTGGCCCCAAACTGGAATCTATCCAAATTCTCACACAATCAAATATTATATGACAATGCAAATCAATGATTTACAGCTCAGCAAAAACATGGATAAATCTCATAAATGTAATATTGAGTGAAAGAAGCCAGTCCCCCAAAGACTGCATATTCTATGATTCAATTTGTTTGAAGTACAGAAACAGAAAAAACTAATCTATAACATTGGAGATCATTTTTTGGGAGAGTAATAACTGAATTGGAAGAGGGCAAGAAGGAGACTCTTCTGTTTCTTGACTGGGATGCTAGCTATACAGTGTGTTCAGTTTGTGAAAATATCAAACTATGCGCTCATGTATGTGTATTTTTCTGTATGTCCCTCTTCATTAGAATTCTCTTCTTTTCCCCATGACTCTGGAATATTTTTCACTTATCCTTACCTTGCTTTTCTGTACCTTCCCGTATCACCTACCCATTCTTTTTACACTCCTATTATCCTTGAGCTCTGGGATGCTGCAGTCCAGAACCCAAGGAGACCTGGGCTGGGGTAGACTCTTCCCCGTTCTCCCCACCTCCCAGACACGCTCTGTACATCCAGGCAGAGCTCTCTCTGCAGGTCTAGTCCTTGGTCCTATGACCCATCTTGGGGATTCCTGAACACATTACACACCAGAATCTTCTTGTGCTCTGCAGCCCTCCCACCTACCTGATGTGGGGAACATCATGACATGGCCTGCACAAAACTTTTGAGAAACATTCAAAATTTAATGCAGAATCCGATCAGCCATAACCAGAATGTGAGTGATTCTTTACATCCAAAGGCCTGAGTTCTTCAACAGATCAAATGTAAAGAAAGACATGGTTTGGGTTCTATGGAGTAAAATAGACCTTCAAGGAATATCGAATTAAAACGAATAGGCAAGAATAAACTACCATGTCTAGGGATGCACTAAAATTATTTTTTAAAAATACACACAAAAATGATTACTATATCATCAGGGTAATGGTTACTTGCTGGGTGTGCAGTGGGGGCAAAGAGTCGTGATTGGGATGGGCATGTGGATGGAGCTCCTGGGGTTCATTGGTGTGCTGGTTAGTTTTATGTGTCAACTTGGCTAGACCACAATGCCAAGTTATTTGGTTAAACATTATCTAGATGTTTCTGTGAAGGTATTTTTCTGATGAGCCTAACATTTAAATCAGTAGGTTGCAAGTAAAGCCAATTACCCTCTATAACATGAGTCCACCTCATCCAATCAGTTGAAGGCCTTAATAGAAAAAGACTGCCCTCTCCCAAACCAAAAACTCTTTATGGTTACCAAAGGGGAAAGCGGGGAGGAGGGATAAATTCAGAGTTTGGGATTAGATACACATTACTATACATAAAACAGGTAAACAACATTGTCCTACTGTATAGCACAGGGAATTATAATCAACATCTTGTAATAACCTAGGATGGAAAGGAATCTGAAAAAAAACCATATATATATATATATATATATATATATATATTCTTTGCTATACACCAGAAACTAACACAACATTGTAAACCAAGTATATTTCAATTTTTTAAAAAATTAATGTTAAAAAATAATGAAGAGAGAATTCTTCTAGGAGACAACTTCAGACTCAAACTGAAGCATCAACTCCTTCCTAGGTCTTCAGGCACTGCCCTACTTTGCAGACTTTGGACTTGCCAGATTCCACAATCACATGAGCTAAATTGATTGCCAATATAGGCTACTAGCTAGGCAATGGACTAAGTGCTGAATATACAAAACTAAAAAAGCCATAAACTTGAGTTTAAGTACCTTCCTTTTGAGGATGGATGGGGACACAAAGCTGATTCTCTGCTCACTTCCTTTCTTTATCACCATTACCTGAAGGCAAAAGGTCTTCTTTTGGGAACACATGCTAAAAATAAATTGACTCCTGTTAGTCCCTTTTGGGCAATTGGTTGCCTACGGAACACATCCAAAGGTCAATGTCTTTGTGTGAAAAGTGCATAAAATTGCTGTCAGGAGGGATAAACATAGGATATTAAAAGTTAACATAAACAGGACATCCCTAATGGCACAGTGGTTGGGAGTCCACCTGCCAATGCAGGGGACATGAGTTCAAGCCCTGGTCCAGGAGGATCCTACATGCCTCGGAACAGCTAGGCCCATGGGCCACGACTGCTGAGCCTGCGCTCTGGAGCCCACGAGCCACAACTACTGAGCCTGCTTGCCTAGATCCTGTGCTCTGCAACGGGAGAAGCCACCGCAATGAGAGGCCCACACACTGCAGCGAAGAGTGGCCCCTGCTCGGCACAACTGGAGAAAGGCCACATGCAGCAATGAGGACCCAATGCAGCCAAAAAATAAATTTATATTAAAAAAAAAGTTAACGTAAACAAAGATCACAGGTTTAACTCAATGTTAACTGGAGTCTCCTGGTTCCTTAAAATCTAGACAAGACTGATTCCAACAGCTAGGTCGTGGTTTTAAGAAGTCCAAAGCTCTTCTTTTATTTCATATTTATTTAATTTTAATTAATTAATTATTATTATTATATTTAAAATTATATAAAATATAATATCATTATATATTAACATTATATAAAATATAATTATTATATTAATATAATATATAATAATCATATAGTAATTATAATAATATATAATTGTTATATATTAAAATTATTTAAAAGTATATATTATTATTATAATATATAAAATTATTATTATTAATTTATTTAATTTTGAAGGATACTTTTGCTGGATATAGGATTCTTTGTTGATAATCTTTTTATTTCAGGAATTTAAATATGTCA
Source organism: Phocoena phocoena (assembly GCF_963924675.1). Classification (NCBI taxonomy): domain Eukaryota; kingdom Metazoa; phylum Chordata; class Mammalia; order Artiodactyla; family Phocoenidae; genus Phocoena; species Phocoena phocoena. The sequence continues at coordinate 55,801,578 of NC_089228.1, read as the reverse complement.
TCCCACTAAAGCTCTTCTTAAATGTTCTCTCTTACTCTGTTTCTATTATGTGGGAATGGGAATTTTTCATCTCCCATGTGGCACATCTCCTGATCCTCCCTCCAAAGGAACTACAAATCAAGAGTTTTATTGCATGTTTTAGGGATTACTGGGAAGGGTTCCATTAGATACTATAGAGCAAATAACTGGAGTATACTAAAAAATTCTATTAAAACTTTTCGCCACCATCATCATCATGTAGCACTTGTAGCAGAATTCTCAGCATCTTCCCAGTTTCTCAGTGGACTGAGTTAAAATCCTCTCCTTGTCTCCTGGTGAAGATTTTATCAATCACCTTTTGTGGTCTCCATTTCTGCCATCCCACATGCACACAGCCATCTTCTAAACCAGTGGAGCTATTTTCCCAAGACCTGCACCCACTCTGGGTGAGAGATTGTTTACAGTCCTCACCTAGGAGAATAGCCAAATCCAGGCTTGGAGACAGTTTTCTTCACCCCTGTTCACCTCCACTCTCCAAAACATCCTCACAAGAAAATGGAGAAGTTGAGTTTGAGTAAATAAGGCCTGACCACAGTTTCCCAATGATTATTAGAACCAGAAGAGTCAGGGATAAAATGTCAAAAAATTGTTGAGACAAGAGAGATAGAGCGACCTTCTTCTTCTGTGCTCTGAGGAGGGACCTTACATCTTTGCATTTCCAGTTGCTTCTTCTTGAAGTGTATTCCCAGACTCCCTTCTGCCTAGCAACATGTTTCTTCTTCTCCTTCTTCTTCTCCTTCTCTTTCTTCTTCTTCTTCTTTTTTCGGTGTTTCTTCTATTATAAACAACTTGAGAAATCTTTCAAAGTTAGCTCCAGAAATTTCATCATTGTATACCACGATTTCTTCTAGCCCTTCTTTCTCTCTCTAATAAAGTAGTTATTTTAAGACAGTATGATTTGAGTGTGACTACCTTTCCTACTAAACTGTGAATTATTTGTGATTTGGGATCATGCCTGGTCATAGGATTTTTTCCGAAGCAGTGTGTGTTTCTTAAGGTTGTAAATAATGGAAAGATGGCATTTAAGAGGAAGTTGTGTTGATTCATATATGAGTTGGCCCAGAAGGTTCATGTTTTTTTTGTTTTTTAAAAATTTTATTTATTTTTGGCTGCACTGGGTCTTCGTTGCTGCACGTGGGTTTTCTCTAGTTGCGGCAAGTGGGGACTACTCTTCATTGCGGTGCGCGGGCTTCTCATTGCAGCAGCTTCTCTTGTTGTGAAGCACAGGCTCTAGGCATGCGGGCTTCAGTAGTTGTGGCTCGCGGGCTCTAGAGTGCAGGCTCAGCAGTTGTGGTACACAGACTTAGTTGCTCCGCAACATGTGGGATCTTCCCAGACCAGGGCTTGAACCTGTGTCCCCTGCATTGGCAGGCAGATTCTTAACCACTGTGCCACCAGGGAAGTCCCCAGCAGGTTCATGTTTTGAAATGATCCAATGTAAGCTTTCTTACAATTAAAGAAGAAAATTTAGCCTTATAAAGGAAAACTCTGGCCAGTGTACCTTTCTTTATGCAAGAAACAGATGATTTAGTGGCTTTAGGAACTGCTAACTTTCTACTATTTTAAGTTATTAGGAGAGACTGCAAGTGTGGATAAAGATGTTGCAAAGATATTTCCCCATGTTTTAAAAACATAGTGGGTGTGGAATCCTAGGTACTATTGGATTTGTAGGGAAGATAAGACTTTTCTTCTGTCTTCTTAGGTTGTGTAATAAGGCTTGTAAATTAAACTGACAAAAGACAGATTAATAGGAGGAAAAACATACAAATTTTACTTGATGTTAATATTTTATGTGGCATGAAAGCCTTCATAGAAAAGACAGAGATATTGTAAGGATGGGATAGACCTGGAAACTTACATGCCATGTAAGTTTGCTGTAACAAAGAACAGTTTGCTGTGGAGACCAGACATGACAAAGGGAAAAGGGGCTGGGCGGGGCTGCCAAATTGTGGGCAAGTTAGGAAATATGTGGGGGAAACTAATGGGAGATAAAGGTTATTTTAGTAGGCTTGTTTGCACAGATTCATCGTGGTGTCAACTTTTCACGTCTGGAGATAAGAATGTTCTCTTCTTCCTGGTGCAGGGAGAGCACTTTTCTCATATGAAATTGTATGTCCTGCTTTTAGGTAGAAAGAGGGAGGTCAGAGACCCTTTCTTGCACCTGCTATTCCTCAAGTGTATGAAGCTCAAAATAATCCATATAGCAGGATGGCATATTTGGGGGTGGCATGTTCTGATCCCCTTCAGAGTGTAGGGGTTTTTTCCCTCAAATCACCACCAATACATTTATTTGAGGGAGAAAAGGTCAGATCTTATTAGGAACTTTTAAACTGGGAAGGACTAGAGACCCTGATCTGCCTAACTTCTGGGTGTTCACAGCTGCACGGTGACCAGGTCCTGCACATGAGGCGACACCATGAAACTGATGAAGAGGGGGACATGTTCTGAGCAGTCACACGATGTCCCATTAGAAGGTGCTGCCTTCTTCTTATCAGAAAAGTAGTGCTGAGAAAAATGAAAGCAGAACCTAGCCAGGACTTCCTAGCACGTGCCCAGACATGACGGTGGCCTCCTGAAAGGGGATCACACCCTATTTACAAAGTAGGAGAGCGATGCTCCCAGCTGAGCTGAAGGATGATAGCTGGGGCCAACTCGAGGGGTGTGAATGGGGGGTGGTACCTGACCCCCTGAGTCTTTGCCTTCTGACCTGGGCCTCCACAAGCCATTCTCTGGCCCCAGCACAAGGCAAACTCGGCAAATCTGCAATGGAAGGGGATTCTGCCCCAATTCCTCAATGCCACCCTGCTTCCTCAGGTCTAACAGTGACCAAGCCACTGGGTGTAGGCTCACTTCCACCCATCCCCTGCTTCTGTGCAGACACATGGCAAATATGGAACCCAGAGCCCACCTGGGCTGGAGCACATCTAGGTGTTGCTGGGTTGGTCATGTAACAGGTGCCTGGAGATGATCAGGCCTCATTCACGGTGGCCAGGCTGAGATAGTGTGGGTTTGTGTGTGTGTGTGTTTCTTTTTTTAAAAATTGAAGTACAGTTAATTTACAATGTTGTGTTAGTTTCAAGTGTACAGCAAAATGATTCAGTTATATATATTTATGTATTCTTTTTCAGATTCTTTTCTATTAAAGGTTAATTCAAAATATTGAGTATAGTTCCCTGTGCTATACTTTGTTCTTTGGTCTTTGTTGTTTAAGAGACAGTGTTTTTTGAGATGGTTCGGGGTACTCCAGGGCAAAGCATGATGACACCTGGTGGTGGAAAGGCAGTCTGGAGCCACGGAAAGGCTTGCCCTGCCCACTCAGGTCCTTCCAGCAGTGGATCTGGATTTGAACTCTGGGGAGTGAGTGGGGAGCCCGGCCTGCAGCCATGAGATCGCCCACCAGCAGGAAGGGGTAGGTCGGCATGCCACTGCCACCCCTGTGGGGTAGCTTGGAATGGATGGCCAGGGCCTGGCTGAAGCTGTCATCCACCAGGTAGGCACTGAAGAAGTGGCCAGCAGGTTACAGCCCTGCAAGAAAACTGCATCTTCCAGGATGTGAGGGATTAAGCTGACAAAGAGTCCCAGCAGCCCCTCATCTTTGAAAATCTTCCCAATGGAGCTCAACTCTCCAGTGTACTTGGTCTCCAGTCCCACAAAATGGACCGTGCAGCTATTGAGATGACCCGTAAGGGGTGACCCAATATGTGGGACATTCCCTGCATCATCATCAGGTAGGAGGTCTCCTTCACCACAGTCTTCAGAGAAGTCTTCGTGTCATCCTTGCTGGAAACCTGCTCGATATCATCTGGAGAGAAAATCTTCTTCATGCTGCCCGGGCTCACGGTGGAGAGGGCAGTGGACGTCAGCCAGCAGCTCAGGCCTCGGAACAGCCTATCTTCCCATCCACTTGCACAATGTCCTTGACATAGGTGAAGAAGGTTGGAGGGTAGAGGACCTTCCTCCCCAGCACATTGGTCTCAATGGTGTGGGTATTGGCTCATGACCCGTCTGATGGGCAGCTCCATGTAGAGCAGCTGGTGACTGAGCTCTGTCACCCCTGCGCCCAGCACCATGAAAAGAGCTTGGTGGTTGGGTCTTGGTCTCCAGAGCCCAGGACCCCCAACGCGCTGTCCATCCTGCTGGCTGAGGGTGGCGGATGTGCGAGGATATGCGAGGAAGCACGCGGTTGCACTGGGATGCGCGGGGAGGCGCCGGGATGCACGGGGGGATGGGATGCGCGGGGAGGCGCGGGGATGCACGGGCGAATGCGTGGGTGGTGGGTACGGAGCCTGGCCTCGAGCCTGCCTCTGTTCCGGCTCCGGCTCCCACCATCCCCAGCACTGCCGCGAGCCCACCTTATGGTTTTAATTTTGATGAAATTGGCTTCTATTAAAATCAAATGTCTTCAGGCCCTACACCTCTGAGGAGGACGTGTGGGAGGAGAGCAAACTCCAAGGTATAGGGCTTGCCAAAGAGGGTAGGTTCAAATGATGCTAAAGATTTACTTGTGCTAATAATTTTTATTAAGATTATTAGTGTATGCGTGTTAAAGTTCTATTCCAAAGTTTCTTAAGTTTTTATTGAACTGCCTCCAATCCTATTTTTTCCCATAATACAGGATGCAAAAATTTTCAGTAAAATGTATTTAATGTTAGAGCAGAAACGCATGTATCTGCAATTCCCAGCAAAAAGAAAGTTCTCAAAAATATTTGCTAATTGGGCAGGCATTATAACTGAGAGTATATTCCCAGAACATTTTACCTAAGTGTCTCTTATTTATAGGTGAGCTTACCTTATCTCAGATTCCTAAAGAATTATCTACCTCGACAGTCACAATTCCTTTGTGAAATAAACCATTCCTGTTTCTCATTATGCCCTATTTATTCTCCTCCCAACATGACCTCTTAATTATGTGTGTATTTGTGTTTCCCATTAGACTGTGAGTTCTGCCAGGCCGGTTATCTGGTAGGCACTCCACAAACACAAATCGTTGAATGAATGGATCAGTGTTAGGTGAATATTTGTGTCACTTGGCAACCTAGAATCTTAATTTCTCTTGGGAGAGATAGAAAAATGATAAGGTATATCCATCAACAGCAGGGAAGCTATTTCTAATGTCTTTCATTTACTAATACATATGGACAAATGTTTTAATATAATCCTCATAACTATATCATATCTAAGAGTACTTTTATTGCCCCCATTTCATAGATGAGGAAACTAAAACTGAGAGGGATTACACCATCCTTCCCAACATCAAACAACCAATAAGTGTCAGAGCTGGGGCTGATACCCAGGTGGTCTGATTTCATGCCAGCTCTTAACTGGCATGCTATATTATCTCCAAATTTCAACATTATTTCAATGTCAGTGTTGTACAAATGTGTATGTGTGAATGCTGTGTTTCATCATAACAAAAGATGTTAAAGGACCTATAACTGAGTGACTCCAGAATATTTCCCTCATTGGATGTAACTGTCTTCAGAGTCTTCTCTTTTTTCTAGAAGGAACAGAGGACTTATTTTAACCAACCACATTCAGACTTATGAACTCATTCTGTCTAACCTGGAGTTGTAGTTTGCCACCCTCAGTAAGTCTAACCACCTGAACCACACCACTTTTTCGTGCTTAAGAAACCCAGATTCCTTGGGCTCCCTCCTCCTCAGCCATTCTATGATGTCTTCTCGGCTGTGTTTTCTCTTGCCAAGGAAATAAACTCAACAGAAACTTTCCCTTTCTCTTTCCACCCACTCCTCCTCCTTCTTCTTTTTTTTTTTTTTTTATTTTTTAACATCTTTATTGGGGTATAATTGCTTTACAATGGTGTGTTAGTTTCTGCTTTATAACAAAGTGAATCAGTTATACATATACATATGTTCCCATATCTCTTCCCTCTTGCGTCTCCCTCCCTCCCACTCTCCCTATCCCACCCCTCCAGGCGGTCACAAAGCACCGAGCTGATATCCCTGTGCTATGCGGCTGCTTCCCACTAGCTATCTACCTTACATTTGTTAGTGTATATATGTCCATGCCTCTCTCTCATTTTGTCACAGTTTACCCTTCCCCCTCCCCATATCCTCAAGTCTGTTCTCCAGTAGATCTGTGTCTTTATTCCTGTCTTACCCCTAGGTTCTTCATGACATTTTTTTTCTTAAATTCCATATATATGTGTTAGCATACGTTATTTGTCTTTCTCTTTCTGACTTACTTCACTCTGTATGACAGACTCTAGGTCTATCCACCTCATTACAAATAGCTCAATTTTGTTTCTTTTTATGGCTGAGTAATATTCCATTGTATATATGTGCCACATCTTCTTTATCTGATAGTCTTTGATTTATTCTTTGATAGTGTGCAGTGCTGTGCGAGAATATTCCAGAAGGATATTCACCACAATTAGATCCCAAATGCCAGGTTTAGAAAGTTTACTCTTTTTCAATCTCAGTCAAATAATTAGACAAATCTACTTTGCTTCTGAAATACCATAAACTCATATAGATTGAGACATAGAGAAAATTATGTCAGTGAGTGACAAAATGACATAAGAAATGCAGCGTCCAAGTTCTGTAGAGGAGCGTACAGTCATCAGAAGCAGGTCAGCAAGATGTTGCCTCATGGAAGCTCTTTGGGAAACTGTTCTAAAGGAAGGACTCAGAATTAACCAGTTAACCAATGGTTTATAAATGGTTTCTACTTGAGGCTGTAGTGGTAGTAAAAAAAATTTGAAAAAATTTAAAAACAGGGTATTCTCTTAAGTAAGCTAAAATAGGTCCCCACCCCAAATAACCCCCTGAATCATAACCCCAAAATTTTCTGGGTTATTCTGGTATTTTCAGAGCCAAGTTTTTATCCATAAACTTCCATTTAATTCTTTCACAAGTAATTGAAAATTCAACATTTGGGAGCCTGTCTTAAGGTTTATTCTATCTGTTATGTAGAAAGTAGAATTTGTGTGTATGTGTTTGTGAGAGAGGGCAGGCATGTAGGAACACATGTGTATGTACACTTACACGTATGTCATGTAGATCACTGCATTCTGTACAAAAGTATTCTAATATTATTAAAAAGAAGAAAACTGGAGAAACACACTTATGTAACTCCCCTATGCATATTTTAAAGGGATTTTTTTGGTTTGTTTGCATATTTGTTTTCTCTGTATATCTGAATTTTGATAGCTATTCAAAGTTTTTTTTGAACAGTTTGCCTGAATAAATGAGGAAAGAAGAGTGAGAATAAAGACGAGTGGGTATAATCTGTGATTTTGTGGGAAACCAGAAGGCAACTTTAAAGATTTTTCTCAATTTGGGATGTATAAGGAAATGGTGCCCTTTACAATATGCTATGCTTTGAAGCTGGTATTTCTGAGAGATTTTCCTCCTTTAAATTGGATAATTTATAAATGAATGCTCCCAAAGGAACTCGTAAAGTCAAAGAAAAACATAGGCTGCTGGAAAATTGATTTGTCAACAGTACTTTTTAGCCTAAATAGTTTTCAATTTGATAATGACTTGATTTTAAAATTTCATACGCTGAACGTCAGGAATATGCAAATAATGTAGATGGAAGGGATGGATGTGGTGAAGGTGTCTCCTGGGGAAATGTTTCAGCCACATCTCTCATATCATCTCATGGAAATAGATCATTACTTGCAGTTGTACTTACATACCTTTGTTTTAATATTTGGTTCAAGCTGGGAAAGGAGGAAAACAAAATTCATGCTGGACTTGTGATCATCAGGTGCTGTGTCATGTTTTCTGGTTGTCTGGGTAGATCTGATTTAATTCTCAAGGCAATCCTGAGAGCAAAGTGGTGCCCTGATTCTACAGATGGGGAAGAGGAGGCAGAGAGAGATTGGAGAGATTAGTCACAGTGAACTTGTTTTTAATTACCATTTTTTAAATTGAAGTATGGTTAATTTACAATACTGTGTTAGTTTCAGGTATACAGCAAAGTGATTCAGTTATATATATTCAGTTATATGTATATATTCAGTTATTATATATATAGTCTTTTTCAGATTCTTTTCCATTATAGGTTATTACAAGATATTGAATATAGTTCCCTGTGCTATGCAGTAGGTCCTTGTTGTTTATCTATTTTATATATAGTAGTGTGTATCTACTAATCCCAAACTCCTAATTGATCTAACCCCCTCCTCCGCTATCCCCTTTGGTAACCATAATTTTGTTTGTTTTCTATGTCTATGAGTCTATTTCTGTTTTGTAAATAAGTTCATTTATATCATTTTTTAAAGATTCCACATATAGGTGATATCATATGATATTTGTCTTTGTCTGTTTGACTTATTTCACTTAAGTGGATAGTCTCTATGTCCATCCATGTTGCTTCAAATTGCATTCTTTTTCATGGCTGAGTGATGAAGTAATGAAGTTTTAAAAGGTTTTTATGGCTCTTTCCAACTCTTTCCACTGTAGAAGCAGTTCTCAAACTTGAAGGAGCATGAAAGTCCCCTGGAGCACTTACTAAATACGGGTCACTGGGCTCCACCCTCAGACCTGCTGATTCAGTGGTTCTGTGATGCAGCTGAGAATCTGCATTTCTAACAAGTCCACAGGTGGTGTTGTAGCTGATCCTGGGGCCACACTTTGAGAACCAGTGTCCTATAACAGAAGATGGGATCTCTAAACCCATATCAATCATGCCCTGTTAATGAAAAGTGAGTATCCAGTGCCTGATTGGAATCTTGAAAATCTGCAGCCTGATGTGTTTTTTTGCTCCTCAGATACAGTGTGTGTGCCCCTGGGGAGTGCGGTGGCTTGCCTGGGGTTCCTCAAAGCTGCAGGGTAAACACAATGCATCTTTAAGGAGTAACGGTTTTCTCTGACGGTAAAAAGTTTAACATGCTATTTTTATATTAAAACAAACACACAGCTGGGCTATAGAGGAGAACACAAATTCATATGCATTCCTGAGATAAAGCTCTAGATTTCAAAGGAAGTCTGCCCTTGTGGTAGACAGCTTTAGGCTATGCTTCCACTCACAGAGGGTACAAGTTGGCTGTCCTCTGGCAATGAGAGAGTTTAGCTGAAGAAAAAAAGAGGTTACTTTATGTTGCTATTAAACACTTTCTTGACCTGAGAGTTCCTGTTTCTGGATTCAGATTCTAGTCTCTCCCTGACCTGATATTCCCCAGGGTCTAGCCTTCAGGAACAGGTACACAGGCCTTTTTCTGAGGACATACAGAAAGTTGAAATTACTATTTTAGCACTGGATGCTATAAACTTCAAATTAAAAACAATATAGTAGCACAGGGAACTATATTCAATATTCTGTGACAAACCATAATGGAAAAGAATATGAAAAGGAATATATATATATATATATATATGTGTGTGTGTGTGTGTGTGTGTGCGTGTGTATAACTGAGCCACTTTGCTGTACAGCAGAAATTAACACAACATTGTAAATCAACTATACTTCAATAAAATCTAAAAAGAAATAAGGAAATTAAGTATATTTTAAGCCTCTTTTCTTCATGGAGGAAAATAATTCAAAGTCAGCTTGGGGTGATGTCTTCCTTCACTGTGGATCCTAGAAAAATCTGGGATTCATTGCATAGGTATGTGCTTTGCTAAGGGCAGTGGCACTTACTTACCCCCTCCTAGAAGTTCTCTCACTACTGGTTTTGTTTGGCCCACAAGCTGACAATGGTTTTGCAGTTTTAAATGGTTGAAAAAGATCAAAACAGGAATAATGTTTCATGACACATGAAAATGATAAGAAATTAAAATTTCTATGATAAGAAAGGCAGTTTCCATAAATAAAGTTTTATTGGAACACAGCCACACTCATTCCATTTTATTGTCTACAGCAAGCTTTTGGCTGCCTTCCCACTACAAGAACAGACATGAATAGTCGTGGCTGAGACTTTGTAGCCCACAAAGCCAAAAAATAGATACTGTTTGCCACAAAAAGTTTACAGATTCCTGCTCTAGACTGTGTAGGAGGCAGGCACATTCTGTACATCTTAGATCCAGAATCAGACCAGGTCCCTGCTTATCCTCCCTAGAATAGGTTCTCTCATCTCCCTGTCCTTCCCCCAAGGAAAGCTTTGGCAGCTGGTCGTTGTCTGAATGCCTGACAGCTCTGCAACAAAAACAGTGATGTGTCCTGAAAATAGGGTGTCCAGGCTCAGAACTCAAGGCTTTTAGAGATGAGGGAGGGAAAATTATCTCGTATTTATTTCTATGCCAGTATTTTAAAAAACCCTAAATTAATGTCAGTACATTTTCTTAACCAAATTCTTTTTTTTTTTTTTTTTTTTTTTTTTGCGGTATGCGAGCCTCTCACTGTTGTGACCTCTCCTGTTGCGGAGCACAGGCTCCGGATGCGCAGGCTCAGCGGCCATGGCTCACGGGCCTAGCCACTCCGCTTCATGTGGGATCCTCCCAGACCAGGGGCACGAACCCGTGTCCCCTGCATCGGCAGGCGGACTCTCAACCACTGCGCCACCAGGGAAGCCCTCTTTTTTTAAATTTTTAATCTTATTGAAGTATAGTTGATTTGCAATGTTGTGTTAATTTCTGGTGTACAGCAAAGTGATTCATTTATACATATATATATTCTTTTTCATATTATTTTCCATTATAGTTTATCCCAAGATATTGAATATAGTTTCCTGTGCTATGCAGTAGGACCTTATTGTTTATCCATCCTGTATGTACTAGTTTGCATCTGCTAATCCCAAACTCCCAGTCCTTCCCTCCCCCCACCCCTCTCCCCTTTGGCAACCACAAGTCTGTTCTCTATGTCTGTGAGTCTGTTTTGGTTTCATAGATAAGTTAAGTTGTGTCATTTAAAAAAAATAAATTTATTTATTTATGGCTGCGTTGGGTGTTCATTGCTGCGCGCAGGCTTTCTGTTGCGGTGAAACAGAAAGTTGCAGCGAGCGGGGGCTACTCTTCGTTGCCCTGCGGCTGTGTCTCATTGTGGTGGTTTCTCTTGTTGTGGAGCATGGGCTCCAGGGGCTTCGGTAGTTGTGGCTCGCCGGCTCTAGAGTGCAGGCTTAGTAGCTGTGGCACACGGGCTTAGTTGATCTACGGCATGTGGGATCTTCCTGGACCAGGGATCGAACCCATGTCCCCTGCATTGGCAGGTGGATTCTTAACCACTGAGCCACTAGGGAAGTCCCCAACTTTGTCATATTTTAGATTACACATATAAGTGATATCATATTTACCCTGATTCATAAAGTCTGTGTGAGGAAAGGCTCTGAGAAAATAGGGATGGATTTGGGGTTTGCCCTTTATCCCATCAATGCAAGAAAGCACAACAGGTAAAGAACCTTGTACAGCTCCCCAGGTGACGATGTTGTTAGTGGTACCACCTTTTCACTTTTTCTTCAAGGAGAAAAGTACTCACCAGCACCTATCCCCATCCTGTCTTCTCCCCAGAAAGCAGAGCCTGAATCAGGGCTGCGTGCAGCTAGTTCATTACGAAGGGTGATCCTGGAAATAGGCTTGAGAGATGAAAACAGGATTAGAGGAAAAGCCAAGGCAAGGGTGCATTCTTTAGTTTCTTCATCCTTAAAAAGAAAGCTTTCTTGAGATATAATTCAAATAACAAAACATTCTCTCATTTAAAAGGTACCATTCAATAGTTTTAAGTATATTCAAAGTTGTGCAGCTGTCACCACTGTCAAGTTTTAGAACATTTTCATTATCTCAGAAAGAAGCCTTATTCCCATTAGAAGTCACTTCCCATTTCCCCCCAACCCTCTCCCAGATCTTGGTAACCACCAATTTACTTTCTGTCTCTATGGATTTGCTTATTCTGAAAATTTCACGTAAATGGAATCACATGAGACCGGCTTCTTTCACTTAGCACGTTTTCAAGGTTCAGCCATATTGCAGAGTGTGTCAGCACTATGTTTCTTTTTATTGTAAGAAACATTTTCTTGTATGAACAAACCACATTTTATTTATCCATTCACCAGTTGGTGGACATTAGGGTTTTCTGTATTTATTGGCTATTATAATGATGCTAGGAACATTGGTATATTTTACAAGTTTTTGGTGGACATATTTTCAATTTTCTTGGCTGTATTCCTATGAGTGGTATTGCTGGGTCATATGGTAACTCTATGTTTAACCTTTTGAGGGACTGCTGACCTGTTTTCCAAAGTGATTGTACCATTTTACATTCCAACTAGCAATGTATGAGTGTTTCAATTTCCCTACATTCTTGGCAACACTTGATTTTGACCATCGTAGGAGGTGTGAATTGATATCACATTGAGGCTTTGATTTGCTTTCCCTGATGGCTAACAATGGTGAACATCTTTTGTGTGCTTACTGACCATTAGTATATATTTGGAGAAAATGTCTATTCAGATCCTTTGCCCATTTTTCAATTGAGTTATTTCTTTATATTATTGAATTTTAAGAGTACTTTATATATTCTAGATACAAGTATTTTTATCAGATACATGACTTGAAAGTATATTTTCCCATTCTGTACATTGTTTTTCCACTTTCTTGATGGTATCCTTTTTTTTTATTTTTATTTTTAACATCTTTATTGGAGTATAATTGCTTTACAATGGTGTGTTAGTTTCTGCTGTATAACAAAGTGAATCAGTTATACATATACATACATCCCCATATTTCCTTCCTCTTGCGTCTCCCTCCCACCCTTCCTATACCACCCCTCTAGGTGGACAGAAAGCACCGAGCTGATCTCCCTGTACTATGCGGCTACTTCCCACTAGCTATCTATTTTACATTTGGTAGTGTATATATGTCCATGCCACTCTCTCACTTTGTCCCAGCTTACCCTTCCCCCTCCCCATGTCTTCAAGTCCATTCTCTATGTCTGCATCTTTATTCCTGTCCTGCCCCTAGGTTCTTCAGAACTATTTTCTTTTTTTTTTTTTTTAGATTCCATATATATATATGTGTTGGCATATGGTATTTGTTTTTCTCTTTCTGACTTACTTCACTCTGTATGACAGACTCTAGGTCCATCCACCTCACTACAAATAACTCAATTTTGTTTCTTTGTATGGCTGAGTAATATTCCACTGTATATATGTGCCACATCTTCTTTATCCATTCAGCTGTTGATGGACACTTAGGTTGCTTCCATGTCCTGGCTATTGTAAATAGAGCTGCAATGAACATTGTGGTACATGACTCTTTTTGAATTATGGTTTTCTCAGGGTATATGCCCAGTAGTGGGATTGCTGAGTCATATGGCAGTTCTATTTTTAGTTTTTTGAGGAACCTCCATGCTGTTCTCCATAGTGGCTGTATCAATCTACATTCCCACCAACAGTGCAAGAGGGTTCCCTCTTCTCCACACCTTCTCCAGCAATTATTGTTTCTAGACTTTTTTTTTTTTTTTTGCGGTACACAGGCCTCTCACTGTTGTGGCCTCTCCCGTTGCGGAGCACAGGCTCCAGATGCGCAGGCTCAGTGGCCATGGCTCATGGGACTAGCTGCTCCATGGCATGTGGGATCTTCCCGGACCGGGGCACGAACCCGTGTCCCCTGCAACCGCAGGCAGGCTCTCAACCACTGCGCCACCAGGGAAGCCCTGTTTCTAGATTTTTTGATGATGGGCTTGATGGTATCCTTTGAGCACAAAAGTTTTAAATTTTGATGTAGCCCGATTTATCTATCTTTTCTTCTGTCACTTGTGCTTCTGTTGTTAACTACAGGAAGGCTTTGCCTTTCCCAAAGTCATAAAGATGTACTTCTATATTTTCTTCTAAGAGTTTTAGTTTTAGCTCTTACACTTAGATAGGTGTGTGATCCATTTTGAGTTAATTTTTGTGTATGGTGTGTGATGAAGGGGTTACAACTTGATTCTTATGCATTTTCATGTCTTGTCCCAAAACCATTTGTTGACAGACTTTTCTTTCCCTCATTGAATTGTTCCAGTACCCTTGTCAAGAATCAGTTGACCATATATATGTGAGGGTATATTTCTGTATTCTCAATTCTATTCCATTGGGGTATATATCTATCCTTATGCCAGTTGCCACACTGTTTTGATTACTGTGCCTTGGTAGTTAAGTTTTGATATTGGGAATATGTGCTATTGACTGAATACTTTTGTCCTCCTAAACTTATGTTAAATCCTAGTGTATTTGGAGGTGAGGCCTTTGGGAGTTGCTTGGATCATGATTTGTGGAATTCTCATAAATCTGATTAATGTCCTTATAAAAGAGATTCCAGAGAGCTCACTCATCCCTTTTTCACCATGCGAGGACATGGAGAAAAAAAGACCATTTATGAACCAGGAATAGGGCTCTCACCAGATACCAAATGTGCAGGCATCTTAGACTTCACAGCCCCCAGAAATTGAAAATTTTGTTTTATTTTATTAATTAATTTATTTTTGGCTGCGTTGGGTCTTCATTGCTGCATGTGGGCTTTCTCTAGTTGCGGTGAGTGGGGGTTACTCTTTGTTGTGGTGTGCAGTCTTCTCATCGCGGTGACTTCTCTTGTTGCGGAGCACGGGCTCTAGGTGCACGGGCTTCAGTAGTTGTGGCACACAGGCTCAGTAGTTGTGGCTCACTGGCTTAGTTGCTCTGCAGAACGTGGGGTCTTCCTGGACCAGGGCTTGAACCTGTGTCCCCTGCATTTGCAGGCAGATTCTTAACCACTCCGCCACTAAGGAAGTCCCAATTTATGTGTTTTTATAAGCAACCAGTTTATGGTATTATGTTAAAGCAGCCTAAATGGACTAAGACAGTGAGTCTTCCAATGTTATTCATCTTCTTCAAGATTGTTTTGGCTATTCTGAGACCTTTGAATTTCCATATGAGTTTGAGGATCAGCCTACCAATTTCTTCTGCAAATAAGCCAACTGGGATTTTGATAGGGATTGTGTTGACTCTGCAGATTGCTTTAGTGAATATTGCCATCTTAATAATATTAAGTCTTTTGATCCATGAACATGGATGTCTTTCTATTTGTTTAGCTTTTCTTTAATTTCTTTGAACAATGTTTTCTAATTTTCGAAGTGTAAATTTTATACATCATTTGTTCAAATACTTTATGACTAAGTATTTTATTCTTTTTGATGCTATTGTAAGTGAAATTGTTTTCTTGATTTCATTTTCAGATTGTTCATTGCTAGTATATAGAAATACAGTTGTATTTTGTATATTTCTCTTGTAGTTGTGCAACCTCACTGAACTAGTCTATTAATTCAAATAGTTTTTAATGAGTTTCTTAGGATATTCTATATACAAGGTCATGTCATCTGAATATGCTAAAGATAACTTTACTATTTCCCTTCCAATCCAGATGTTATTTATTTCATTTTCTTGCCTGATTGCCCTGCCTAGCACCTCCAGTACAATTGGAATAGAAGTGAGGAAAGTGAACATCCTTGTCTTGTTCCTGATCTTAAGGGAAAAGCTCTCATTTTTTCACCATTAAGTTTGATGTTAGCTGTTGGTTTTTTATAAATGCTCTTTATCAGATTGAGAAACTTTCCTTCTATTCCTAATTTGTTAAATCTTTTAATCATGAAAGAATATTGCATTTTGTCAAATGTTTTTTTTCTTCATCTTTTGGGATGATTATGTGGCTTTTGCCATTTGTTTCTGTTTTTATGGAATATTGCATTGATTGATTTTCAGATGTTAAACCAACCTTAGATTCCTGAGATAAATCCTATTTGATCATGGTTTGCATTCCTTTTTATATGTTTCTGGGTTTAGTTTGATAGTGCTTTGTTGAAGATTTTTGCATCTACATTCATAATAGACATTAGTTTAAAGTTTTCTTTTCTTGTGATGTCATTATCTGGCTTTGGCCTTATAGAATGAATTGGGAAATGTTCTTTCCTCTTCTATTTTTCAGAAGAATTGGTAAAGAATTTGTACTATTTCTTCTTTAAATGTTTGGTAGAATTTACCGGTGAAACCATCTGACTGGATACTATAAAACTCCTAGAGGAAAACATAGGCAGAATACTCTTTAACATAAATAGCAGCAGTATTTTTTTTGAATCCATCTCCTAAAACAAAGGAAATAAAAGCAAAAATAAACAAATGGAACCTAATTAAATGTAAAAGCTTTTGCACAGCAAAGGAAGCCATCAAAAAAACAAAAAGACAACCTACTGAATGGAGGAAAATATTTGTAAATGATATGACCAATAAGGGATTAATAGCCAACATAGAGAAACAGCTCATATAACTCAACATCAAAAAAGCAAAAAACCTGATTAAAAATTGGAATTGTGCATCCTTGAGCCTATCAGCAATGGAGGCCCCTGCAGCTGGATTCTGCCATATCCCTCTGAAAGATCAGGTGTTTCAGAATTGTCCACCAAAGGAACAGAAGAGAGGAGCATTTTTCTACCCACAGCTCCCATCCCCTATCACTAAATGTTTCCTTGTAAAGCGTTAACTCCCTTGCACTTTCAGGATTTCCATGTGTGAGTGCCAAGTGAGTTCTTGTAGATGTTCCACATAGCAGATCCAGGGAAGCAGCAAGGCAGCTGAAGTGTTGTGCTGTTATATGTAACTGCAGGTAAAGCGTCCAGGTAGAAGCTTGTTGTGCCAGTGGCTGGAGTAAATGGTTTGATGGAAGACGTGAATTAGGGTACAAAGCTACTCAATATAGTACATCCATACCTTTTGCTTTCCACTATATTTAATCATTCACAAAGACTTCAAAGCTGTGCTCACCCCTCCAAGTCTACAAAAGGCTTAAACATGAGGGTTCATGGAACAAACTTCAGCTACTACTTCTGCAACTCATTCTAAGGCCACAATATTCATTTCCTTTCTCTATTTCTCACTGTATATTTCCCTCATCTTTATTTAGCACTTCAGTGCAGACAAGTTGCTTGCCTGTAAGGGTAACTCAGAACTTCATCTCTGGGGGATATGAGTCCTCAACGGTTTTACCTTTGTTGAACTGTGGTTTCTGCAGTTTCCCATTTACAGTTATTACTGAACATGGAAGCACTAAATGATGCCCCAGGGAAGCCCTGTGGTACCATATTGGGCTCCTTCCTGTCCATCACTGCATAACAGCATCCCTCCCTCTGCATGATAATGGGATTAATTAGAACTGCCAATATAACAACACCTTTTCTTGCTGGATGTTCTACTGTCACAAGGAGCCCCAGAATGGCAAAGTGGTAGTTGTAGGTTAAGGTTACATGGAATCCAACCCAGCAGAGCCTAACATTTTAGGGACAAGAAGAACAAATTCCGAAAACTACAAACTGGGTATGATAAGTGTTGTCTATCTCACTTGTATCCCTTGGTTTTCTGATCAATTGATTCTGGCTTTTAGGGACACAGCACCATGTTTATCAGCCATTACTTCAGTTCCATAATCCCAGAGCACAGTGTCCCAGACTCGCAGGATGTTGTCCCTGAGGTGGATCTCATAGGAGACTTCAATGAGCCATTCCATCATGCCATTAGGCTGCCTGTTTCTGAGTGATGTGATATACAGTAGGGTTAGTGGATCAAGTGATCAAATGCCCACCGCCATAAAAAGGGTCTTTTAGTTGGCAATGATCGGTAGCATATGCAGCTGTAAAGGTGTTCTGTAAGTCTGTGCATGGTTCCAACAGAGGGACTATAGGCCAGGAAGGCAATCCCATATCTGGAATAGGTATCAATTCCAATACGTAAAATTTGAAATAAGAGTTGTCTGATAAATAAATATTCCAGTAAGTGGCTGGCAGGTCTCCTTGGGAGATAGTGCATCAGACTCTGCTCTTGGCAGGCTGAGCGTTCAGCAGTGACCTTGGTAAGAGGAGTCCCTTGCTGTGTGACCCATACATCACCTTCATTCCTGTCACCATCACCATAGCAACTCTGTTCCAAGGGCCTTTTGTGCAAGCTCTGGGGTAATGGTTACGTCAAAGTGAACTCTAACATGAAACATGAACATGAGCATGTTCTGTGTCCTTTCCAACAAGTTCACCCCATGCCTGTTCCCCAAATTCCTTTGTCTCTGTTCTTCTGATCTCATTCCTTCCCTGCAGCTGACCAATAAGAAGAGCCATTCAGCAATGCCCAGAATTAGATATTATTATACATTTCAGGTCGGGTCATTTCTTCCTCTGTTACAAAACAAGGACCACATGTCCTGTTCTTATCTTTGCCCATTGGGAGTGTTCCCCTCAAGGCCATCTCTGACCAGGCTTCTACATGGCAGCAGCATCAGCCAGCATCAATACCCAGAACTGATCATTCAGAGAATTGGACCCACGTACCTTCTCGTAGGATCTGTCCCCTTGAGGATGTAAGACATGAGTTGAGAGATGGGCTACCTCTTCCTGTAAGTTCTGTGTGCCTTCAATACCTGTCTGTGCCTGATCCTGGAGGTACCATTTCCATCATAGGAAGGATGCTGCTGCAGCCACCCTACATTATGGTTTGATGGATCTGATAGTATCAGTTCATAATGGGCAACCCAGACACATACTTCCTTGGTGTCCCGTGGTCAGGCTCTTAAGATTCTACTAGGGCTTCTTAGAACTCCAAGAACTGTTTTTCAAATGGAAAGTAGTTTTCTTCTGCTAAAGACATGGCCTTATTGTAGAATCCAAGGTATGCACACTGGACTCTTCTATTGAGGCTTGTCAGGGAAAATACACTGCATTCTTATTCAACATGAGTGTTCCTAACACCATGATATCTGTTGGTCGTATGGCCTTAGTGGCAGGACAGCTTATGCTACATCCTGGAATGACTGCCAACACCCTTGCTCTGAACATCCCTGAAATCAGGTCGTTTTCTGTGTCACCTGATAAATGGCTCAAAGCAATATTCCCAAGTGTGGTATGATCTGCCTCTAAAATTCAGAGAGATCCACGAAATGCTATACATTATTTTTAGAGCTATGGGGCATAAGGGCCACAACTTCTTTTCTGCTTGGGAGAGGGTTTCCTGACATGCCAGACCCTGCTCCTGGGATACTGTGGTCTGTATGCTGTAGTCACAGATCTTTGCGGATCAAGACTCCCTGGTTGCCAATTTGGCTTTGCTTTTCCTCAGGGTAATTTCATTCATCTTGCCTCTGTCTGTCAAGTAATGCCACACAGCCTCTGCTGTCCTTATTGAAGCTATAAAACCCAGCCGTCGTTGGCATCTCCTACTGTGAACGCTGTCTTGAAGGACACAGCACCAGGGAGCTTCAAAAAGATGCTGCTGTTCCCCTCGTCAGTGTAATGTCTGGGCCACCAGCTGACTCTCTCCTGGGATTATTTTTATGTCCAATCTTGGGGTGTTACTGCTTTTTGAATCTTCTACTTAAATCTTCTAACAAAATCCCTGTAAACCCCTGGGAACCACCTCCCCAATATGCCATAATGTGGCTTCCTTGTGTCGTGACAATACATGGGACCTTGGGAAACTCTTATTTTCAGAAACCTAAGAGTAGATTCATAGTCACCATCTATTCTCAAAATTACCCACAATTTCAAGACTCATTTCATACACTTCCTGTCCCTTGGGTCTCAATCCAACAGGGATGGAAGTGAAACTAATTCCTTACTGGTTCCTGCTCTCTCTTATTTTCCTGAAATCCTGTCTGTTTTCTCCCCAGATCAGAGCTGGTTTGGCCCTCATTTGGGAGGTGTGGGGGGAGGTGTAGGAGCCACTGCCAGTGCTCATTGATACCTACTCTTCTTTTCCTTCTGGGCGTGTGAGAAATAGAACTTCTTGCCTCCATGCTGTCAACAGAGCCGTCTCACTAGTTCCCACTAGTAGTCTGGGGTCAGATATGTTGTATGTCACCCTGGAGCTGAGGCAGTCATGTTATTAGTCAGCTCAGGCCGCCATAACAAAATACCATGGACTGGGTGGCTTAAACAGTAGGCCTCTGTTTCCTCACAGTTGTGGTAATAGGTGTTGGCAACTTTGGTTTCTGGTGAGAGCTGTCCTCCTCATTATAGACTGCTCCCTGATTGCTGTGACCTCACACTGCTGTCCCACAAGTGAGCAGGGAAGGAGATCCAGCACAAGTTCCTGTGCCTCTTCCACTTCTTATCAGGGTACTGTCCCCATCAGATTGGGACCCATCCGTAGGACCTCATTTCATACTAATCAAAATAAAGGTCCTGTCTCCAAATACAGTCACACTGAGGGCTAGGGCTTCAACATATGAATTTTGGGGTGACACAATTTGGTCCATAACAGGAGGGAATGTCTCCTGTGTCATCCTCCAACTTGCCTGGGCAACCCTGAAAGCCGTGTGTTCAGATGGCACAGATGTTCCAGATGGAAGGGAGCTGAGTGATGAGCCATGGCTTGGAAGGTGCTACCTTGGAGAGTCAATGGGACCACAGAGAACTTGGATTAAGGAACAAGATGTATGTAGTCATGGAGCTATGGGGGCTGCTTTGTTACTACAGCACAACCCATCTTATCCTGACTAATACAGGGGACTGTAGCCCCTGGTATGTATATGCTCCCCAGTTTTTGCCTCACGACTATCCCAAGGTTCTTTAAATCTAGGAAATTTTATGTAATTTTTCTGTATAAGAGTGGTCATAATTTCAAGAATAGGTAATATTTTGTGTATTGCTTCCCCCCATGTCATGATATAGTTCCATAAAGATCATTTTACTGACTCCACAATACTTTGGTCCAGAGGCTGAGATACTCTAATTCTGAAGACATTCTTTTCATGTAAGTTATTATTTTATATATAATTTTGTTTGTTAATGAAAAGCTTCCATTTACATTGAAGAAAACAGTGCCTCTCCTGGAGTGAATCATCACAATTTAAAAATATACCTTTATTTTTAATTTAAAATAAATGTGATGGGGGACTTCTCTGGTGGTCCAGTGGTAAAGAATCCACCCTGCAATGCAGGGGATGCAGGTTTGATCCCTGGTCAGGGAACTAAGATCCCACATGCCATGGAGCAACTAAGCCCACGTGCTGCAAACTACAGAACCCATACCCTCTGGAAGCTGCACACCACAACTACAGAGCCCACA
This sequence comes from Phocoena phocoena, assembly GCF_963924675.1. Taxonomy (NCBI): domain Eukaryota; kingdom Metazoa; phylum Chordata; class Mammalia; order Artiodactyla; family Phocoenidae; genus Phocoena; species Phocoena phocoena. Next base: position 55,780,586 of record NC_089228.1, on the reverse strand, counting down.
CACCCTAGAACCCGCGCACCACAACTAGAGAAGAGAAAACCCACACACCGCAACTAGAGAGAAGCCCATGCACCACAACAAAGAGCCCGCGTGCCGCAACAAAAGATCCCACATGCCTCAACAAAGATCCCACGTGCCACCACTAAGACCTGAAACAGCCAAAAAAATAAAATAATATAAGGTAAATAAATCTTTAAAAAAGTAAAATGAATGTAATGTTCAGATTCATGAAGCCATGGTATCTTTCATTTCTCAAAACATGACATTTTCTATATTCTCTCTTGCTCTGGCTCTCAAGTAGCTTTATTTATGTGCTACTCTCCAGGTACACAGAGATTTCTCATGGAATGAATTGTGTTGAACAAATAACAGAAAATTCCTCCCCTAAGGAGATTGGAGTCTGCAGGCGAATCACCTAATCCAGAATGCGGAATAAAGAACAAGCATTGTGTGTGGGGTAGGGTTGTTTCTGGAAAGATCCGCAGCAAGGTGTTTTTTTAGCCTCACACACAATTGATGCTATGGTTCAATGATTTATCAGTAAAATGAGACATTTAACAATGAAACAGGCCATTAGGAAGCCACCAGTGGGTCATTTCAGTAGGCATTTCCATTTTAAGGATGGCCTCAGCCTTGTAGCAGAGAATGACAGAGAAATGCTTACCCTTGCGGAGATCTCGGCATGGCTAAGCTATTTTTTACTGCCTTTACGTGGTACCTGAAGGGAACATAAGAGGACAGAGGAGCAAATACAGTCGGCCTTCCATCGCACCCGTGACAATACCATCTCCAATTATAGCCCTCCAAGAGATCTCTGAAACTATGTTTCTGAAGTGGTCATTTATTAAAGGCTTAGGGCTCTTCTGATAAATAAACTGGGAGGTTCTGTCATTCTCTCAGGGCTGAAGGAGACAGCTCTGGGGCTCAGTGTGTGATCAGGGACTGTGTGGGCTGAGGCGGGGGGGCAAGGTGCAGCTCAGGGCTGTGATTCAGCCCCTGAGTAATGGAGTGACAGGCTGGAGGCGACTTCATTATGTGTGATGCGGTGGCCCCATCCATCCACGAGAAGTGAGAGCACAGTGAGAGGGCAGGAGGTGTGGGATGGGAAAGGAAGCAGGATGTGCTGGCAGAGCAGGTGGTCTCGGGAGTGAGAGAGGTGTATGAGTGAATCCTGGATGAACAGGGAGATTTAGGACAGGTTACCCAGCTTCTCTGAGCCTCGATTTCCCCATCAGTAAAATGGGGATAAGAACAGTGCCTTACATAAGATCTGTGGTGTGTATTTGATAAAATGAGGTGTAACTGAATCACTTGGCCACACAGTAGAAATGAACACAACATTGTAAATCAACTATATTTCAATGAAATATAAAAAATTAACAAATAAAAAAATACTTTGGATTAAAGTACTGAGCCTAGTACCTGACAACAACCACAATAGTAATAACAACATTCACTTCTGTGACCAGCTGCCAGGTGCTTATATATATAAAAGCATATAAAATCTTCCACTTCAAGTCTAACTGTTAGCTCAAGAGGGATATGGAAGTAAAAAAATATCTTCCTTAAAATCCCTATGGAACAACTTTAGTGTTTTGGCTGCTTGACAGTCTAGGAGGATGGTTTGGGGGGAAATTATAGTGGGTGTTTCAATGTGTGAGTTGGGATGGTAGAAATATTTACCATCTTCCTCAAATATGTGGAGATCAGTTGAGACAGTACCTATTCATGTTATAAAATACTAGACATTACTAATGATAATTATGTGGTATAGATGCTATGCATTTGATAGTTTCAGCTGGTTTTTCTAAAATCAGATATTCAAAGATTCCTTAGTCCCCTGGGGCCTGTTTGGGTACATCAGGGAACTGGAATAAGTGGGTTTTTTTGTCTCTTTGTTTGTTTTTTTAATTAATTTATTTTATTTTATTTTTGGCAGTATTGGGTCTTCGTTGCTGCTTGCGGGCTTTCTCTAGTTGTGGTGAGCGGGGGCTACTCTTCATTGTGGTGCGTGGGCTTCTGATTGCGGTGGCTTCTCTTGTTGCAGAGCATGGGCTCTAGGCACACAGGCTTCAGTAGTTGTGGCACCCAGGCTTAGTTCCTCTGTGGCATGTGGGATCTTCCCGGACCAGGACTCAAACCTGTGTCCCCTACATTGGCAGGCAGGTTCTTAACCACTGCACCACCAGGGAAGCCCTGGAATAAGTGTTTTATATGAGGATTGTTTTTCATGTGCCAATAGGCTAAGGGAGTGTTATAAACATAACTTAGAAAACCAAAGTTATGCCTGCCCTCAAGGACTTCACACGAGAGAATGAGGTATGCTAAAAGGTGAATCACCATAGTGAGGGGTGGACACAATAATAGCCCAGATATTAGTATCAGGGAGGAGAGTCATTGGTAAGACCATTTTGTTTGTGGGTTATTGGTGGCAAGCAACAGAAATTATTTGTGGGTATTTTAAACAGAAGAGGAACTTTTCAAGACTACATTAGGTAGGCCACTGAATTGCTTGGAAGAATAGAAAACTAGGTTGGCAAAATAGGCAGAAGAAAAGGGAAGCCAGAAACTACAAACCAAATCCTGCCAGTGGGTCAGTCTGCTGAGGATGGCGTGGCTGTCGCCACTGAGTATCAGTGCACTGTCCTCAACTGGCACCACCAGTGGCCCAGGGTGCTGCCCGTGATCCACTCTGGACTCAATGCCTTTGGCATGTGGACCTGTTTGATAGAATGTAGGTCTCATCCTTTCTCTCTTGCTGCAGGGGACCTGGGGAGTGAGTCTTTGGCAGCTTCTATAGTTGGAGCAGGTTCTTTTTCCCTTATAAATATTATTTGTAAAGTGACGTAAATTCTCCAAAGGTAGGAAGGGAGTTCAGACACTGGCCAGCCAGAAACACATGTTGCAGATACTGGAGGTCACGTTTTCATCTTTGCTGGTTTTCTTGTGCCTATCAATAAACAGCAAGTTGATTGATTATCATTTCATATTTATGGATGAATATATGTTAAGCTACCATTACATGCTATAGTAATTGATCAAAAGAAGATCCCCTATACCTCCATAAACTGTGTGTTTGTTCCTTGTTTCTTTCCAAACCAGGCATGAGATGTGCACTTACACAAGCTCCCCAACTCAAATCATGGCTCCGTACCAAAGAACTAATAAGCAAGCCCAAGTTTCTTTTGTTTTTTTGTGTTTTTTTGAATAATTACTTTACCTATTTCTTTCTTACCAATTCAGGCAACATACTTTTTCTCAAGGAAATTACATTTGCTTATGAATGTAAGTGAATAAGCAGAATGACAAGAGTTTGCTTCAGCTAGAATTAGATGGATATTGCAATTATTGGAGGAAAGAACATTTTCCTAAATTCAGCTATGAATCCTCTACAGATCAAAACAAGGACCGCTTGTAAGATGGTTCTCTTGCTTTAATACATATTATATTTTGTGAGCATATAAAAACCTCTTATGTGGTAAAATACTCTTTTTGGCATTGAGGAAAACACATATATTCTGAATTTCATCATGATAGGGAGAACAGAAAAGCTGAGATTTTTGGGTCAAAAAAGGGGAGATTATGAGCTTTGAAAGTGTGTGTGATAAATACTGAAAAGGTACTGTCATGGATGTCTTTGCAGCTCAAAAGTATATTAGACCTGGAGTCTCCACTTAGGATTATAACTAGAGTTTCCTGGCCATGTTCTGCCAGGCCCTATTATTGAAATGGTGCAGGACCCTATGGTCCTTGCCCCGCCACGTCCTCAGCCTGCCTTTTGTCTGTGGAAAAACTTGAGTCGAAGAATAAGTCTAATCAGAGAAGTGAGAAAATGCAGAAACAAAGGAAAACAGTCCAACAAGACTAAATAATAAAAGTTCAGTCATTAAGCAAAGTCAAGGACCTTTTGTTCCTTTTCAAGGGCTAGAGATAATATTCTGAGCCATATTCTGTGAGCTGTCTTATATACTGAAACCCCCACCAGGTGCAAGAAGTTAATACATGATGACCAGACTGTAGCCATGACATAAGCTGCCACAATTCTGAGAACTGGCCTCAAAGAAATGGGAACAAACCGACCCTGGAACTGAAGACTAGCTGTACTTAAAACAATCAACATGATGGTGGCCAGACCACCGATGACCAGTGTCAAGATGACTGTCAGAGCTGACTGTGCTGTTTCTGCATGTAGCCCCCTCCCTCTGTCTATAAAAGCTCTTGCCCACTGATTGTCAGGAGTCCAACCACCAGTTGCCAGCCTCCAAAATAAAGCAAGCTTTCCTTTCCACCAGCTTTGTCTCTTTATTGGCTTTTGAGCAGCGGGCAGCTGGACCTACTTTTGCTAACAGATTTTGGTTCCCAGCGTGAGGCTGGGCTCTCGCGATATCTGGCTCCCGGGTTTTCCGGAGCAGGGCTGCCGGCATAAAGAAGCTTTGGGATGGCTGCGAGGACCTGTCTGCTCGTGGCTCACTGGCCCTGACCTGAGAGGGGTCTGGCAGGGACATTCCTAGCAGCTGCTCAAACCATTTATTTGGGGGCCCCTCACTGTTTCTCCCCTGCTTGGCACTGGCTGTCAATGTATGCTTTCCCTTGCTGGAACGGAAAGATGCCTCTGGAAGAGCTGACAAGCTCCAAGACCAAGTAAGTCCACCGGTGTGCACCCGGCAAACTTCTCTTTTGAGCACGAAGTGTGATTTGGGTGTTTTGCCGGTTGGTTCTGACGTCAAGGCCCGTTTGTGAGCACAAAGTGCTATTTGGGCGTTTTTGCCAATTGGTTCTGACGTGTGTCTGACGTTGAAGACCGTTTGTGTTGTTAAGTATTTGTTTGGGACTCCATATGGGTCAACCTCTCCATGACTTGTGACTGTTCTGTCTTTTGGTGTGTGAGGGTATATTCCATTTGTGTGATTGGTATTCTTGTTGCCTTTTGTAGAATGGGAACAATATATGGCAACAGTATTCTTTAGACTCTGGAGAAAATTGGTTAAGATGAAACTCTTCTGAAACTCCAAAACTGATTCTTTTTGCATATGCAGTTGGAGAAAACTAGCTTGATAAAATACTTTTTTCAGAATCTTGACCCTGAGAGAACAGTGTTACCACTTTCGGTAACATTAGGTGCCCCTTTTTACGTTTCTGTTAACATCCCATGATCCACTCTTCTCCCGCATCTATCTCAATTTTTAGTTTACTTGTTTGTTTCCCTAATAGTTGATAACCTTTTTGAGGGCAGAAACTGTGTTCGTTCTCTCTAGAATTGCTAACTTTTACCGTGGCTCTATCAGTATCTAATGACTTGAACATAGAGAGCTGAATCGTGTCATGGAATTAAAGTATTTATGTTTTATGCAGAGTAATATTCCAGTCAAACAGTAGGTTTTGAGTATGTACCATGAGCCTGGTGGTGTGTTAGGTAATGCTGCTAGATGTGACATGTAACAGACATGATTTGTCTTTCTTGGATCTTGGAATCCAGAAGAATGTTCTTCAAGGAACAAGTAATGTAAAATTATATATGGCTCAAGGGATAGAGAAGAAGTTCCAAAATGCATTTCTGGCCAGATGATTGTGAATTATGTAAATGAGCAAAGATATTAATGTGTTATGTAGAAATGCTGCTGATAAACATAGATTTTAAAATCATTCTAGAGTTTTTCTTTAAAATCTCGTCTAGTTAGCAAACAGTGATGACAGCATCTCACTGCTTCCCTCAGCAATATATAACCTATACATGAAAAATGGACATATATTAAATTAAGGCTATAGAAGGAAATCACATCCTCCAATATACTAGAACAAAGAGGGATGGATAAAACAGAAAGGTGAAAATGTCATAAATGGATAACATAAATATTATGAGTTTTCCTAAGGTATTTGTTCCTGAGGAATAATCAAGGACTTTTTGATGATGGCCATTCTGGCCAGTGTGAGGAGGTACCTCATTGTACTTTTGATTTGCATTTCTCTAATAATTAGTGATGATGAACATCTTTTCATGTGTCTATTGGCCATCTGTATGTCTTCTTTGGAGAAATGTCTATTTAGGTCTTCTGACCATTTTTTGATTGGGTTGTTTGTTTTTCTGTTATTGAGTTGTATGAGTGAGCTGTTTGTATACATTGGAAATTAAGCCCATGTCAGTTGCATCGTTTGCAAATATTTTCTCCCATTATGTAGGTTGTCTTTTTGTTTTGTTTATAGTTTCCTTTGCTGTGTAAAAGCTTATAAGTTTGATTAAGTCCCATTTTTTAATTTTATTTCTATTGCCTTGGGAGACTGACATAAGAAAACATTGGTACGATTTATGTCAGAGAATGTTTTGTGTTTGTTCTCTTCTAGAAGTTTTATGCTGTCGTGTTTTATATTTAGGTCTTTAGGCCAGGCATAAGAATTACTCTTGATTTCTTTTTTGATAGATTACTAGACTTCTAGATCAGATGATTGAAAAAAAATCAAGGTCTTCATTAATTTCAGCAAGTCATTTGACAGTTTTTACTGATTTCCTGTTGACAAATTGGAACTCCGTCAATAAAGAATGTGATTGTGAGGTTTTACTCTGAGAGTGGCCTAGGATGCCCTGTCCTACCCTTGTCCCTCCCCTTTCACAAAGCCAAATGTAGGCTGAAAAGGTGTGCAAATGCCTGAAAACTGAGGATCACGTATTAATATGGAATTCAAGATGGTTTAAGCTGGTTGGAACAAATAGCCCAAACCAAGACAACTCCATTTATCATGATTAAATTCAGATACAATTGTTTAGGTTAGGAAACAAAGAAGAACAGAGATGGGGAGACCTATCTGGGCTGCTCTCAACATATACATGAACAGATTTTTTTTTTTTTTTTTTTTTTTTTTTTTTTTTTTGCAGTATGCGGGCCTCTCACCGTTGTGGCCTCTCCCGTTGCGGAGCACAGGCTCCGGAGGCGCAGGCTCAGCGGCCATGGCTCACGGGCCCAGCCGCTCCGCGGCATGTGGGATCTTCCCGGACCGGGGCACGAACCCGCGTCCCCCGCATCGGCAGGCGGACTCTCAACCACTGCGCCACCAGGGAAGCCCTGAACAGATTTTTATACAAATCAAGTCTTCTGCTAGGGAACAGAATGATGTAGCTGTTAAGCATTCTAATTTTTCTGTGGATGGCATTAATAGCAGGTTAATGTGAAATCTGAGGGACCTGAAGTTTCTGTCCTAAGCTGGGCTTCTCAGTTCACACCAGAGAACGGTATGTAGTAGCTGATTCAGTGATAAGCCAAGAGGAGAGTGATCAGAGAACTTCCCTGAAATTAAAACAAAACCCAAAACTTCTCTGATGGTACTGTGGATATTTGGCTTAAGGCAGAAAGATTTTAGGGCCACACTGATAACAATTTTTATTTATAAAGGGCTTTTATGTAGAAGAAAGAATAGATTAATTTTGCATTATTCTAGCAGATGGTAGAAATTGTAATAAGGATGTGGAATGTAATTCATGACAAAGAACTTTTTAGCTATTAGAACTGTGTGAAATTGGGGTAGAAAGTCTTAGGAGGCACTGAGCTCCCATGATTGTTAGTGTTCAGACGTGTAACCGACAGCTCTCCAGGTGGGGATTTTTACATGGAGGGAAAGTTGAATTGAATGGTAGTCTAAAGACTTCTAACTCTGGGGTGGTCTGAGCTTGTAGATTCTGTTTGTGTTTATTTTTTAACTCCAGAGGCTAACTTTTAATATCTTAAAATCACCCTTATGTTACAAGATGTCTTGCTAAAGATAGTAAACAGAATCCATTAGGAGGAGACAAAATGCATTTGGCTTGCTGTTCTTTGATAGGTCTTAGCTGAGATTGACATTAACTGTGGCATATGTATGTGTCAGGTTCTATCTTTATTCATGATTGTTGCTTTTTGCTGTATATGATGCTGTCATTCTTCACATATTCCAATCTTTCTTTTAACTCCCCTCAGAATTAGCTTTAACAATGAATAAAAACTTTAAACCATTACATTTTACTATGCTTTTAAATAACTGGAGCAAGAGTTTTGTATTTGAATTGAATTGTAATTCTAGGTGGCACACTGATTGTTAATGTAAACTTTCATAGCCTAGGCATGTAGGCAACATTTGGCACACTTATACTCTGCATTGATACTATAATTATGACCATGTTTATTGTATATTTTGTCATTTGTGGGACATACTTATGATCACTTTATGTGCTTTATCTTGTTTAATCCTTACAAAAATTCTAATAACACTCCCATTTTATGGATGGGGAGACTACTGTTTAGAGAGTATAAGCTGTTTTTTATGGTGATTCAGAGCAAAGGCTTTTCTTTTACCTTGTTATCACCATAGGGTAGCAAGATTTATTTTGCATACACAAGAATCTGCAGTTCCATTCCACCATCCCCCTCCAACCTCTCAGGAGCAGACATTTCTGGAATTTTCTTTAAACTACCTTCCCCCACCTTTAAAAATTTTTTTTGGTACACATGAAAAAAATAATCAGGCTTTTTATTTTTGACTAATTATTTCGTCTTTCCAGCCTATTTTACAAGTTTCAGTTCTAAACATTTAGGCCTCCTTCCAAAGTTAAGTTTTTAAGATTTTTGCACTTAGGTAATTCTAACTATGCCACGTTCCCAGCTATCATTCTCCCTAAAATGTCTCCAAGACTGAACGATAGTCAATCAACTGGGACTATTCGATGGAGTCCACAATGGGTAGAGTTCTGACCTAGTTGCCCTGGAGAGTAACCCAAGAAAGAGAAGATTGTCAACCTACTGAAACACAAAGTCATGTAGGAACGCTTTCAGAGGGATGTACGTAGAGCAGGGATAAATTAATCAAATGGTAGGGGTCAACTAGCTAATCTGTTGTATTTCTATAGAACGTTGACAACCATGGCTGAGCTTATTATTAAAGGTTTTTCAATGCAAATATTATGAGGCATTCTGCAGTCAGAGCAGATTCCCTACCTTTTTATTTGTTCCAGCCATGCAAGATTAGTCATTGATTTCAGCAACAAGGGGCACATACAATACTGTCACCTGCCGTTGATTGCCTTTCTCTTGTTCACTGAGCATGCGACAGGAGACAGCAAGGTTACTTAGTGGGATATATTAATTCAGCCAAGTATCTAAATACACAGCCAAGCCTATTGAGATAAGGCTGTGACATATCTATAGCAGTTCCCCTCCCTTCTTGTTTATGTGACTGAATTTGCTTTCCTTGTGGATAAATCCTTTGAGAGCCACTCTCATTGGGTACCCTATTGCAGAGGGGCCAGAGATGTGTCTAAGTCATTAGTTCTTTATTAGTTTGGGGACCATAGAAAAAATGCTTTAGTGAAAACCTCTCTCTCGCTCACTGGCTCGCTGTATTTCCCTGTCTCCCTCCCTCCCTTCCTCCCTTCCTGGCTCCCATAAGTATATGTTCACTCTTATGCCCATTTCTCAGTTAATATAGAGTTTGGTGTAATTAATTGGCTCCTAAAATCACAGAATGGGGCAAGTCCTCTCTATGCTATAATTCTGTAGGGAGACGGATTGTAAAAAAAAAAAAGATTTTGATGAATGGGTGCTCCAAATTTCCATTGGAAAGTCTCTAGCCAAAAGTCTCATGCTATTCAGAGACATGATTATCTGATTGGATGCAGGGCTTGGCAGAAATCACTTTTTAACTCAGACGTGGGATGGCGACAGAGTCTCATTACGTTAATTTTATTTACAGGGCAGCCTGGTTTCCTGTGCTGCGAGCTGGGTGCTTATTCAGCTGCCTTGGCTTAGGTGGGTTTTCTGCACAGCATATTTTTGTTTCCAAACCATTTTGGCCCTGGAAAGATGTCTGGCCTCGTTTCACTTTCGTAAACTCTGATGAAAGCCACAGAAGTTTCCAGGGAGCCAGAGCAAGCCACTTGTGGGGCCCTTCCTTGCACTGTGTGAATGGCTACTGGAGGGTGGGTTCTAATCAGAAGACACTCCTGTTTCCTGAGGCTTTTGCCTTCACATAAGAAGGGAATGTTGTCACTGAATGTGGCATGGACCTCTCTGTGCCACCTCCCAGGAAGGGCTGAAAGCCACTAGATCTGCGACTTTTCTTTATGGGTAGATGTGGGGTCTTATCACACACTCTTATCCTCCCCCAGGATGCTCTGCGTTCATACTTATTACAAAGGATGTGGAAAAACTGAAAAAAGAGTCTGGATCTGGCTTTGAAGCTGCTACTACTGTTTTTGTTCCATTTGCTTCTCTAAGTACTAATGTTCGTACACATTATAGGGTACCTACACATATACCTTCTCATGGAAGCATCGTAACACATGGATGAAGGATGTGGAAACAGTGATGTTATTTCATAGAATAGCCTCAAAGGGGCCATTTTATATAGGTCACCCTGCTCAAAAGTGCTGGAGGTGGAATTTAAAGTCTCTGACAAGTAGTCAATGATTTCTTTTTTCTCACTCAAGAATGGTCCCAATCAAAATTAATATGTTAATTAATATGTTAATCTGAATAAGTTATTAAATTTATCAGGATAGACATTGTATCACATTTGGAAAACAATGATAGATTAGACTACTCAGATCACAAGAAGATACTGATGACTGCTGAGAAATCAAATCAGAGCTAAATTTACATTTATGTTCAGCAATAAAAATTCAATTCAATTATTTCAAAATATACAAAATTGTATTTTGTGTTGGGTGTGGCTGCATTGAATAGGCTATACATGAAAGGGACTGAGGTTTCCTGATGTAGGAGTGCTGACAAAGGGCTTCAACAGCCCTGTTTTTAATGATACAGGCTTAGTTTGTTCTGAAACTGAGGTATTTGCACTTCAGGGCTGTGAAAATGCACTTATTTATGAATATATAGGCATGAACTGTTAGTAGAGTTCATCCCAAACCAACTGGGACCAAAAGCTCCTTTTTACCAAGTTCATGCTGTCTCTGGGTCCTATGCTGAGTACTTTGCTGATGTTATTTTGTGATTTACTAGTCACTACCAGGTAGCAGGTTAGGGACCACTAGCCTGATGACGACATGGGGTCCCAGAGAGTAAAGGACTTTGCCCGTACCTGCAACTCCTGCAGCCACTGCCCCAGGCACCCAGCAAGGTCTCCTGCTCTTGTCTTGATGGGTCTTCTTAACCCAAAGCTGCTTCAGTTACCAGGACGCAAGGGAGATGAGCTCCTCCTCTCCTTACCTGCCCCCCTCCCCACAAGAATGCAAAACTCAGGTTGAATAGGAATTAAAATGTCAGGCATTTATATTTGTTTTAGGGCAGGCTTGGAGAAATAGGGACTTTCAACAATTTATCTTTCATGCTGGAAAAAAGGAAAAAGAAAGTAAGAAAAAAAAAAGGAAGAAAACAAGCATTTGCTTCAGTGACTAGATGTATAAAGGCTAAGATGTTTCTCTTATACTGAAAGATCTGGGTAATTGCCTCAATTTTCCACTTCTCTTTTTGTGTGCAGACATGGCCTAATTTTTTTTTTTTTTTTTTTTTCGGTACGTGGACCTCTCACTGTTGTGGCCTCTCCCGTTGCGGAGCACAGGCTCCGGACTCGCAGGCTCCTGACGCGCAGGCTCAGCGGCCATGGCTCACGGGCCTAGCTGCTCCGCAGCATGTGGGATCTTCCCGGACCGGGGCATGAACCTGTGTCCCCTGCATCGGCAGGCGGACTCTCAACCACTGCTCCACCAGGGAAGCCCAGACATGGCCTCATTTTTTTAGAGCTTTTTCAACCAATAAGTTTCCAATATATTTGAAGTTTTCAATTGTCTCAAGTAGAACGTAATAAGATCCTTTTCTTTGGGGCATCTTGTAAACATATTTTTAAAGAATTATTAAAACATGCGTACTTAGCACTGTTAGCAAATAATCACAACCCTTCACTAGCAGCTGCTTTGAGGGATGATAGAAACTGTGCAGCAAGTTAGGACGACAATAAACCATTAACACTACACATCAAATATAAATGTCATTTTTCTGCCTGCTTCCCATCTCTTACAAAAAGTAAGCTCGATTTTGTACTAAACACGTCTCAATTGTAATTTTAAAAACATAATTATCTTGATTCTTCTTAGAGACTCAAAATTGTTTCCATTTTTCCAGATTTTTAAGGTTGACAAATTAAAACAGGATAGTTTAGAACTGATTTCTTCAGCAGCTGAGATTGTTTTCTGTAACATTTTGTTCAGAAACAATTTCCATAGTAGAATCATCAACCAGAAAATCAGGACTGATACAGAGAAAGCTATAGCCAGATGGGGACCACAGTTGGGTGGCAAAGTGTTTGGAATATAAAGAAGAAATGTCTGTAAATTTCATAATGGGGAAATTGAATGAGCAGTTCAAATTTATGATCTCAACGCTGTGATTGAGCCAAAGGCAACTCTTGGCACTTGAGTCCTAGTACATCTTCCTTGTTCTACTAGATTTCCTGACTTCAGGGAACCCAGCTGGTGGATGGGAAAAGTGATGGTAATGGTTCAAATCTGCAGCTAATGTCACCTAACTTCTGATTTTACTCTCATTTTATTATGTCAAATGACTATCTTAATTTACCTCAGCAGGTTGAATTTTTAGAAATTTGCTTTTATATGATGATTACCTTAACATTCAGAAAATAATGCAAGACTATATTATTACATATTCTTATATGCATAACATATTGAAAGATTTCATCTACACTCAGTGCCCACAGATTTTAGCTGATATAGCTGCAACATACATCCAAGAAAATAAGCCTTATTTCAGGGTCCAGAAGTAGTTGATAAACCTTCAAACAATTAGCAAGAAGATCTCCTGCATCTTTTTCTCCATATTGTTCAAAATGTTCTAAGCAAGATTGGGACATGTAATGCAGAGGAACAGGACTTTGGGTCCTGCCTTCAAAGGTAATAACTGGTTTTCAGTAAGGAATGAGGCTCAGTGAGAGGTGGCTATGAAATAACCACTCCTCATTCCCAAATGAAACATTGAATCCTGGACCCAGGAGAGCAGGTGAAAAAATGGTGGATCTGTCTTGCCCTTTCATTTCTTTGGCATTGGTTGTTCATTCATGCATGCATGCATTGAGTCATTTGACAGTTGAATGCCCATTTTCCGCCACCCATTGTGCTAATTGCTGGGGACAAAACAGTGAGCAAAATTGAAATAGTTCTATTCTCCATGGAGTTCAATGGAGGATATAGATAAATCAATGGGCAGTTACCATAAAGTTTGCCAAGCCCATGGTAAAATTGTGTAGGGTGATGAGGGTGCATGTAGCAAAAGCATCTAACCCAGACTGTGGGGTGGTGGTAGGGGGTCAGGAGGCTTTCCTGAGCAAGTGATATTTGTCCTGAAATCTGAAGAGTTGGTTAGGCCAAGGAATATGGGCTTAGCAAGGTGGGATGTTGTCTCTCCTTAAACGTTTATCTAAAATATGGGATTCAGGGAACAGAAGAATGCTCCAGAAGAATCCTCTTCTGTGAAGGTCACCTTATATCTACCAGGAGATAAACTGCCACCTCAGGACATTTGTTTTTATGTAGATTATGGACGTTGAGACAGATCAGTTAAATACACAAAGTCTTACTGCTAAAGAGTGATTTTTAACTGGAGCTGTTTATACTTGGGAATGTCCAACTAATCCATCTTTGTTTGGATTGACTCGTTAAGAAAAGAACTGGGCTTCCCTGGTGGCGCAGTGGTTGAGAGTCCACCTGCCAATGCAGGGGACATGGGTTTGTGCCCTGGTCTGGGAGGATCCCACATGCCACGGAGCAGCTGGGCCCGTGAGCCATGGCCACTGAGCCTGTGTATCTGGAGCCTGTGCTTCACAATGGGAGAGGCCACAACAGTGAGGCCCACGTACCGCAAAAAAAAAAAAAAAAAAAAGGACTGACAGTTCTGTACAAATTTATTCATTCTAGTCTCCATGGTCATCCCAAAATCACTGAAAAAAATCAGGGCATCTAAAGTTTAATGGAATCCCTAGAGAAAAATTTCAAAGTTTCCTTGGACTTGACATTGGTTAACACTTACCAAATATAATATACAGTGTTTGGGCTCAGGTGGGTAGGGAAATTTAGATGGAGACATAAATTCTGAAAATGTCTACTATTTTCTGTCCTTCGTCTACATGAAAAAAAACCTTGATAGCAGTAAAGAAATCAGCCTGAGAAGCAGATTATCCCGTGTTTTTGAACTTGTAATTCTGTATCACCCACAAAATTGTGTGAATTCCTATTTAACATTTGTATTTACTTGTTCAGGTTGACACTAGGTAAGTTCCAATCTTCTGCCCAAACAAGCTGAATGACTAACAGCACTTTTTCTGTTGAATATCACATCAGCTATAAGCCACACGAAAGGATAAATACATACTTACTGGAATTATTGAATGTGAAAAAAATCACTTAATAGTCCCTTAACAAAATCCTGAAATATTGTTGAATATGTTGTCAATAGTGGCAGTTTTTAAAACTTGGGCTAAACTTTAACCTGCTCTTTGAAAGAATTCATTAAAATGCTACTAAATGGTTTCATGGAAAACGTGTTTGCTTTGGTCCGATTTAATAAACATGTGTTAAGCTCCCTGTATGCACAGTTCAGTGTAACCTTCCCACCCCTCTGGGTCAGGGAGAGCTTTAAACACTCAGGTAGAGCACCTCTTCATTCAGCTGTGGCAATGGCATTCCTCTATCAGAATTTTGTGTTTTCTTGTAACATTTCCCCCAGTTTTATTACATTCTATCAAAAGAGTACAAAGTGATCACAGAAAATTAAAAAAATAAATTATCTGTATTCCCATTATCTAGTTAGAATCATTTTACTGTTTTGTTCTCTTTTAATTCATATTTTTTTCTGTATCTAAATTAGGATTCTGATATATTTATTACATCTATTATTTACTAATGTGCTTTTACCAGGTTAGTAAATAATCTCCATGTCATGAGCATTTCCTTATTTTTACATTTTTTCAGGACTGTGATTTTCAGTAGCTGAATTCACTGTATGAATGAAGTCATGTAAACAATTCTGTATTGTTGGGCATTGAATTAACTAGGGGAGAGGCTCCGCAGATGTCACAAAGAGACCTGAGCTTTGGTCATTCAGATATGACAGAAGCTGACAACATAGAGAGAGGCAGGTGGCCTCGCTGTGATAGGGGGCTTTGCTCTGTGAGGTCCCCTAGAAATCCAGATTTCTTCTGTATTGTTTCTCTACCATCTCCAAGGGTGTTGCCTTCTTTTGTGTGCTTGGAATTATTTCACGAGCTCCATGCCCTTGCCCTTTATAGGAAAGGCAAGTTACTTTCTTATAAAAATGTCATCTGATAAAACCTGGGGAGGAGAGTGGTGGTGTTTTTACAAAGTGAAGGAGAAAATGGAGAGTGGGGAGGAATTAATAATATCTGCTGTAGGCATATAGATTTTTTCTTAGTTTTTTCTATTGTAAATATCATATAGAACTTTCTTGTATATTAGTATTAATGTGCATATTTGATAACTGATTTGAGATAAATATGGAATATTAGGTAAACATATGTTTTTACATCTTTTCATCTATACTCTTTGAATGCCTTTCAGAATGCTTCCATCTTGGTTATTAACTTTTATTTTAATCACTGAGATTCTTTAGTTTAAAATGGCATTTCATCACAGTATTCATTTGCATTCATTTCATTACTAGTAAGCTTGAGTATTTTTCAGGATTATTGATCATTTATTTGTATTTTGTGATTTTAACTATGGCTATTCCTGGCCAGTTTTTCTTAGAATTACTTTTTCTTCTGATTTGTTAAATTCTGATTACCTCTTGTGATACATATGACATATATTTTCCCATGTAATCATTTTTCTTTTAGTTGTATTTATTCTTTCATTAGAGTTTTTTATTTTTATGTTTGTGAATCTATCCATATTTTCCATGATATCTTGTTGCTTCTTTTTGTTTTTTTGTGTTGCTTAGTAAGACTTACACAAAACTGAATTGAGATAAATAATTGCCATTTAAAAGAATTATTTTGCTGTTTTTCCTTATAGTAACATCTTAAATCTCTGTGGTTGAAAACCAACAAACATTTTTTTGATCATTTTTTTTCACTGAATTACTCAACAAAATTTTTATTAGTTGTTGAGTATATGCCAGGCATTCTGCTAAGTAGATGCCATATACCTCAGAGCTTGTGCAATGAGCATGATATTGATATTAATGAATTCCATCTTTCTCCAAGAGTTTGAAATGCCGTTTTTTCCATACATAAATTCTTATATATTTTGGATCTGCTTTTGGCTTTCTTTTCCATTAGAGTTTGTTACTTTTTACTCTGGTATCAGCCTTAGATGGGGTTGGGGGGAAATATGTCCTAATTAATACAAAAATCAAATAAAACTCAAGATTCAATGAAACAAATCTCATCTAAATTCCTGGTATGAGGGTGATAATGTTAATATTATTTTGTTACATAGTTTTGAGGGAACTATTAAAAAACAAAATAAAATAAGAAAGTATATTTTTGTGTTATATACATTTTAATACTCAATTATTAGGATAACCAGTTTTTTTTTTTTTTTAAACATCTTTATTGGGGTATAATTGCTTTACAATGGTGTGTTAGTTTCTCCTTTATAACAAAGTGAATCAGCTATACATATACATATGTTCCCATATGTCTTCCCTCTTGCGTCTCCCTCCCTCCCACTCTCCCCATCCCACCCTTCCAGGCTGTCACAAAGCACCGAGCTAATATCCCTGTGCCTTGCGGCTGCTTCCCCCCAGCTATCTACCTTACTACGTTTGTTAGTGTGTATATGTCCATGACTCTCTCTCGCCCTGTCAAAACTCACCCTTCCCCCTCCCCATATCCTCAAGTCCGTTCTCCAGTAGGTCTGCGTCTTTATTCCTGTCTTACTCCTAGGTTCTTCATGACATTTTTCCCCCTTAAATTCCATATATATGTGTTAGCATACGGTATTTGCCTTTTTCTTTCTGACTTACTTCACTCTGTATGACAGACTCTAGGTCTATCCATCTCATTACAAATAGCTCAATTTCATTTCTTTTTAAGGCTGAGTAATATTCCATTGTGTATATGTGCCACATCTTCTTTATCCATTCATCCGATGATGGGCGCTTAGGTTGTTTCCATCTCCGGGCTATTGTAAATAGAGCTGCAATGAACATTTTGGTACATGACTCTTTTTGAATTTTGGTTTTCTCAGGGTATATGCTCAGTAGTGGGATTGCTGGGTCATATGGTAATTCTATTTGTAGTTTTTTAAGGAACCTCCATACTGTTCTCCATAGTGGCTGAACCATTTCACATTCCCACCAGCAGTGCAAGAGTGTCCCCTTTTCTCCACACCCTCTCCAGCATTTATTGTTTCTAGATTTTTTGATGATGGCCATTCTGACTGGTGTGAGATGATATCTCATTGTAGTTTTGATTTGCATTTCTCTAATGATTAATGATGTTGAGCATTCTTTCATGTGTTTGTTGGCATTCTGTATATCTTCTTTGGAGAAATGTCTGTTTAGGTCTTCTGCCCATTTTTGGATGGGGTTGTTTGTTTTTTTGTTATTGAGCTGCATGAGCTGCTTGTAAATTTTGGAGATTAATCCTTTGTCAGTTGCTTCATTTGCAAATGTTTTCTCCCATTCTGAGGGTTGTCTTTTGGTCTTGGTTATGGTGTCCTTTGCTGTGCAAAAGCTTTGAAGTTTCATTAGGTCCCATTTGTTTATTTTTGTTTTTATTTCCATTACTCTAGGAGGTGGGTCAGAAAGGATCTTGCTGTGATTTATGTCATAGAGTGTTCTTCCTATGTTTTCTTCTAAGAGTTTGATAGTTTCTGGCCTTACATTTAGGTCTTTAATCCATTTTGAGCTTATTTTTGTGTATGGTGTTAGGGAGTGATCTAATCTCATACTTTTACATGTACCTGTCCAGTTTTCCCAGCACCATTTATTGAAGAGGCTGTCCTTTCTCCACTGTACATTCCTGCCTCCTTTATCAAAGATAAGGTGTCCATATGTGCGTGGGTTTATGTCTGGGCTTTCTATCCTGTTCCACTGATCTATCTTTCTGTTTTTGTGCCAGTACCATACTGTCTTGATTACTGTTGCTTTGTAATATAGTCTGATGTCAGGGAGCCTGATTCCTCCAGCTCCTTTTTTCGTTCTCAAGATTGCTTTGGCTATTCGGGGACTTTTGTGTTTCCATACAAATTGCGAAATTTTTTGTTCTAGTTCTGTGAAAAATGCCAGTGGTAGTTTGATAGGGATTGCATTGAATCGTAGATTGCTTTGGGTAGTAGAGTCATTTTCACAATGTTGATTCTTCCCATCCAAGAACATGGTATATCTCTCCATCTATTTGTATCATCTTTAATTTCTTTCATCAGTGTCTTATAATTTTCTGCATACAGGTCTTTCGTCTCCTTAGGTAGGTTTATTCCTAGATATTTTATTCTTTTTGTTGCAATGGTAAATGGGAGTGTTTTCTTGATTTCACTTTCAGATTTTTCATCATTAGTATATAGGAATGCCAGAGATTTCTGTGCATTAATTTTGTATCCTGCTACTTTACCAAATTCATTGATTAGCTCTAGTAGTTTTCTGGTAGCATCTTTAGGATTCTCTATGTATAGTATCATGTCATCTGCAAACAGTGACAGCTTTACTTCTTCTTTTCCGATTTGGATTCCTTTTATTTCCTTTTCTTCTCTGATTGCTGTGGCTAAAACTTCCAAAACTATGTTGAATAAGAGTGGTGAGAGTGGGCAACCTTGTCTTGTTCCTGATCTTAGTGGAAATGCTTTCAGTTTTTCACCATTGAGGATGATGTTTGCTGTGGGCTTGTCATATATGGCCTTTATTATGTTGAGGAAAGTTCCCTCTATGCCTACTTTCTGGAGGGTTTTTATCATAAATGGGTGTTGAATTTTGTCGAAAGCTTTCTCTGCATCTATTGAGATGATCATATGGTTTTTCTCCTTCAATTTGTTAATATGGTTTATCACATTGATAGATTTGCGTATATTGAAGAATCCTTGCATTCCTGGAATAAACCCCACTTGATCATGGTGTATGATCCTTTTAATGTGCTGTTGGATTCTGTTTGCTAGTATTTTGTTGAGGATTTTTGCATCTATGTTCATCAGTGATATTGGCCTGTAGTTTTCTTTCTTTGTGACATCCTTGTCTGGTTTTGGTATCAAGGTGATGGTGGCCTCGTAGAAGGAATTTGGGAGTGTTCCTCCCTCTGCTATATTTTGGAAGAGTTCGAGAAGGATAGGTGTTAGCTCTTCTCTAAACGTTTGATAGAATTCACCTGTGAAGCCATCTGGTCCTGGGCTTTTGTTTGTTGGAAGGTTTTTAAACACAGTTTCAATTTCAGTGCTTGTGATTGGTCTGTTCATATTTTCTATTTCTTCCTGATTCAGTCTTGGCAGGTTGTGCATTTCTAAGAATTTGTCCATTTCTTCCAGATTGTCCATTTTATTGGCATAGAGTTGCTTGTAGTAATCTCTCATGATTTTTTTTATTTCTGCAGTGTCAGTTGTTACTTCTCCTTTTTCATTTCTAATTCTATTGATTTGAGTCTTCTCCCTTTTTTTCTTGATTAGTCTGGCTAGCGGTTTATCTATTTTGTTTATCTTCTCAAAGAACCACCTTTTAGTTTTATTGATCTTTGCTATCGTCTCCTTCATTTCTTTTTCATTTATTTCTGATCTGATTTTTATGATTTCTTTCCTTCTGCTAGCTTTGGGGTTTTTTTGTTCTTCTTTCTCTAATTGCTTGAGGTGCAAGGTTAGGTTGTTTATTCGAGATGTTTCCTGCTTCTTAAG
Organism: Phocoena phocoena; assembly: GCF_963924675.1. Taxonomy (NCBI): domain Eukaryota; kingdom Metazoa; phylum Chordata; class Mammalia; order Artiodactyla; family Phocoenidae; genus Phocoena; species Phocoena phocoena. The sequence goes on along the minus strand of NC_089228.1, from coordinate 55,760,764 downwards.
GTGGCCTTGTATTGCTATAAACTTCCCCCTTAGAACTGCTTTTGCTGCATCCCATAGGTTTTGGGTCGTTGTGTCTCTATTGTCATTTGTTTCTAGGTATTTTTTAATTTCCTCTTTGATTTCTTCAGTGATCACTTCATTATTAAGTAGTGTATTGTTTAGCCTCCATGTGTTTGTATTTTTTACAGATCGTTTCCTGTAATTGATATCTAGTCTCATGGTGTTGTGGTCAGAAAAGATACTTGATACAATTTCAGTTTTCTTAAATTTACCAAGGCTTGATTTGTGACCCAAGATATGATCTATCCTGGAGAATGTTCCATGAGCACTTGAGAAAAATGTGTATTCTGTTGTTTTTGGATGGAGTGTCCTATAAATATCAATTAAGTCCATCTTGTTTAATGTATCATTTAAAGCTTGTGTTTCCTTATTTATTTTCATTTTGGATGATCTGTCCATGGGTGAAAGTGGGGTGTTAAAGTCCCCTACTATGAATGTGTTACTGTTGATCTCCCCTTTTATGGTTGTTAGTATTTGCCTTATGTATTGAGGTGTTCCTATGTTGGGTGTATAAATATTTACAATTGTTATATCTTCTTCTTGGATCGATCCCTTGATCATTATGTAGTGTCCTTCTTTGTCCCTTTTAATAGTCCTTATTTTAAAGTCTATTTTGTTTGATATGAGAATTGCTACTCCAGCTTTCTTTTGGTTTCCATTTGCATGGAATATCTTTTTCCATCCCCTTACTTTCAGTCTGTATGTGTCTCTAGGTCTGAAGTTGGTCTCTTGTAGACAGCATATATAAGGGTCTTGTTTTTGTATCCATTCAGCCAATCTGTGTCTTTTGGTGGGAGCATTTAGTCCATTTACATTTAAGGTAATTATCGATATGTATGTTCCTATTCCCATTTTCTATATTGTTTTGGGTTCGCTACTATAGGTCGTTTCCTTCTCTTGTGTTTCGTGTCTAGAGAAGTTCCTTTAGCATTTGTTGTAAAGCTGGTTTGGTGGTGCTGAACTCTCTCAGCTTTTGCTTGTCTGTAAAGGTTTTAATTTCTCCATCAAATGTGAATGAGATCCTTGCTGGGTAGAGTAGTCTTGGTTGCAGGCTTTTCTCCTTCATCACTTTCAGTATGTCCTGCCACTCCCTTCTGGCTTGTAGGGTTTCTGCTGAGAGATCAGCTGTTAACCTTATGGGGATTCCCTTGTGTGTTATTTGTTGTTTTTCCCTTGCTGCTTTTAATATGCTTTCTTTGTATTTAATTTTTGACAGTTTGATTAATATGTGTCTTGGCGTGTTTCTCCTTGTATTTATCCTGTATGGGACTCTCTGTGCTTCCTGGACTTGATTAACTATTTCCTTTCCCATATTAGGGAAGTTTTCAACTATAATCTCTTCAAATATTTTCTCAGTCCCTTTCTTTCTTTCTTCTTCTTCTGGAACCCCTATAATTCGAATGTTGGTGCGTTTCATGTTGTCCCAGAGGTCTCTGAGACTGTCCTCAATTCTTTTCATTCTTTTTTCTTTATTCTGCTCTGCAGTAGTTATTTCCACTACTTTATCTTCCAGGTCACTTATCCGTTCTTCTGCCTCAGTTATTCTGCTATTGATCCTATCTAGAGTGGTTTTAATTTCATTTATTGCATTGTTCATCGTTGCTTGTTTCATCTTTAGTTCTTGTAGGTCCTTGTTAACTGTTTCTTGCATTTTGTCCATTCTACTTCCAAGATTTCGGATCATCCTTACTATCATTATTCTGAATTCTTTTTCAGGTAGATTGCCTATTTCCTCTTCATTTGTTAGGTCTGGTGGGTTTTTATCTTGCTCCTTCATCTGCTGTGTGTTTTTCTGTCTTCTCATTTTACTTATCTTACTGTGTTTGGGGTCTCCTTTTTGCAGGCTGCACTTTCGTAGTTACCGTTGTTTTTGATGTCTGTCTCCAGTGGCTAAGGTTGTTTCAGTGGGTTGTGTAGGCTTCCTGGTGGAGGGGACTAGTGCCTGTGTTGTGCTGGATGAGGCTGGATCTTGTCTCTCTAGTGGGCAGGTTCACGTCTGGTGGTGTGTTTTGGGTGTCTGTGGCCTTATTATGATTTTAGGCAGCCTCTCTGCTAATGGGTGGGGTTGTGTTCTTGTTTTGCTAGTTGTTTGGCATAGGTTGTCCAGCACTGTGGCTTGCTGGTCGTTGAGTGAAGCTGGGTGCTGGTGTTAAGATGGAGGTCTCTGGGAGATTTCCACCGTTTAATATTATGTGGAGCTGGGAGGTCTCTTGTTGACCAGTGTCCTGAAGTTGGCTCTCCTACCTCAGAGGCAGAGCCCTGACTCCTGGTTGGAGCACCAAGAGCCTTTCATCCACACAGCTCAGAATAAAAGGGAGAAAAAGTAGAGAGAATTAGTAGAAGTATGAGTAAAGAAAGAAGGAAAGGTGGAAAGGAAGGAAGGAAGTAAGAAGCAAAGAAGGAAAGGAGGGATGGAGGGAGGGAGGGAGGAAGGAAGGAAGGAGGGAAAGAAGGATAAAAGACAGAAAGAAAGATGATACAGTAAAAATAAAATAAAGTATAATATAGTTATTGAATTAAAAAATATTTAGAAAAAAAAAAAAAGGGACGGATAGAACTTTAGAACAAATGTTGGAAGCAAAGCTATACAGAGAAAATCTTACACAGAAGCATACACATACACCTTCACAAAAAGAGGTAAAGGGGGAAAAATCATAAATCTTGCTCTCAGAGACCACCTCCTCAATTTGGGGTGATTCGTTGTCTAAAGGAGGGAAGGAAGGAAGGAAAGAAAGAAAGAACGAAGGTAAAGTATAATAAAGTTATTACAATTAATTATTAAGAAAAAGAATTTTTTTAAAAAAATCATGGACGGATAGAGCCCTAGGACAAATGGTGGAAGCAAGAGTATACAGACAAGATCTCACACAGAAGCATACACGTACACATTCACACAAAGAGGAAAAGGGAAAAAAAATCATAGATCTCGCTCCTAAATTCCCCCTCTTCAATTTGGGATCATTCCTTGTCTATTCAGGTATTCCACAGATGCAGGGTATATCAAGTTGATTGTGGAGCTTTAATCCGCTGCTTCTGTGGCTGCTGGGAGAGATTTCCCTTTCTCTTCTTTGTTCTCACAGCTCACAGGAGCTCAGCTTTGGATTTGGCCCTGCCTCTGCGTGTAGGTCGCTGGAGGGCGTCTGTTTTTTCGCTCAGACAGGACGGGGTTAAAGGAGCCGCTGATTGGGGCCTCCGGCTCTCAGCGTGACGTTGCACCAGCCTGAGGCCCGCCGTGCGTTGTCCCGGGGAAGTTGTCCCTGGATCCCGGGAACCTGGCAGTGGCGGGCTGCACAGGCTCCGCGGAAGAGGGGTGTGGAGAGTGACCTGTGCTCGCACACAGGCCCCTTGGTGGCGGCAGCAGCAGCCTTAGCGTCTCCCGCCCGTCTCTGGGGTCCGCGGTTCTAGCCGCGGCTCGCGCCCGTCTCTGGGGTTTGCGCTTTCAGCCGCGGCTCGCGCCCGTCTCTGGGGTTCGCGCTTTTAGCCGCGACTCGCGCCCGTCTCTGGGGTTCGCGCTTTTAGCCGCGGCTCGTGCCCGTCTCTGGAGATCCTTTAAGCAGCGCTCTTAAACCCCTCTCCTCGCGCACCAGGAAACAAAGAGGGAAGAAAAAGTCTCTTGCCTCTTCGGCAGGTGCAGGCTTTTCCCCGAACTCCCTCCCGGCTAGTCGTGGTGCACTAACCCCTTCAGGCTATGTTCAAGCCGCCAACCCCAGTCCTCTCCCTGAGCTCCGTCCAAAACCAAAACCCGAGCCTCAGCTTGCAGCCCCGCCCGCCCCGGCGGGTGAGCAGACAAGCCTCTGGGGTTGGTGAGTGCTGGTCGGCACCGATCGTCTGTGCAGGAATCTCCCCGCTTTGCCCTCCGCACCCGTCGCTGTGCACTACTCCGCGGTCCCGAAACTCCCCCCTCTGCCTCCCGCAGTCTCCGCCCGCGGAGGGGCTTCCTAGTGTGTGGAAACTTTTCCTCCTTCACAGCTCCCTCCCACTGGTGCAGGTGCCGTCCTTATTCTTTTGTCTCTGTTTTTTCTTTTTTTCTTTTGCCCTACCCAGGTACGTGGGGAGTTTCTTAACTTTTGGGAGGTCTGAGGTCTTCTGCCAGCCTTCAGTAGGAGTTCTGTAGGAGTTGTTCCACGTGTGGATGTATTGCTGGTGTATCCGTGGGGAGGAAGGCGATCTCCGCGTCTTACTCTTCCGCCATCTTCAAGGTCCCCCCTCGGATAACCAGTTTTTAATTGAAAGGATCAGGTGTGGCAATGCAATCCTTCAACTGTCATTAAAATATGAAAGGATCCCAGATAACTGGGTATAATAAAAAGTATAATAATAGTTTATAAGCAGAAATTTCAGTAATTGGCACAACTGCCATCGCCCACATATATTTTTTCTGCTTTCATCTTTATTTTATATTGTGTAAAATTGCTACATGAGTAAATTCTGATGCATTATGCATATTGTGATTAAATATTTGCCCTCATTAATTATTTTATTCTAGTGCCTTACGTAGTTACCTTTTTCAATGTTTTTAGACTTGAATATGTAATAGAGATACATATATATTTATATAACATAGACTCTTTACAAATATGTACTTACCCTTTAAAAATTACTTTAATACATAATTTTATCATCATAATTATACCTGTTGCCAAGGTAGTTGAGTGTTTCTCTGTTATTTGTCCAAGTATTTCAACTTGTTGTCAGATTTCATCTACTATCATCAGTGACTATATTCTGTTATTATGCTACATTGCAATCATCTTCTTTTCAATCAAAGACTATTTTCAAAATCTAGTCTCATAAAAATGAACTACCATCTATTACATTTTGAGCTACATAATCTCAGCTGGATAGATACTGTGTGAGACTCTTTCCAGCCATCTTAGTTATCTGTATCTTAGTGATAGATTTTCTGATGGTTAATTCTCTAACTTTCAAAATATTGATCATTTAAAGGCAAGCATTTTTTCATGACCTAACCTGTATTGGTTATGAGCTGAACTCCAAACTTAGCCATGGAACTCATTTCTCCATTTGGTGGTACATGAGTAATGCAACTGAATCATACTTATCTCTCACTTTGTGCCACAATTCTATCGTTTATTTGGCATTTCGGATGATAAGTTAGGAAATGTTTTCTATTCCCTCATTAAATTTAAAGGTTTTTTTTAAAAAAAATATGATTTGCTATTAGCAATTACAGATGACTGTGCCAAAAGCAGATTTGAGATCACTAAATTAATGCAGTTCTCTTTACACTATCTTACACAAAGTGCCCAAATTCTATCATTTCATTACAGGAATCCTGTGAAGTGAGACGCGTAACAATGTTTTGTAGTCTGTGGGCACTGGGAGGTTCCGAAATGTGACGTGACAGCCAAAATCACACAGTTGGAAAATGTCAGACACATTCTTGAATTCCAGCCTCTGACTTTAAGTCCAGGACTCTTCATTATATACTAAACAAACAAACAAACACCGCCCCCCCCCCGCCAAAAAAAAAAACCTGTGTAGTATGATATTGACTGATGTTACCTTTTGGGGTGTTATTGTTTATCAAAGCTACTCACTTGAGTTGAGAATTGAATAATTATATAGTAAAGGCTTTACTTAGTAAATGAATTTGGTTACAATAAATAGAGAAAATGTGTTCATTTTGTATTGAACATTGACTTGCCTTTAGGTTTTGTTTTCTCTGCTTTTGAATTTATAATTCTAACCTATTACAAGTAAATCAAATTTGTCTCTTCATTTGTTGTTGATTATATTTAGCTTTTAAATTTAAAATATTACTTTGTGTTTATTAATTTTAGATGGGCTGAATATTGGAAATTTTGAACAGATTTTAAAAAATGAGTTATAGGTAATTTCAGCATCTCGAGAGTACAAATATTGGAGATATTTTTGTCAATCTGTATGTATATGTATATACATATACACATACATATATATACACATACATAAACACACGTATACACAAACATACTTAAAAATACATACAAACATTTTCTTCTTTTTCAAACAAAATTGGGAGTCTGCTGTTTATTTAGAGTATTGTAAATTTCCCATACTCTTTGATAACATAATTTTAACATTTGTATTATATCAATTTAAACAAACCATGTCCATTTCTCCTTTTACCTGTATTTTCATTGAATTGCTCAAACTATGTTTTTATTACTACTAATAAATTTTACTGTAATATAGTAATAAAATTTATTAATTTTATTACTGAATTACTACTATGACAGGATATAAAAAGTGACAACTTTTAACAAAAGAACATTTTAGTTAATAATATTATAGACTTTGTCTCACTAAGCAAGATAAAGCAGTGATGCCAATAATAATAGACCTTTTAAGCCCATACAGATCAATAAAAAATAAGATGGGAATCTTTACAAGACATGGACTGCTGATAAACACAAAAACACAATTCGGGATGCTCTATAAAGTTGAGCCTGGGCATGCAATGGAACATCTGTAATGTTCCGAGGATGTTTTGAGAACTTAACCATATGGCTTTTTTTAGGAATAAGCATCTTTAGATAGTCAAAAGGTCCAAAAGGGTCACTAATGCTACTTTCATCACCCACTCATCCTCTTGGTGAATGTACGTCTGTTAGAATTTTGGGCCCTGGGACTAGAGGTAGCAGATTAGGGGGTGCCACTTCTTTCTTTTGTTTTGGCCACACACAGTAAATAAGACTGTGTTCTTTTCCAAGGACTGAGCCTTGAATGTTCAATTCAATTGCCTTTCATGTGTAGGTTAAGAAAGATTGTGAGAACATTTTTCTTTTGGCTCTTAATTCCTCTAACTACTTCCAAGTCTGGCCATCCAGAAAATCCTAAAGATTATCTTTAAGTTAAAAAAAAGAAAGAATTTAAATCAAGACTGAACAAAGATGTTGATGCCTCTCTTGTAAGTTGGTAAATTGAGAAAATTTTTCTATCTTCTCTTCCTGGAGGGGAATATGGGAGAGGACAAACTCCAGGTTTTATTTGGAATTATCTGTGACTTTCACTCTAGGTCATTACTATTTATTTACATAATTTCATCAAGTATTTTGATATTTGCATACTGTGTCTTTGCCATATTGAAAACATTTTTTTCACCTGGGCTGGGAGTCCGTTTCATTAATTTCTCAGTTGTGAATTTATTGTCCTCTTTCTTTGCTTGATCTAGTCTCATTTATACTAGATCTTGCTATAATTACTTAAAATGTCTGGCTTTTGGATAACATCTTTGCTTGATTTCCAAGGCTAGCATAATGTTTCCTGATTTTTAATTGCAGCTCTTCATTTCAATAGGAATTGGGGGTAGAGGAGACTTAAAAATATGGATTCAACTTACTGTATTGAAGTAGGCCTTGGAAACATGACTTTGCAGCATTTTCTCATGTGGGAAAAGATCTTAATTTCTTTAAATATTTTTATTTTTGATGTTTAGTTTGTTTTTAAATTTTGCTTTAATCAATAATGCTGTGACAAACTTCTTTGTATCTCTAACTTTATCCATGTATCTCAAAAATTTTCTGTCTTAGCTCTAGGAAACTCAATAATACACCCTTTTGAGACAGTTTTTAAAATGACAGAAGATAAAGAGAATAATGTTTGTCAGTTATAGATCAGAAAATCTGTCTGTTAAAGCGAGCTTCTCCCCTTTCTCTTGACTCTGAGCTCCATGGAGCAGAAGGTGTACATTTAAAGGGGTTGTTTGTGTTCCGGCATGTCTGTAGTCTCTATCCTTTCAGACATTTATGACAATCACATTTTTAGCTTAAAGAGGAGATTTAGAGTGAGTTAAGTTCAACTATTATTTATCAAATACTTTTTATGTGCTAAACAATGAACTGGATGGTAGGAAGGCAGGAAATAAAATATCTATGAGACAAGATTCTTGCCTTCAAGTGCTTACTGGTTTCACTGGGGAGCAAAGACGTGCAGTTTTCAAACTTTAGAATGAGTCAAAGTGTGTTCTATACATGATAAAGTCTGTGGACTCGGAGGGTAAGGAGAAGTATTGGTGGCTGATTTGAATGGACACTGGTCAGTTGTTCAGATGAGGAGTTGTAGTCACTACTGTGCCAAGGGAATGGATTCTACGGTGGCTTTGTAAAGTCTCCTTTATCTTAATATAGTTACCTTTCATTACATAAGTAACAACTGCATATGTTTTCACAAATTCAAACAATACAGGAGTATTTAGAATAAACCAAGTTCCTCGTCGCTCACTATATATATATATATATATATATATATATATATATATATATATATCTTTGCTTGATTTCCAAGGCTAGCATAATGTTTCCTGATTTTTAATTGCAGCTCTTCATTTCAATAGGAATTGGGGATAGAGGAGACTTAAAAATATGGATTCAACTTACTGTATTGAATTAGGCCTTGGAAACATGACTTTGCAGCATTTTCTCATGTGGGAAAAGATCTTAATTTCTTTAAATATTTTTATTTTTGATGTTTAGTTTGTTTTTAAATTTTGCTTTAATCAATAATGCTAGCTTTATTGTGAAGTTATAGAAACTAGCTTTTCTTAAATTAATGTTTTACTTAATAAACCTAAAAAGTCTTTTGTGTTAGTAACTATTGATCCAAGTCAATATTTTGACTGCAAATTATGATTTCATTAGCTAAAAAAAGAGTGTTGTAGGGGAAATTGGTTGTTCAACAATATAGAAACAGGCCATCCAACAAGAATTGGCATTTTGCATGGCTTTAGCCTCAATTATTCATCTTCAGATTTGAAGTCTTACACACACACACACACGTGTGCACACACACATACATATCACATGTGTTTTCTGCTTATTTAATAGCATCTTTTAAATAACTAGATCATCTACTATTAAATAGACAAGCAGAGATTAGAGTTGTGAGAAGGAATAAATTGTTCCTCTTCTACGTGACTCATTTTCCCTGACAGACTGAGAAAAAGTGTCTGATAAAAGTGAGACTTGGGGGGGACTTCTCTGATGGTGCAGTGGTTAAGAATCCACCTGCCAATGCAGGGGACACGGTTTCGATCCCTGGTCCAGGAAGATTGCACATGCTGCAGAGCAACTAAGCCCATGAGCCACGACTACTGAGTCCGCGTGCCACAACTACTGAAACCCATGTGCCTACAGCCCATGCTCTGGACAAGAGAAGCCACTGCAATGAGAAGCCTACGCACCACAATGAAGAGTAGCCCCCACTCACAGCAACTAGAGAAAGCCCACGTGCAGCAACAAAGACCCAACGCAGCCAAAAATGAATAAATAAATAAATTTATGTTTTAAAAAGTGAGATTGGGGACCCTGAGCCATGATCTGGGTCTTATCCCAGGGCATAATATCATCCCTGCCACAAGTCGTGTATTTGTAAGATCCTGCTCATTCCTGAGAGGTAGGGAAGGGGGCAGTACAGTGCACACAGCTGGGGTGGTCACGGAATGTTAGGAGACCTGTCGGTAGCAATCCTGACCTCCTTTCCTTTGTCTACTGTGTAAAAGTAAATCTTTTTTCAACTTCATCTTTCCTCTCACAAGCTTTCTCACTTAAACCCCGAAAGAATTCACTGTGGTCCCTATCCTGGACCCACTCCAGATGGAACAGATGAGCCTGGCTGATAAGTGTGTTTTCCATGTGTCTGCAGCATCACCGCATAACCTTTGGGGTATGTTTGCAACGAAATTTCAGTCATATTTATGAGCTGAAACCTGCTTTTCTAAAAAGAGGCTCATCAAGGACCAGACATGCTCTGTTATTAGATAATAGTGGAAGGCAGTACACTGATTCAGAAAAAGAAAAGGAAATTTAGTACCAAGCTTCTAGTACCCAGAGGTCCCTTTTAAAGTTAAAGCTATGCCCCATGGAGAAGCAATAAAGTCATCCTTCAAGGACACATTTCCACCCCACCCCTCCCTTAGGGTATAATAATCTGCTACCTTCCTGGGAGCAGAATAATGCACATCCTCCTTTCACAGAAATCACTGAGCACTTACCTGATGAGTTTATAAGCAAGCAGTCCTGTAGCTGGATACATTTTTAAGTTAATGAATATTCAGCTGATTTATTCAAGGTTTCCAAGAACAGTGAAAGAAAAAAAAAACAACTGAGGACTTATTCATATCACAAAGGAGACTTCCAGGTACTGGATGGGGGACTGGGGAAAGAGAGGCAGTGACAGCCAGATTCTATGGAGGGAATTTGGGGGCTCTATGTTCCTTTAACCACAGTGAGGATAGGTGCTCCATCTGCTGCAATGGCAACCTCTCCCCTTTCCCATTCAATCCCTCCCATTCCTTCGCTCATGGCTGCCCTCACCTCCATCATAATTCCAGGTCATATGTTTCTCGGGGGAGTTTTATTTTGTTCTTTGTAGGATGGGGCATGAGCCCTGGGAGCTAAACTACTCTTGGCATCTGAAGCCAACCCTGGAATGGGCAGCACTGACTTTGGAGGGCTGTTCTCTGTTCCTGATCACCTCCCACTGAGACCTACCTGACTGCTGCCGCTTTGCTCAGTTGTCCAGCCATCTGTACCACCTCCACAGTTGATCCTGGGGGCACACAGTAGATTCACTACACAGACCCTCTGTGAACCAAGAATAGGGGTGGCTGCCCGGCATGGGTGGGGAAGTCTGTGGGCATCCAGTGGGTGGTAGTTACTTTCAGTTAATCACGATGGGAACCAATGATTGTACCAAGCATTAGAAATTCACTAACAGGAAGTTAAAGTACTCAGAAATTTACTAGCAGGAAGTTGATCTTTCCCTACATCTACATAGTGGATGACTAAGAAATAGAAAATGTGGTGGAAGGAGAAACTGGCCAGAGAAGAAAATTTCAGAGAAGAGTAACCTTTTCTATTACTTTGGGAAAATTCATAAATACAGCAAGTTCCCCTTTGGAATAGAAATAGTTTTTGTTAACTGTTCTAGAAGCTCTGCGTTTGTGATTTTAAGTATGTCTGAGATTCTGTGATGATATCTTATTATTTTTGAAGGAAACAGAAGACAGATTCCTTAATACATTAATTCTGAGGAAAACCAAACAGTTCTTAAAACAAATTTGGATTCTTGTAATTGAAGAATTAAGTGAAGTGAAATCTCTTTATTAGCCCCAGCCTCTCTCCCCATCTCTTCATGGATTTACTTCCAGTTGTAGGTTTATTTCTCTTCTCTAGTTTCTGAGCCAGTCCTCTTTGAGGGATGCAGCTCTGCTCTCTGCCCCTTCACCCTGGTGGGAGAGGAGCATTAAGCCTCTCTTCTGAGTACACTGCCCTGAGAATGGGAGTCCCTGGGCTCACCAGGCATCCTTGCATCCTGTGTGTTTCTCACTGCCCTGCAATGGCACAGTTCTGGTGTGGGATTCCATAGCACACGGGTTCCCTGAGTAGAACTGGCCTTCTTTCCTATCCCTATGCTGAGTTCCTCTGTAAAGACTGTGGTCTGTGGAGTCTCTTTATAACTTCACTCTGACTCCACTCTTTACAGAGTCCATCTTTGATGAATGCTTTCCACATCTAGAGACCTCCCAGAACTCAGCTCCCTGGCTGGACCTCTGGGGTTAGTCATTTACTCTGTCCCCAGGTGTTGAGCTTGTTCTACATTCTGAGACTCTTTGCAACATTATCGTAGGTCAGAGGTTGCAAACTCATATGACTTCTGAATGAGAGAGCTGGGTAAAGATTGAGATGGATTGAAAGTACATGCTCCATTTAAAGGGGGTGGCCACAAGTCATATTCTGCTGATTATTGCAATTTCAGGAGAAGAAAATAAAATCTGAATTTAGGTGTGAAATTTCCTGACTTGAAAATGTTAGCAACTAATTCATTTTTTTAAAAAAAATGTCATGTGAGCCAAGTACATTCCATCTGCTTCCTGACCTGTGACACAGCTATGCCTGTGTGACTTCTATCTTAGACCATGTTCTTGAACTATGCAAACCCTGGTGTCTGTACCTTTGTAGGTGGGTAAACCTGTGTTGTCACACCTAAGGCTGAGACATCTCACTACTGTCTTAGCCAAGCAAACAGTTGACCTCCGGGACCACCTTGTTTCCTGTGCATTTCCCATCTTGCTACATGCTGGGTGTCAACATATTCCTAAGGGGCAACTCCTTGAAAATGTGATTTTCTAACCCAGGAAATTGTTATTAAGCAACTCTAGTACGCTAAGCATGTTTGTTAAGAATATAAACAGCAAATATTAGTAGTACATAGACTTTGTTCTCCAACAGTATGGAAGACATACCTAAAGTGAACCTCCAATGAGTAATGTCTTTGTATAATCCCCTCCCCTTGGGGACAGGCAGAACCTGTGACTTGTTGCTAACCAATAGTATATAGCAAAGGTGATGGAATGTCAGGTCCATAATTAGTTATGTTATATGGCAGAGGAGATGGGGTGCTGTGCCCATGATTACATTTTGTTTTATAACACTTCCTCATAGCTGTCTGAGCAAGAAAATCAGACTGCTCAGACCATGCTCTGAACTGCCTATAGGAAGTGTCATGTGGCAGGGAACCATGGGCGGCTTCTAGGGCTTGAGGGCAGCCTCTAGATAACTGCTGGTAACAAGCTGGGGCCCCTAGCCACACTGCTGCGAAGAAATGAATTTTTCCAACATCCTGAGTAAAGTTGGAAGTGGATTCTTCCCTAGTGAGCCTTCAGATGAGACTGCAGCCCTGGACAACATTTTGATTACAGCCTGTGAGATCCTGAGAAGAGGACCCAGCTAAGTTCTCCTTGGACTCTTGTCCTAGGAAAACTGTAAGAAAATACAAATATGTTGTTTTATGCCACTAAGTGCATGGTAATTTGTTATACAGGAGTAGAAAACGAATACAGCAGTTTATAGCTTACTGTGGAAAATGCCATAGCCAATGCACCACATAAATCAAGTTAGAGAGACATTTACTTGCTTGGATCCCTTTTAGGAAGAGGACTGTACATGTTTGGAAGAAAGACTTGATTGGCTGAGTCCCAGGGCTACTGTGAAATGTGCAAGAAGATGTTGTTTGCTTCATGGAGAGAAAGGTATGTGCCTGTAGATGTTCTAGAGCTCATCAAGATTGTGAATTCCTGTCTCCTGGGCACATGCGCCCTTGAAGTAGGTACCTCTTCCCTGCTCTGCTCTGCATCCCACAGGGAGGCTGGCTCCTGGAATCTGCTTCCTGCTAGATCCTACCAGTGGGAAGCGGTGGCAGGAATTTGGAGAGAGAGAGTGATGGTGGGGATGAGCCATGTCAGGGACTGCCTCCTGGTCCTTTACTAGCTCTGGTAGCATCTTAGGTGGTATCTGCATGTCCTTCAAGGCTCCAGCTCCCAACAGAACGGCCTACTTTGGTTTCAGCTTCTAGAGCATCACTGTGCAACATGATAGCTGCTATCATGTATAACTATATGCAGCTATATAGATTTAAATTCATTGAATTTTAATAAACTTTTAAAATTCAGTTTTTTCAGTTGCAGTAGCCACATTTGGAGGACTAAGTAGCCACATGTCTCTGGTGGCTACCATATTGGATGGTGCAATAATAGATCATTTCCCTTATCTCAAAAGGTCCTATTGGGCAGCACTGCGCTGTAGAGTGATCTGGCCCATGGCTCTGGCAACACCACCTCCTCTCTTTGCCATTCTGGTCAAGGGGTGGTAGAGACTGCTTGATGCTGTTAACCTCTGGGTTGTCTCACTGTTTTCTTTGAGTTCTCAGCATATCTCTCACCTATATAACCAACTCCCTGCATTAAGACCCTTTGTTCCAAATAATCAAGTGACTTCTTTCTTGATCAGACTTTGATTGAGATACCAGAAGAGGAAAGGATAGTCAACATTTCTATATTAGTTGCCCATTATTATGTAACAATTTGCCCTGAAACTTAGCAGCTTCAAACAACAAATGTTTATTACTTGACAGTTTCTGTGAGTCAGGAATCTGGGTAGCTAGGTGGTTTTGGCTTAGTCTTTCATAGGATCGCAGTCAAAATGTTGCCAGGAGCTGAGGTCTCATCTGAAGGCTCAGCTAGGGGAGGATCTGCTCTCAGCCTCACCTGTGTGGTTGTTGGCGGGCTCTTGGCTGGGACTCCTCACCATGGGCTTCTCCACAGGCTGCCTATGCATTGATGGCACTAAGTTCTCCCAGAGCAGGTGTTCAGAGGAGTGAGTGAGAGAGAGAGAGAGAGATAGAGATAGAGAGAGAGAGAGAGAGAGAGAGAGAGAAAGAGAGAGAGAGAGGAGAGACTGACTGACCGAGAGGGAGAGAGTATCCAAGATGGGGGATGTCATAATTTACAGATGAAGTCTGGAAGTGACACCATCATTTCGACTGTATGCCACTGACCATGCAGACCAACCTGGCACCGTGCAGGAGAGGGTACACAACATGGGAAAGACAGGAGGCAGGCATCACTGACGCCACCTTGGAAGCTGCCTACACAAGGGCTCCAGGGAGGTGGAGTGGGTTTTTGTTTTTGTTTTTTTAACATCTTTATTGGAGTATAATTGCTTTACAATGGTGTGTTAGTTTCTGCTGTATAACAAAGTGAATCAGCTATACATATACATATATCCCCATATCTCCTCCCTCTTGCGTCTCCCTCCCACCCTCCCTATCCCACCCCTCTAGGTAGTCACAAAGCACTGAGCTGATCTCCCTGTGCTATGTGGCTGCTTCCCACTAGCTATCTGTATTACATTTGGTAGTGTATATATGTCCATGCCACTCTCATCCAAGCTTACCCTTCCCCCTCCCCGTGTCCTCAAGTCCATTCTCTATGTCTGCATCTTTATTCCTGTCCTGCCCCTAGGTTCTTCAGAACTTTTTTTTTTAGACTTCATATATATGTGTTAGCATATGGTATTTGTTTTTCTCTTTCTGACTTACTTCACTCTGTATGACAGTCTCTAGGTCCATCCACCTCACAACAAATAACTCAATTTCGTTTCTATTTATGGCTAATATTCCATTGTATATATGTGCCACATCTTCTTTATCCATTCAGCTGTTGATGGACACTTAGGTTGCTTCCATGTCCTGACTATTGTACATAGAGCTGCAATGAACATTGTGGTATGTGAGTGGAGTGGGTTTTTTATGTGGGAGGTTGCTCCTCCTCCCTGTGACTTACATCAGAAAGGGCAGAAGTCACACAGCAAAGGTAAAAAGAAGGTGGTGTAGAGACCTCTGATGGGAAAAGGCAAACAGCTCTGTGAAGCCGTGTCCACTTTGAATCATGTGTGGCATTCAGATGTCAGAGGACAATGCTCACTGTTTTAATTCAAATCCAAGAAAGGATGGAAAATTATAAAGTTGTTATAGTACTTGCTCTGGAAAACAATTTGAAAGCAGACTATTAAAATCAAGATTTTGGGCAAATGTCGTAATATTTTGTGCAGGAGGACAAAAAATGCCTGGCTGGAGTGAAATTTCAGACCTGCTGGTTCTCGTCTAACATTCTTGAGTGAACGTTTAGCAGCAGAAGCTCAGTGGGCTTGGTCATGGAGGGGTTTCTAGAAGGGAAGGTTTAGGAAGCACAGCTGACAGAGGACTGAGTCAGGGGCTACATGCTGGGCTTGGGTGGAGGAGATGGGGCAGCTGGTACATGTCAGCCTGTTCTTCCCCAAACGCAGTGAGCCTGAGGGGTCAGAGGCGCTGAGACCCCCGTGGTCAGTGGTGACATGTGCAGCCACTGCCACTTCCTTGTGGAAGAGATCTTGTCTTATCTCCAGTCAGTTACATTTACTTTTAGTAGAACACAATCTGTCAGGGAAATGGCAGAGTTCAAGAAAATTGCCATTTCAGAGAGAAATCAGAATAGAGAAGGGGGTTTCTAAGGAGCATTTTTGTTTTCCTGAGAAGAGAAAGAGACAAAGAATGAGAATGAGAAAGAAAGAGACTTAAGGTGGGCATATGCCCAGGAGGTAAAGCACATTATTTTCCCAGTGAAATAGTGAATCGTTTTTTTTTTTTTTTTTCTATTTAAATTGAAAGGCATTTCCATGTTTGAAAGTTCTAAGCTGTAAAAATAAACCCTGGAAGTAGATTGCCTGGGGTAAGATTTAATTAAACATTGTACAGTAAATTAGCATAATTTGTTGAGGATTGGTTTTAGTTCCAAGAAACTGCAACAGGCAGAATTTAAAATTTTGTAATATCTCTTAAAATTCCACTGTCTCATCTCTAAAGTATAGTTTTAGAAAATAAAAACCCAACAAGGTATTACCAAACAGAAGGTGATTTCTTAGAGATGTTGTATTGGCAGTGGGGAATGAGGAGGGTCTTAATGCAGATACTAAACATTTGTAAGAGAAATTATCCTTTGTAAAAGGACTTGAATTCCTCAGCTTGAAGCAGGGAGGTTATCTAATGCTATCATATGAATACTTGTTGGGCTGTGACTTAACTAGCATTTCAAGCAGAGGCTGGGCCTCCCTCCCTCCCTCCCTTTCTTCCTTCCTTCCTTCCTTCCCTCCTCATTTCTTTTTCTCTTGATCTCTTTCTAAATAGAAAGGCTACTGAAGATCATAAATAAGAGAGCAAGAGAGCGGGATGGGGAGATAGAAGGAGGGAGAGGGAGGAAGGGAGGGAGGGAGGGAGGAAGGGAGGGAGGGAGGGAGGAAGGAAGGAAGGAAGGAAGGAGGGAAAGAAAGAAGGAAAGAGAGCGACAGAGAGAGAGGGGGAGAGAGAGAGGCAACCAAACATATATAAGAAAACCCTTCCTGGATGCAGCTATGTCTTTGTTGATGTTTTGCACCTGCCTGTAATTTACCAGGCACGTTCCTCAGACTTACTCATGTCCACTGTTTGTTTGATGGCTAGGGAACCATCTGCACCCAAGAGGTGCAACAGGCTAGAGTTTGCTCACTGCTGGAAAAAAAGGGGAAGATTTCTGGACAACTAGGCTCCAAAAACCCTCTTCTACAGGAGTTTGTAATGGTGAAATGAAAGAACTTTTAAAAAGTATGAATCATTCTAAAGAGGGAGCAACATGACAGGATTGGTTGCTGGTCTGTGAATTCTGGGGAGTTGTAGGCAGGTCCTTGTCGAGCGTTCCTGCTCAGCCCCATGTGAGCAGCTCAATGTGAGTAAAGGTTAATGGGTACTCGGGTTATTACTCACCCACAAGAACAAGTTTTAGAAATAGAGACTTGTCTTTCCAACTCCAAAGCTTAGAGTCCTAAAAACACCATAGTGGGAAAAGTAATGGTTGAGAAACTTTAATTAAAAGACAATGAGGGCTTCCCTGGTGGCGCAGTGGTTGAGAGTCCACCTGCCGATGCAGGGTACGTGGGTTTGTGCCCCGGTCTGGGGAGATCCCACATGCTGCGAAGCGGCTGGGCCCTTGAGCCATGGCCGCTGAGCCTGCGCGTCTGGAGCCTGTGCTCCGCAATGAGACAGGCCGCAACAGTGAGGGCCGCGTACCGCAAAAAAAAAAAAAAAAAAAAAAGACTATGAGAATTTTCTTTAAAAATTTTTAAATTTATTTTGAATGAGTCGTAATGGCCACTACATTCTTCATTTCCACCCTGCAGCTCCTATCTGTTAATACAATTTCATGATCTCCCACCATGTGGTTTCAATGTCATGTTTACGGATTGGTGTGCCATCAGTGGGGGACACTGACCAGAGTGGACACGGGTCTGAGCCTGTCCAGGTGTTAATCCTTTAGTTGCTGGGTCCTGGGAATCCTGTGGTTCCTGGGGAGGGCTTGAGGAGCAGAGGGTTTGAGAACATCAGCTATCTCACAACCAGTAAGACATATTTCAATGGGTTAATAATGAGTATGATGCAACTACCCTGTTCCAGGTGAATATTGGTTATGTTTGTAGAGTTGCTTTACTTTATTGCCAATAATGAGCACACTTCAAGATGTTTTCTCCCCTCTGTGTCTAGGATTTCTCATAAATATTCAATGCCATAGGGATTTTATTGGAATTTTTAGCACAAAAATATTGCCTCCATCTTCCTGTGTCCCACCTCTAGCACCCTCCTTGGCCTCCAAAATGCAGAATAAACATTCAGATTTGTTTTTATCCATTTATGTGAAATATAGACATCAACAACTACTACACAAATAACAGTTGCCCTCTTCCCAATAGGCACAAGGATTTAGTTTTTAAGACCTAGGCTTCACTTTACCTCACGCTGCTTTGTCAACAAGTATATTAAGGGGCTGGCCAACCAAAGGTTCCAAAGATAGAAGTCCAGCTGCTATGGACTTCTCCAGAATTTTGCAATTAAAAAAAAATTGGAGAAACTAGTTTAATTTTGACATAAGTTATACTGATTGTATAGGGTATAAAGTTTTTGTTTTTAATTACATATAGAGTGAGGAGCAATTTTTTCACTAAACATCAGTCCCTAAAAGTCTTACTCTGGCCCTGATTTAAACTTGTTTTCCCTCTCTTCTCTCTTTCTGGGTTTTATTGCCAAAATTTCTACCCTGATTCTGCCTTCTGAGTTACCTCCTTCTTCCTCTGTAAACCCTGGTTTCTATTTTTTATAATTATGCCCAACTGGAGTAATTGGCAAATCTCTTACACTGGAACCCAAATTCTTGTGGGTTTGCTGAAAAAGGTTATACAGAAGTAAAACCACAAATACTTACATTTTTCAAATGGGGAACTCAAGGCCAGGGAAAGTTTGTGGTTTTGTAGGAAGATCACTCTCACCCTCAAAAAGCCAAGGGCATCTTTTCTTTAAAGGCGTCCCCACTTTGTTTATGTGGGAAGCCATCCAGGGCACAGTGAGTGTCTGGCAGGACTTTGCTGGCCTTTTGCTTTCTCACTGGCTCCAGTAAGCAAAAACAACCCTCCTGAAGCTCCATGTTGAGGTGATGTACAGCTGCCATTCATAGGTAAGAGGAGAGAAAAGGCTGTCCTAACTCCTTTCCTGCTCAACTTTTTATGATGTCCAGTTTGGGTTCTTACAGCCAGGAGTCATGAACCCAAACAAAGTGCAGGATATCCAGCAGCTCTGGAATATCCAGATGTTCCTTAAATCAGCCTATAAAACAGAAGGAATCTGGATTTTGACTTCCTGTGGTCTGAGCTCTACTGAAGGGGAGGTGATGGGGCCCCTTCCTCTCAATGGTGTCCCCAACACCCTACAAAGCAGCAGCTGGCCTACATGTATTTTCAGGCCACAGTTCTTCACACTTTCTTTAGATTTCGGAGCCAAAGATAGACTAGCTGCTTAAAGATACATTTTTGGGTCCTGAAGGTAAGAAACTTTACAACAAATGGACTGATTTTAAGAATCTCGTGGTTGTAAAATATATTAGGACGTGAATTAGAGTAGAATGAAAGTGAAGAGCCCAGGCTCTGTATCCTGACTGCCTGGGATTCTTGTTTCAACTTGTACTGGCTGTGTGACCTTGGGCAAGTATTTTTAGCCCCTCCAAGACTCTTCTTCTACCAAATGGGGATACTAATTACACCTACCTCAGGCGTTTTTGTGAGGTTGAAGAGATGATTGTTGAAAAACCTTTAGAAGAGGGCCTGGCAATAATAAACACTCAGTAAATGTAAGTTTCTATTGTGTTGGCAGTTGTTGACAATGTCACTATCATCATCAGCAGCATTTTTTATTGGGGTCAACCTAGATCAGGCTCTCTAGTAGGAGAAAATGAGCAAGGGATTCTGGTGCAAGTATTTCTAGAGGGATTACTCAGGTGAAACCTGTAAGGGAGTGAGAGAATTCTAATAGGACAAGGAATAATTGAAGCAACAATGTGGTTAACAGAGGTCTAACCTCAGCCTGATCCCATGGGGAGATCTGGAGGATGAACCACCAAAAGCTGTCCCACTCCAAGACAAGAGAATGAACTTTTGTACCCATGAAACAGTCATTGGCTTTGGGCTTCCCCCAGTGGAGAAAACATAATTCCCAGGAATTTCAAGATGACGTGGCCCTGGCAAAAGGATCTGGTGAATTACCCAGAAATTGTAATTAATGGAACCAGCAGCAAGATTCTATGGGTACATCTCGTTTAGAGAAATATTACCATTGAAATTGTTGTATGCACTCAAGACTAAAGCATCAAAAGTGCCCAGGAGAAGTATCCAGGAAGAAACTTTCACAGATTTGCTTAGGGCTTCTTGGACGGAGATCGAGAGCATTCAGTTTGTTTTTTCATGAGTATTTAGAATTTGCAGCTTCTCAAGGCTCCTGAACAGCCTCACTGTTTTTCGTATGTTTTCCTCTAAGAGTTTTATAGTGTTCGGTCTTACATTTAGGTCTGTAATCCATTTTGAGACTGTCTCTTCTCCACTGAGTTGGGATTGGTAGTAACTTCTAGAAGGTGACGCTGGAGCGATCCATTTGCCTGTGTCCTTTCACTACTTGTTGCTCTGAAATCATGCACAGTGGGTTGCCGCAAGGTGTTGGATGTCTCATGATTCTCAGCATTTGAAACCTGCTATTTTAAGGCCTGAGGCTGTTTTCTTTTGCTTTGTTTGCTGTCTCTAGTAATGAGAAAAATTGGATAGTGAGGAGATCAGAACCTGCCACAATTCTTACAGTGATTGGAATATAAAGTATAATTTTCAAGTCCCCTCCCTACCTACTGCTGTGGCATCTCCCTCCCCCTCCAACTTCCTGTGCCATTCATTGAAAGAGACTCACTTTGCACCATGCTGGGCTCAGCTCTTCCATTATATCCATTCACTGTGCTGCTTAGAATTGAAGTAGAAAATAAAAGCTTCCCATGCCTTCTGATTTTTTGACCATGTTGAGGGAAGCCCTCTAATTAGTGCTTGAATTTGAAGATAATATACTCTATTTAAACGACCAGTGCAACCTTAGACTCTTGAGTCTAGAATTAATGAAAGCTTTGAGCATATTGGCTAACCCCTCCTTATCCATATATGGTTGTCCACTTTTTAAAAAAATTTCCTACGTATTTCTTTTTCTTTTTTTTTCAGATTTTATTTTATTTTATTTTGATTACCAAAGCAAAGACATTGATAAAGCAAATATAATCTGCAATAATAAATACATCTGCAGTAGATGCTAAATATCATTAAACTATATAATTTACACAGTAAATACGGTCTATTTCTGCTTCTTTCCAATAGAATACATTTGATCACATTTTTTTTTTTATACAGCAGGTTCTAATTAGTCATCAATTTTATACACATCAGTGTACACAGGTCAATCCCAATCGCCCAATTCATCACTCCCCCGGCATGGCTTTCTCCCCTTGGTGTCCATACATTTGTTCTCTACATCTGTGTGTCAATTTCTGCCCTGCAAACCAGTTCATCTGTACCATTTTTCTAGGTTTCACATATATGTGTTAATATACGATACTTGTTTTTCTCTTTCTGACTTACTTCACTCTGTATGACAGTCTCTAGATCCATCCATGTCTCAACAAATAACCCAATTTTGTTCCTTTTTATGGCTGAGTAATATTCCATTATATATATGTACCACATCTTCTTTATCCATTCATATGTCGATGGGCATTTAGGTTGCATCCATGACCTGGCTATTATAAATAGTGCTGCAGTGAACATTGGGATGCATGTGTCTTTTTGAATTATGGTTTTCTCTGGGTATATGCTCAGTAGTGGGATTGCTGGATCATATGGTAATTCTACTTTTAGTTTTTTAAGGAACCTCCATACTGTTCTCCGTAGTGGCTGTATCAATTTACATTCCCACCAACAGTGCAAGAGGGTTCCCTTTTCTCCACACCCTCTCCAGCATTTATTGTTTGTAGATTTTCTGATGATGCCCATTCTAACTGATGTGAGGTAATACCTCACTGTACTTTTGATTTGCATTTCTCTAATAATTAGTGATGTTGAGCAGCTTTTCATGTGCTTCTTGGCCATCTGTATGTCTTCTTTGGAGAAATGTCTATTTAGGTTTTCTGCCATTCTTGGATCGGGTGTTTTGTTTTTTTAATATCGAGCTGCATGAGCTGTTTTTATATTTTGGAGATTAATCCTTTGTCCGTTGATTCATTTGCAAATATTTTCTCCCATTTTGAGGGTTGTCTTTTCGTCTTGTTTATGATTTCCTTTGCTGTGCAAAAGCTTTTAAGTTTCACTAGGTCCCATTTGTTTATTTTTGTTTTTATTTCCATTCTCTAGGACGTGGATCAAAAAAGATCTTGCTGTGATTTATGTCAAAGAGTGTTCTTCCTATGTTTTCCTCTAAGAGTTTTATAATTTTCAGTCTTACATTTAGGTCTCTAATCCATTTTGAGTTTATTTTTGAGTATAGTGTTAGGGATTGTTCTAATTTCATTCTTTTACATGTAGCTGTCCACTTTTCCCAGCACCACTTATTGAAGAG
Organism: Phocoena phocoena; assembly: GCF_963924675.1. Lineage (NCBI taxonomy): Eukaryota > Metazoa > Chordata > Mammalia > Artiodactyla > Phocoenidae > Phocoena > Phocoena phocoena. The sequence continues at coordinate 55,738,396 of NC_089228.1, read as the reverse complement.
ACAGTCTCTTCTCCCTTGTATATCCTTGCCTCCTTTGTCATAGATTAGTTGACCATAGGTGTGTGGGTTTATCTCTGGGCTTTCTACCTTGTTCCATTGATCTGTATTTCTGTTTTGTGCCAGTACCATATTGTCTTGTTTACTGTAGCTTTGTAGTATAGTCTGAAGTGAGGGAGGCTGATTCCTCCAGCTCCGTTTCTTTCCCTCAAGACTGCTTTGGCTATTCGGGGTCTTTTCTGTCTCCATACAAATTTTAAGATTTCTTGTTCTAGTTCTGTAAAAAATGCCATTGATAATTTGATAGGGATTGCATTGAATCTGTAGATTACTTTGGGTAGTATAGACATTTTCATAATATTGATTCTTCCAATCCAAGAACATGGTATACCTCTCTGTTGGTATCATCTTTAATTTCTTTCATCCTTGTCTTATAGTTTTCTGCATACAGGTCTTTTGTTTCCTTAGGTAGGTTTATTCGTAGGTATTTTATTCTTTTTGTTGCAATGGTAAATGAGTGTTTCCATTATTTCTCTTTCAGATCTTTCATCAATAGTGTATAGGAATGCAAGAGATTTCTGTGCATTAATTTTGTATCCTGCAACTTTACCAAATTCATTGATTATCTGTTGTAGTTTTCTGGTAGCATCTTTAGTATTCTCTATGTATAGTATCATGTCATCTGCAAACAGTGACAGTTTTACTTCTGCGTTTCCAATTTGTATTCCTTTTATTTCTTTTTCTTCTCTGATTGCTGTGGCTAGGACTTCCAAGACTATGTTTAATAATAGCAGTGAGAGTGGACATCCTTTTCTTGTTCCTGATCTTAGAGGAAATGCTTTCAGTTTTTCACCATTGAGAATGACGTTTGCTGTGGGTTTGTTGTATATGGCCTTTATTATGTTGAAGTAGGTTCCCTCTATGCCCACTTTCTGGAGAGTTTTTATCATAAATGGGTGTTGAATTTTGTCAAAAGTTTTTCTGAATCTCTTGAGATATCATATGGTTTTTATTCTTCAATTTGTTAATATGGTGTATCGCATTCATTGATTTGCATATATTGAAGAATCCTTGCATTTCTGGGATATATCCCACTTGATCTTGGTGTATGATCATTTTAATGTGTTGTTGCATTCTGTTTGCTAGTATTTTGTTGAGGATTTTTGCATCTACATTTATCAGTGATATTGGTCTGTAATTTTCTTTTTTTTTGGTATTTTTGTCTGCTTTTGGTATCAGGGTGATGGTGACCTCATAGAAAGAGTTTGGGAGTTTTCCTTCCTCTGCAATTTTTTGGAAGAGTTTGAGAAGGATGGGTGTTAGCTCTTCTCTAAATGTTTGATAGAATTCACCTGTGAAGCCATCTGGTCCTGGACTTTTGTTTGTTGGAAGATTTTTATTCACAGTTTCAATTTCATTACTTGTGATTGGTCTGTATATATATATATATATATATATATATATATATATATATATATATATATAGTTTTTTGGGGTTTTTTTTGCGGTATGCAGGCCTCTCACTGTTGTGGCCTCTCCCATTGTGGAGCACAGGCTCTGGATGCGCAGGCCCAGCGGCCATGGCTCACGGGCCCAGCTGCTCCGCGGGATGTGGGATCTTCCCGGACTGGGGCACGAACCCATGTCCCCTGCATTGGCAGGCGGACTCTCAACCACTGCGCCACCAGAGAAGACCTTGTTTATATTTTTCCTGGTTCAGTCTTGGAAGGTTACACCTTTCTAGGAATTTGTCCATTTCTTCTAGGTTGTGCATTTTATTGGCAAACAGTTGCTTGTAGTGGTCTCTTAGAATGCTTTGTTTTTTTGCCACGTCTGTTATAACTTCTCCTTTTTCATTTCTAATTTTATTGATTTGAGTCCTCTCCCTCTTTTTCTTGATGATTCTGGCTAATGGTTTATCAATTTTCTTTATCTTCTCAAAAAACCAGCTTTTAGTGTTATTGATCTTTGCTCTTGTTTCTATTTCATTTATTTCTGCACTGATCTTTATGATTTCTTTCCTTCTGCTAACTTTGGGTTTTGTTTTTTCTTCTTTCTCTAGTTCCTTTTGGTGTAAGGTTAGATTATTTATTTGAGATTTTGCTTGTTTATTGAGGTAGGTTGTATGGCTATAAACTTCCCTCTTAGAACTGCTTTTGCTGTATCCCATAGGTTTTGGATTGTCGTGTTTTCATTGTTATTTGTCTCTAGGTAGTTTTTGATTTCCTCTTTGATTTCTTCAGTGATCTCTTGAGTATTTAGTAACTTAGTGTTTACCCTCCATGTGTTTGTGTTTTTTACATTTTTTCCCCTGTAATTAATTTCAAATATCATAGCGCTGTGGTCAGAAAAGATGCTTGATATGATTTCAATTTCCTTAAATTTACTGAGGCTTGATTTGTGACCCAAGATGTGATCTATCCTGGAGAATGTTCCATGCACACTTGAGAGGAAAGTGTAATCTGCTGTTTTTGGATGGAACTTCCTATAAATATCAATTAAATCTATCTGGTCTATTGTGTCATTTAAAGCTTGTGTTTCCTTATTTATTTTCATTTTGGATGATCTGTCCATTGGTGTAAGTGAGGTGTTAAAGTCCCCCACTATTGTGTTACTGTCGATTTCCGCTTTTACAGTTGTTAGCAGTTGCCTTATGTATTGAGGTGCTTCTGTGTTGGGTGCATATATATTTATAGTTGTTATATCTTCTTCTTGGATTGATCCCTATATCATTATGTAGTGTCCTTCCTTGTCTCTTGTAACATTCTTTATTTTAAAGTCTATTTTGTCTGATATGAGTATTGTTACTGCAGCTTTCATTTGATTTCCATTTGCATGGAATATCTTTTTCCATACCCTCACTTTCAGTCTATATGTGTCCCTAGGTCTGAAGTGGGTCTCTTGTAGACAGCATATATATGGGTCTTGTTTTTGTATCCATTCAGCAAGCCTGTGTGTTTTGGTTGGAGCATTTAATCCATTCACATCTAAGGTAATTATCGATATGTACATTCCTATTACCATTTTATTAATTGTTTTGGGTCTGTTTTTGTAGGTCCTTTTCTTGTCTTGTGTTTCCCACTTAGAGAAGTTCCTTTAGCATTTGTTGTAGAGCTGGTTTGGTGGTGCTGAATTCTCTTAGCTTTTGCTTGTCTGTAAAGCTTTTGATTTCTCCATCGAATCTGAATGAGATCCTGGCCCGGTAGAGTAATCTTGGCTGTAGGTTCTTCCCTTTCATCAGTTTAAGTATATCATGTCACTCCCTTCTGGCTTGCAGAGTTTCTGCTGAGAAATCAGCTGTTAACCTTATGGGAATTCCCTTGTATGTTATTTGTGGTTTTTCCCTGCTGCTTTCAAATTTTTTTCTTTGTCTTTAATTTTTGCCAGTTTGATCACTATGTGTCTCAGCATGTTTCTCCTTGGGTTTATCCTGTATGGGACCCACTGCACTTCCTGGACTTGGGTGGCTATTTCCTTTCCAATGTTAGGGAAGTTTTAGAGTATAATCTCTTCAAATATTTTCTCTGGTCCTTTTTCTCTCTCTTCTCCTTCTGGGACCCCTGTAATGTGAATGTTGTTGCGTTTAATGTTGTTCCAGAGGTCTCTTAGGCTGTCCTCATTTCTTTTCATTCTTTTTTCTTTATTCTGTTCTGCAGCCGTGAATTTCACCATTCTATCTCCAGGTCACTTATCCGTTCTGCTGCCTCAGTTATTCTACTATTGATTCCTTCTAGTGTATTTTTCATTTTAGTTCTTTTATTGTTCATCTCTGTTTCTTCTTTAATTCTTCTAAATCTTTGTTAAACATTTCTTGAATCTTCTCGATCTTTGCCTCCATTCTTTTTCCGAGGTCCTGGATCATCTTCACTATCATTATTCTGAATTCTTTTTCTGGAAGGTTGCCTATCTCCATTTCATTTAGTTGTTTTTCTGGGGTTTTATCTTATTCCTTCATCTGGTGCATAGCCCTCTGCCTTTTCATCTTGTCTGTCTTTCTCTGAATGTGGTTTTTGTTCCACAAGCTGCAGGACTGTATTTCTTCTTGCTTCTGCTCTCTGCTCTCTGGTGGATGAGGCTACCTAAGAGGCTTGTGCACGTTTCCTGATAGGAGGGACTGGTGGTGTGTAGAGCTGACTGTTGCTCTGGTGGGCAGTGCTCAGTAAAACTTTAATCTGCTTGACTGCTAATGGGTGGGGCCGGGTTCCCTCCCTGTTTGTTGTTTGGCGCATGCAACCCAACACTGGGGCCTACCTGGGCTCTTTGGTCGGGCTAATGGCAGACTCTGGGAGGGCTCACGCCAAGGAATAATTCCCAAAACTCCTGCTGCCAGTGTCCTGTCCCCATGGTGAGCCACAGCCACCCCCTGCCTCTGCAGGAGACCCTCCAACACTAGCAGGTAGGTCTGGTTCAGTCTCCCCTGGGTTCACTGCTCCTTTCCCTGGGTCCCGATGTGCACGCTACTTTGTGTGTGCCCTCCAAGAGTGGAGTCTCTCTTTCCCCCAGTCCTGTCAAAGTCTTGCAGTCAAATCCCACTAGCTTTCAAAGTATGATTCTCTATGAGTTTCTTCTCCTGTTGCCAGACCCCCAGTTTTGGAAGCCTGACTTGGGGCTTAGACCCTTCACTCCAGTGGGTGGACTTCTGTGGTGTAAGTGTTCTCCAGTCTGTGGGTCACCTTCCCAGCAGTTATGGGATTTGATTTTGCTGTGATTGTGCCTCACCTACTGTCTCATTGTGGCTTCTTCTTTGTCTTTGGATGTGGGGTATTTTTTTGGTGAGTTCCAGTGTCTTTGTGTTGATGATTGTCCAGCAGCTAGTTGTGATTCTGGTGTTCTCACAAGAGGGAGTGAGAGCACGTCCTTCTACTCTGCCATCTTTGTTCAGGCCCAGACCTGGTTGTCCACTTTGCAAGGCTATCCTCTGTAAATATTTGAATCTCAGACTCTGCTGCCCATTGTGTCAAACCACTGCTTCCCACTGCCAACTGGTGACTCTACAGTGTGCTGAGTAACTTCAGCATAAGCCCAAGCAAAATCTAATAAAAAAGGGAAATCAGGTAAGAGAGGAAAGACATTGCCGCAGTTTCTTTGTAAGCAGATATAAAGGTAATTTTAAATATTTTATGTCTTGGAATATCCATGACATTGTTTCTTCCTTTCACTTGGTACATTTTTAATGATATCCAGGTACAGGAAGCACAGAAGTTCCCAAACAAGATAAACTCAAATAGAGACAAACCACGACATATCATAATTAAAATGGCAAAGTTAAAGAGAGTATTCTAAAGGCAACAAGAGAAAAACAAAGAGTCCTATGAAAGGGAACCCCCATGAGGATATCAACTGATTTATCGGCAGAAGCTTTATAGGCCAGAATAGAGTGGCGTTATATATTCAAATTGCTGAAAGGGAAAAACATGCAACCTAGGATACTCTACCTAGCAAGATTATTATTTAGGATAGAAGGAGAGCTAAAGAACTTCTTAGACAAGCAGATACTAGGATTCATCAATACTAAACATACCATAAAACAAATGTTGAAGGGTTTTCTCTAAATGGAAGAGAAGAAAGAATCCATAGTAAAAGGAAATCCCAGTAGGAAAGGCAGATATTTAGTAAAGATCAAAGATTACTTAAATAAGCCAGTATGTAGATTAAAAGATAAGATAATTTAAAAAGCAACAATAAGTATAATAAACAGCTAAAGAATAAGCATGAAATTGTAAAATATGATATCACAAACACAAGATATGGGGCAGGGGAGTAAAAAACATAGATCTTTTAGAATGTGTTTGAACTTAAATGACTATCACTTTAAAACAAGTAAATATAATTATGGATCAACATATATGAACCCTGTGGTAACCACAAATCAAAACCCCACAATAGGTACACAAAAACAAAAATAAAGCAACCCAAGCAAACTACTAAAGAAAATTGTCAAACCATGATGGGAGAAACAAAAAGAAATGAATAGAGAACTACAAAAACAACTGGAGAAGAAGTAATAAAGTGGCAAAAGTACCTACCTATCACTAATTATTTTATATGTTAATGAAGTGAATGCTCCAATCAAAAGATCAGTGGCTAATTGGATAAAAGAACAAGACCCTTCAATATGCTGCCTCCGAGAGACTCTCTTCAGGGCTAAAGACACACAGAGATTGAAAATGAAGGGATGGAAAAAGAACATTCAAGCAAATGGAAATGGCAAGAAAGCAGGGGTAGCAATACTCACATCAGACAAAATAGACTTTAAAACAAAGGCTATAACAAAAGACTAAGAAGCACATTATATAATGATAAAGGCATCAATACAAGAAGAGGATATTACACTTGTTAACATATATGCACTCAATACAGGATCATATATATATATATATATATATATATATATATATATACATACATACATACATATATCTCAAACACTAATAGATACAAAAGGATAAGTTGACAATAATACAATAGTAGTGAACTTTAATACCCCACTGACATCAGTGGGCAAATCAATAAGGCAACAGAGGTCCTAAATGACACAATAGACCAGTTGGACTTAATTGAGATCTACAGGACACTATATACAAAAAAAACCAGAATACACATTATTTTCAAGTGTGCATGGGATGTTCTTCAGGATAGATGACATACTAGGCCATAGAAGAAACCTTGACAAATTTAATGGGATAGAAATTATATCAAGCATTTTTTCAACCACAATGGTATGAAACTAGAAATCAACTACAAAAAGAAAAATGGGAAAAGAACAACCACATAAAGACTAAACAACATGCTACTAAAAAATGAATGGGTCAGTGATGAAACCAAAGAGGATATCAGAAAATACCTCAAGACAAATGAAAATGGAAACACGGCTTTCCAAAATCTATGTGATACATCAAAAGCAGTTCTAAGAGGGAGGTTTATAGCGATACAGGCCTTCCTTAAGAAACAAGAAAAATAGCAAATAAACAACCTAACATATCACCTAAAAGAACTGGAAAAGGAAGAAGAAACAAATCCCAAAATCAGAAGAAGGAAATAATAAATAATAATAATAATAAAGGAAATAATAAAGATCAGAGGAAAAAAAATAAAATAGAGATCAAAAAATAGAAAAGATCAGTGAAACCAAGAGCTATTTTTTTTTTTTTTTTTTTTTTTTTTTTTTTTTTTTGCGGTACGTGGGCCTCTTACTGCTGTGGTCTCTCCAGACGCGCAGGCTCAGCAGCCATGGCTCACGGGGCCAGCCGCTCCGCGGCATGTGGGATCCTCCCGGACCGGGGCACGAACCCACGTCCCCTGCATCAGCAGGCGGACTCTCAACCACTGCGCCACCAGGGAAGCCCCAAGAGCTATTTTTTTTAATTGATTAAATTGATAAACCTTTAGCTAGGCTCACCAAGAAGAAAAGAGAGCAGACCCAAATGAACAAAATAAAAAATGAAAAAAGAGAAATAACAACTGATACCACAGAGATACATAAAATCATAAAAGAATATTATGAACAGTTACATGCTGACAGACTGGACAACCTAGAAGAAATGAAAAAATTTCTAGAAATATACAGCCTGCCAAGACTAAGCCAAGAAGAAAGAGACAATTTGAACAGACTGATCACTAGATGTGAGATTGAGTTTGTAATAAAAAATAACTTCCAGAAAAGAAAAGTCTAAGACTGGATGACTTCACAAGGGAATTCTACCAAACAAATAAAGAAGAACCAATACATATACTACTTATTCCCCAAATCATTCTATGAGGCCATTACCCTGATAGCAAAAACATACAAAGACACTATAAAACAAAATTACAGGCCAGTATCTTTGATGAATACAGATGCAAAAATCCTCAACAAAATATTAGCAAACCAAATCCAACAGTATATAACAAAAAGACTATATGCCATAATCAAGTTGGATTTATTCCAGGATTATGAGGGTGGTTCAGCATTTTCAAATCAACCAATGTGATATGCCACCTTAACAAAAGGAAGGATAAAAATCACATGATCATCTCAATAGATGCAGAAAAACATTTGACAAAATTCAACATCCATTCATGATAAAAACTTTCCTCAAAGTGGGTACAGAGGGAACATATATCAACATAATAAAGGACATTTGTGACAAAGCCACAGTCAACGTCATACTCAATGGTAAAAACCTGAGAGCTTTCCTGCTAAATTTGAGAAGACAAAGATGTCCACTCTCCCCACTTTAATTTAATGTAGTATTGGAAGGTCTAGCAACAGTAATCAGACAAGAAAAAGAAGTCAGTGTATTCAAATTGGAAGGGAAGAGGTAAAACTGTCACTACTTGTAAATGACTTGAATGACTTTACATAGAAAACCCTAAAGTTTCCATCCCAAAACTATTAAAACTAATAAATGAATTCATCGAGGTTGCAAGATACAAGATTAGTGTACAGAAATCTGTTGCATTTATGTACACTAATAATAAAGTATCAGAAAGAGAAGGTTAAAAAAATCCCATTTAAAATTGAATCAAAAAGAATAAAATATCTAGGAATAAAGTTGTCCAAGGAGATGAAAGACTTATATTCTGAAAACTGTAAAACATTGATGAAGGAAATTGAAGATTATACAAAGAAATGGAAAGATATTTCATGCTCTTAGATTGGAAGACTTAATATTGTTAAGATGGCCATACTACCCAAAGCAATCTACAGATTTAATGCAAACCCTATCAAAACACCCATGACATTTTTCACAGAACTAGAACAAATCCTATAATTCATATGGAACCACAAAAGACCTCAAATTGACAAAACAATCTTCAGAAAAAAGAACAAAGCTGGATGTATTGCCCTCCCAGACTTCCGACTATACTACAGATCTACAATAATCAGTACAGTATAGTACTGGCACAAAAACAGACAAATAGATCAATAGAACAGACTAGAGAACCCGGAAGTAAACCTATGCACCTATGATCAATTAATCTATGACAGAGGATGTAAGAATACACAGTGGATAAAAGACAGTCTCTTCCATAAGTGGTACTGGGAAAACTGGACAGCTACATGTAAAACAATGAGATTAGAACATTCCCTCACACCATATACAAAAATAAAGTCAAAATGGTTTAAAGGCCTAAATGTAAGAATGGAAACTGTAAACTCTTAAGAGTACATAGGCATAGGAACTATTTGACATAAATTGTAGCAATATTTTTTTGGATCAGTCTCCTAAAGGAAAAGAAATAAAAGCAAAAATAAAGAAATGAAAATTAATTGAACTTAAAAGGTTTTGCACAGCAATAGAAACAATTGACAAAATGAAAAGACAACCTACAGAATGACAGAAAATATTTTCAAAGATGTAACCAACAAGGGGTTAATATCCAAAATAAATAAACAGTTTACACAACTCAATATCAAAGAAACAAACAAATAACCCAATCAATAAATGGGCAGAAAACCTGAATAGACATTTTTCCAAAGAAGGCATACAGGTGGTTAACAGGCACATGAAAAGATGCTTAATGTTGATAATTATTAGAGAAATGTAAATCAAAACAACAATGAGATGTTACCTCAGAATGGCCATCATCAAAAAGTCTACAAATAACAAATGTTGGAGAAGATGTGGAGAAAAGGGACCCTTGTATGCTGTTAGTGGAAATGTAAATTGGGGCAGCCACTATGGAAAACATTATGGGTTTCTTAAAAAATACTAAAAATAGAACCACCATATGATCCAGTAATTTCACTCCTGGGTATATATCCAGAAAAATTGAAAATATGAATTCGAAAAGATACCTTGGATATGTACCCCAGTGTTCATAACAGTACTACTTACAATTACCAAGACATGGAAGCAACCCAAGTGTTCATCAACAGGTGATTGGATTAATAAGAGGTGGCACATATATACAATGGAATATTACTCAGCCATAAAAAAGAATGAAATTATGCCACTTGCAGCAACATGTATGGGCCTAGAGAATATTATGCTTAGAGAAATAAATCATAGAGAAAGATAGTACTATATGATATCATTTATATGTGGAATCTAAAAAATAGTACAAATAAATGTATATGCAAGAAACAGAATCATGGACATAGAGAACAGACTCTATGGGGAGTTTGTTCTCTATGTCCATAGGGGAGAGGGAAGGGCAGAGGGACAAATTTGGGGTATGGGGCTAACAGATACAAATTATTATATATAAAATAGGTAAGCAACAAGGATATACTGTATTGCATAGGGAATTATACCCAATATCTGCAAAAATACTGAATCACTATACTGTACACCTGAAACTACTATAATATTGTAAATCAACTACAATGTTAAAAAATAAAAAAGAATACATATTATCAACATGACTCTTTACTGATGGTGTTAAACTTGATCACCTGGTTGAAATAGGTTTCTCACTGTAAAGTTACTCCTCCCCTCCCTTTCCATACTGTACTCTTCAGAAGGAAGTTACTATGTGTAGCCCACACTTGGGATGGGGTGGGGGTGTTATGCTCTACCTCCTTGAATGAGAGGAACTATATAAATTATTTGGAATTCTTCTGCATAGGAGATTTGCCTGTTCTTCCTTATTTATTTAGTTAATCATTTATTTATATCAGTGTGGACTCCTGTATATTTACTTTATATATTAGGCTATAACCCAATAGTATGTTATTTATTTTGTGGCTCAAATTATTGAGCCAACTTTAAAGCTTGAGCAACTGAAAGTGCTCAAGCTTTGGTCATTGAGCACTTTCAGTTGGCTCTTGTGTCCCTTTGGCATATGCCTATAATTTTGTTTTTTTAGCATTTCCTTACTTTCTGGCACTATGGGGTACTCCATGATCACCTGTATATTCTCTGCCTTAGCCCCAGAATCAGTCATTTCTCCAAGGAGTCCTAGTTCCTTGTATTGGAGAATGATGTTAGAAACCAAGATCTGGGCACTAGATGTGTTCATTGCTACTGGGATGTCATTGCTTAAAGCAAACAGAATTTGGAAATATATATATACACAGACATATATATGTTTACTAACCTGTGTATATATACACATCAATAACCATTTCTATATTTAGCTGTACCTGTATTAGGGTAAACATTAGTTCATACTGATGTCTCCAACTCTAATCCTGTATCACATAATTCATTCTAACCTCCTCCCTTGCTTATCTTTAATAATGAGAAACCTAGTTCCTACTGCCCACCATCCATTTACCTATATGTTTAGTCTCACTATACATATACAGTGGTTTCAAAATTGGTTGCTTCTATTCCCATGAGAAACACCTTTATCAACTACAGTATTGTGCCTATGTGCAGTTCCTTTTATCTTTAACCTGAGAGTCTCCACTCATTTCCAAAGTTACTTAGGTCTATACTTATTTCCTCCAACCCATTTCAGCACAGTTGTCATTCATTTGTTATATAGTGAGATTCTTTTTGCCTGGTCTGAATTCTGTCTTGGAAACTGATTTTTGCTTTTACCTTCCTGCGAATGATCTCAAATAACTGTGAGAGTTACCTGATACTATCACCATAAAATTGAATACAGAAATGGTGCAAGGGAATGAGGGAGACATAAAGTGAGAATCAATCATTAGAGAGAGAACAGTTGATTAATAGTGAAAAAACAGTTTCCACTTCAACCTTGTCTGCCCCTAAGTAGCTGTGTCATTTGGAAACTCATCAAAGTCCTATTGGCCCTGGGTTTCTTGTCTATATAATTGGGTCCAGTTTCTCTGGATTGTCATGAGAATTGAATAGGAAAAAGAACATGGGAGTGTAAATGTGATAATAAACTTTCAAGTACAATTATTACATGAAAAAAGGTAAATTAAAAACTCTAGCAAAGAGGGCTCAGGTCAAGGATGTGAAGTTTTTACTTTCATAGAACTGGCTTATTTATGTTTGTTCTGCAAACTATAAATGAAAGGATGGTTTCATGCAATTGATTGTAGTAACCAGAGTATTTTCTTTTCATCAGTGGCTATGCATGCATATGCACACAGATGTGATTCTGCTGTGTGTGTATAAAAATATTAATATTTCTTTTTCCGAGAAAACCTAAGGGATGTCTTGAGAGTCTTGGTCTTATTAAATTGCTTGTCAGTCTCTCTAACAAACGTATGGGAAGGAAGCATGAGTTAGGGTTTTAAGAATTTAAATGTTCTACAAAGCCATTTGGACTTTTTTGCTTACTTGGTTTCTGCTCTTACACACCTATAACTAAATTACTTTTCCCCACTTGATGAAAACCTAGATGTTCTTGGAGTATTAATTCTCTTGGCCACATGTAACTAAAAACCATAATGGGACTTAAAATCAGAGAGGCTATGTATACACTCAGGGTGTGCCACTATTGGTTGGAAGGATATATGAACTTGAAGAATTGATTTGCTGTTTAGGTGTAGTCAGGTGTAGCAACCTGGCAGCAGAGCAAGTGAAGAGGAGGGTGTGGGCAGCGTCTCTCTTTAGGGCCACACATGTGCACTGCATATTTCCAGGAGTACCATTTCTATATATTTCAATGTGAATGGAACCCCCAGAACAAGACAACATGGTTTTTATAGAGATGGAGCTTGTTTTGTTGTTAGTAGAGGGGAGAAAACAGATTTTTGGTGACACACTCACCAAAAACCCTCTGATTACTGTGCTTCCTAAGGTATGATTATTGATGATTCTGTAGTGTATCTCACTACACTTCATCTAACATTTTTTTCTCTCTCATTTAAAAAAAATACTATCTTAACAATGGACATGTGAACATTTTTGAAAAGGTGCTACTTTTGGAGATCCTGCTACTGCCCACCCGCAAGGTGGGTGGGGATTTTATCCAAGCCCGAGTCTGTTCTCTGCAAAATGAACCAGATAGGGTTAAACAAGATAAGCATTCTGTGAAGAGTGACTCCTTCTGCATTGGTAGCTTATGCTGAGCTGACCCTGCTTTCCATTCAGTGATATCCTCAAGCTGCACAAGTAAAATAGTAAGGCCACAAATTCGTCTTAACTGCATCTCTCTTAGGTCCTTTCCTGTGTTCACCTTCTCTCTGTGCAGTGTTTCATTGTAAATACATGTTGTATTTGATAACTACATTAAAATGAAAGTGATGTTTGTAGCAATTTATTTATACAGCTGTTTACTTTCTTTCATCTCAGCTGAATCCATAAATAAAAATCTTTTCCTTCAAGCAGTTGACATTAAAAACACTCTTTAAGAAAACCTGCAAAAGAATATGCTATCTTTATGATTTATTAAAAGCAGATAAATGAGAAGTAAAAAAAATACCTTTCAGCCTACTATCATGAACTAAAGAGGAAAACATGGCAACTGGTATATATGTCAAGAAATGCTAGAGAATTAGTTTTTATGACTTGAGATCTATTTCAGACAAATGGGTGGAGACAAATATTCCTTGTACTTTAACTGTGATTTATTTTACTAGTAAAGCCCTATCTATGTAGCACAGCCTAAAGTTTGGATTTGAAATGGATTGTCAGCTGCAGCCAAGCCACGTAATTCAAACTGTGAAGTGAAACTTTGAGTTGAGATCTGCAGCTTGTGTTAAGATAGAAGGCTTCTTTATTTAGAAATTCCTATTAAAAATAAAGGTAAGGGGAACTAACTGCCGAACAATCAACGACAGGAAGACACTGGAACTCACCAAAAAAAATACCCTACAGGGGCTTCCCTGGTGGCGCAGTGGTTGAGAATCTGCCTGCTAATGCAGGGGACATGGGTTCGAGCCCTGGTCTGGGAGGATCCCACATGCCGTGGAGCAACTAGGCCCGTGAGCCACAACTACTGAGCCTGCGCGTCTGGAGCCTGTGCTCCACAACAAGAGAGGCCGCAATAGTGAGAGGCCCGTGCACCGCGATGAAGAGTCTCCCCCACTTGCCACAACTAGAGAAAGCCCTCGCACAGAAACGAAGACCCAACACAGCAAAAATAAATTAATTAATTAATAAACTCCTAGCTCCAACATCAAAAAAAAAAAAATACCGTACATGCAAAGACAAAGGAGCAACCACAATGAGATGGTAAAAGGGGTGCTATTACAATAAAATGAAATCCCATAACTGCTGGTTGGGTGACTCACAAACTGGAGAACACATACCACAGAAGTCCACCCACTGGAGTGGAAGGTTCTGAGCCACATATCAGGCTTCCCAACCTGGGGGTCTGGCAATGGGAGGAGGCATTCCTAGAGAATCCGACTTTGAAGCCTAGCGGGATTTGATTGCAGGACTTTGGCAGGACTGGGGGAAACAGAAACTCCACTCTTGGAGGGCACACACAAAGTAGTGTGCACATCGGGACCCAGGGGAAGTAGCAGTGACCCCATAGGAGAACCAGACCTACCTGCTAGTGTTGGAGCGTCTCCGGCAGAGGTGGGGGGCAGCAGTGGCAGACCAAGGGACAAGGAAACTGGCAGCAGAAGTTCTGGGAAGTACTCCTTGGCGTGAGCCCTCCCAGAGTCCACCATTAGCACCACCAAAGAGCCAGGGTAAGCTCCAGTGTTGGGTCACCTAAGGCCAAACAAGCAATAGGGAGGGAATCCAGCCCCACCCATCAGCAGAGAAGTGGTTTAAAGTTTTACTGAGCTTTGCCCATCAGAGCAACAGCCAGCTGTACCAACCACCAGTCCCTCCCATTAGGAAACTTGCACAAGCCTCTTAGTTAGCCTTATCCACCAGAGGGCAGACAGCAGAAGCAAGAAGAAATACAGTCCTGCAGCCTGTGGAACAAAAACCACATTCAGAGAAAGATAGACAAGATGAAAAGGCAGAGGGCTATGTACCAGATGATGGAACAAGATAAAACCCCAGAAAAACAACTAAATGAAATGGAGATAGGCAACCTTCCAGAAAAAGAATTCAGAATAATGATAGTGAAGATGATCCAGGACCTCGGAAAAAGAATGGAGGCAAAGATCGAGAAGATTCAAGAAATGTTTAACAAAGACCTAGAAGAATTAAAGAAGAAAGAAACAGAGATGAACAATACAATAACTGAAATGAAAAATACACTAGAAGGTATTAATAGCAGAATATCTGATGCAGAAGAACAGATAAATGACCTGGAAGACAGAATGCTGGAATTCATGGCTGTGGAACAGAATAAAGAAAAAAAGAATGAAAAGAAATGAAGACAGCCTAAGAGATCTCTGGGACAACATTAAACGCAACAAAATTCGCATTATAGGGGTCACAGAAGGAGGAGAGAGAGAAAGGACCAGAGAAAATATTTGAAGACATTATACTTGAAAACTTCTCTAACATGGGAAAGGAAATAGCCACCCAAGTCCAGGAAGCGCAGTGAGTCCCATACAGCATAAACCCAGAGAACCACGCTGAGACACATAGTAATCACACTGGCAAAAATTAAAAGCAAAGAAAAAAATTTGAAAGCAGCAACGGAAAAACCACAAATAACATACAAGGGAACTCCCATAAGGTTAACAGCTGATTTCTCAGCAGAAACTCTGCAAACCAGAAGGGAGAGGCATGATAAACTTAAAGTGATGAAAGGGAAGAACCTGCAACCAAGATTACTCTACCCAAAAGGATCTCATTCAGATTCGATGGAGAAATCAAAAGCTTTACAGACAAGCAAAAGCTAAGAGAATTCAGCACCACCAAACCAGCTAAAGGAACAAATACTAAAGGAACTTCTCTAAGTGGGAAACACAAGACAAGAAAAGGACGTACAAAAACAAACCCAAAACAATTAAGAAAAAGTTCATAGGAACATACGTATCGATAATTACCTTAGATGTGAATGGATTAAATGCTGCAACCAAAAGACACAGGTTTGCTGAATGGATAAAAAAAACAAGACCCCTAGATATGCTGTCTACAAGAAACCCACTTCAGACCTAGGGACACATACAGGCTGAAAGTGAGAGGATGGAAAAAGATATTGCATGCAAATGGAAAGCAAAAGAAAGCTGCAGTAACAATACTCGTATCAGATAAAATAGACTATAAAATAAAGAATGTTACAAGAGACAAGGAAGGACACTACGTAATGATCAAGGGATCAATCTAAGAAGAAATAACAATTATAAATATATATGCACCCAACATAGAAGCACCTCAATACATAAGGCAACTGCTAACAGCTCTAACAGAGGAAATCCACAGTAACACAGTAATAGTGGGGGACTTTAACACCTCACTTAAACCAATGCACAGATCATCCAAAATGAAATTAAATAAGGAAATAGAAGCTTTAAATGACACAATAGACCAGTTAGATTTAATTGACATTTATGGGACATTCCATCAAAAAACAGCAGATTAGGGCTTCCCTGGTGGCACAGTGGTTGAGAGTCGGCCTGCTGATGCAGGGGACACGGGTTCATGCCCTGGTCTGGGAAGATCCCACATGCCGCAGAGCTGCTGGGCCCATGAGCCATGGCCGCTGAGCCTGTGCTTCCAGAGCCTGTGCTCTGCAGTGGGAGAGGCCACAGTGGTTAGAGGCCTGCGTACCACAAAAAACAAACAAACAAAAAAACCCAGCAGATTACACTTTCTTCTCAAGTGCGCACAGAACATTATCCAGGATAGATCATATCTTGGGTCACAAATTGAACCTCAGTAAATTTAAGAAAATTGAAATCATATCAAGCATCTTTTCTGACCACAGTGCTGTGAGATTAGGAATAAATTACAGGGGAAAAAAAACGTAAAAAACACAAACACATGAAGGCTAAACAATATGTTACTAAACCACCAAGAGATCACTGAAAAAATCAAAGAGGAAATAAGAAAATACCTAGAGACAAATGACAATGAAAACATGACGATCCAAAACCTATGGGATACAGCAAAAGCACTTCTAAGAGGGAAGTTTGTAGCTACCTATGCAAGCCTACCTCAAGAAACAAGAAAAGTCACAAATAAATAATCTAATGTTACACCTAAAGGAACTAGAGGAAGAAGAACAAACAAAACCCAAAGTTAACAGAAAGAAACCATAAAGATCAGAGCAGAAATAAATGAAATAGAAACAAAGAAAACAATAGCAAAGATCATTAAAACTAACAGCTGGTTCTTTGAGAAGATAAACAAAATTGATAAACCATTAGCCAGACTCATCAAGAAAAAGAGGGAGAGGACTCAAATCAATAAAACTAGAGATGAAAAGGAGAAGTTACAAAAGACACCGCAGAAATACGGTGTCCTAACAGACTACTACAAGCAACTCTACTACTACAAGCAACTGTATTCCAATAAATTGGACAACCTGGAAGAAATGGGCACATTTTTAGAAAGGTATAACTTTCCAAGACTGAACCAGGAAAAAATAGAAAATATGAACAGACCAATCACAAGTAATGAAATTGAAACTGTGATTAAAAATCCTCCAACAAACAAAAGTCCAGGACCAGATGGCTTCACAGGTGAATTCTATCAAACATTTAGAGAAGAGCTAACACCCATCCTTCTCAAACTCTTCCAGAAATTGCAGAGGAAGGAAAACTCCCAAACTCTTTCTATGAGGCCACCATCACCATGATACCAAAACCAGACAAAGATACTACAAAAAAAGAAAATTACAGACCAATATCACTGATGAATATAGATACAAAAATCCTCAGCAAAATACTAGCAAACAGAATCCAGCAAAACATTAAAAGGATCATACACCACGATGAAGTGGGATTTATCCCAGGGATGCAAGGATTCTTCAACATATGCAAATCAATCAATGTGATACACCATATTAACAAGTAGAAGAATAAAAACCATATGATAATCTCAGTAGATGCAGAAAAAGCTTTTGACAAAATACAACACACATTTATGATAAAAATCCTCCAGAAAGTGGGCATATAGGGAACCTACCTCAACATAACAAAGGCCATATACAACAAACCCACAGCAAACATCATTCTCAATGGTGAAAAATTGAAAGCATTTCCTCTAAAATCAGGAATGAGACAAGGATGTCCACTCTCACCACTATTATTCAACATAGTTTTGGAAGTCCTAGCTACGGCAATCTGAGAAGAAAAATAAATAAAAGGAATACAGGTCAGAAAAGAAGAAGTAAAGCTGTCAGTGTTTGCAGATGACATGATACTATACGTAGAGAATCCTAAACATGTCACTAGAAAACTACTAGAGCTGATCAATGAATTTGGTAAAGTTGCAGGATACAAAATTAATGCACAGAAATCTCTTGCATTCCTATACACTAATGATGAAAAATCTGAAAGAGAAATCATGGAAACACTCCCATTTACCATTGCAAGAAAAAGAATAAAATACCTAGGAATAAACCTACATATGGAAACAGAAGACCTGTATGCAGAAAAGTATAAGAGCCTGAAGAAAGAAATTAAAGATGATAGCACCAGATGGAGAGATATACGATATTCTTGGATTGGAAGAGTCAATATTGTGAAAATGACTATACTACCCAAAGCAATCTACAGATTCAATGCAATCCCTATCAAATTACCAATGGCATTTTTTACAGAACTAGAAGAAAAAATCTTAAAGTTTGTATGGAGAAAAGACCCCAAATAGCCAAAGCAGTCTTGAGGGAAAAAAACAGAGCTGGAGGAATCAGCCTCCCTCACTTCAGACTATACTACAGACCTAAAGTAATCAAGACAATATGGTACTGGCACAAAAACAGAAATATAGATCAATGGAACAAGATAGAAAGCCCAGAGATAAACCCATCCACCTATGGTCAACTAATCTATGACAAAGGAGGCAAGGATATACAGTAGAGAAAAGACAGTCTCTTCAATAAGTGGTGCTGGGAAAAGTGGACAGCTACATGTAAAATATTGAAATTAGAACTCCGTAACACCATACACAAAAATAAACTCAAAATGGATTAGAGACCTGAATATAAGACTGGACACTATAAAACTCTTAGAGGAATACATAGGAAGATCACTCTTTGACATAAATCACAGCAAGATCTTTTTTGATCCATCTCCTAGAGTAATGGAAATAAAACCAAAAATAAACAAATGGGACCTAATGAAACTTAGAAGGTTTTGCACAGCAAAGAAAACCATAAACAAGACACAAGCACAACCCTCAGATTGGGAGAAAATATTTGGAAACGAATCATCAGACAAAGGCGTAACGTCCAAAATATATAAACAGCTTATGAGCTCAATATTAAAAAAACAAACAACCCAATCCAAAAATGGGAAGAAGACCTAAATAGACATTTCTCCAAAGAAGACATACAGATGGCCAAGAAGCACATGAAAAGCTGCTCAACATCACTAATTATTAGAGAAATGCAAATCGAAACTACAATGAGGTATCACCTCACACCAGGCAGAATGGGCATCCTGAAAACTCTACAAAGAACAAATGCTGGAGAGGGTGTGGATAAAAGGGAACCCTCTTGCACTGTTGGTGGGAATGTAAATTGATACAGCCACTATGGAGAACAGTATGGAGGTTCCTTAAAGAACTAAAAATAGAATTACCATATGACCTAGCAATCTCACTACTGGGCATATACCCAGAGAAAACAGTAATTCAAAAAGACACATGCACCCCAATGTTTATTGCAGCACTACTTACAATAGCCAGGTCATGGAAGCAGTCTAAATTCCAATCGACAGATGAATGGATAAAGAAACTGTGATACATATATACAATGGAATATTACTCAGCCATAAAAAGGGACAAAATTGGGTCATTTGTAGAGACGTGGATGCATCTAGAGACTGTCATACAGAGTGAAGTAAGTCAGTAAGAGAAAAACAAATATCATATATTAATGCATATATGTGGAACCTAGAAAATGGTATAGATGAACTGGTTTGCAGAGCAAAAATTGAGACACAGAAGTAGGGAAAAAAACATATGAACACCAAGGGGGGAAAGCAGTTGGGGCTGTGTTTGGTGGTGTGATGAATTGAGAGATTGGGATTGACATGTATACACTGATGTGTATAAAATGGATGACTACTAAGAAAAATTAAAAAAATAAGGGTAAGGGGTAGAGTCAAGATGGCCATGTGAGAAGGTGCTGAGTTAGTGTCTACCCACAACTAGGGCACCTACTGGTCACTGGTGGGGGACTCTGATGCCCAAGGAGGTGGGAGGAACCCCCAAGCAAACTGGTAGGACATGGTGGGACTGAGGGTGGAGGAGAAGTGGTGGCTTTACAGGATTGGTACCCCTGAGGCCAGGGAGATTAGGAGAGGCAGGTGGGAGGGGCCCTCTGGGAGGAGCAGGAGAGCAGTAGAGGGTGATTACCCCACCCACTTGCACCCAGGGAGCCTGCTGTGCTCCCAGGCCAGTATGCTCCTCTCCAAAGCCTCTTCTAGGCCACATGGGTCCTGGGCGCATAAGAAGGAAGCTGGGGAGATCAGGAGTGGAAAGTGGGAGGGGCACTCCAGGAGGAGTGGGAGAGGAGCAGAGGGCACTTGCCCCCCCGACTGGGGCTTCGGGAGCCTGCTGAGCTCCCCAGCTGGTCTGCCCTCCAAGGTCGTCCTCCCCTACCTTCCCACCCCCCACCCCCCCTAGCTGCCACATTGGTCCTGGGAACATAGGAAGGAGGCTGAGGGGAGAACAGGAGAGGCAGGTGGGAGGGGCCCTCCAGGACTGTAGGAGCAGGAGAGGAGAGCCCCATCCTTTTGAGCTCAGGGAGCCTGCTGGGCTCCCAGGTGATGTCCCCCACCCTCTGAGACCAGGGGTGGGCGGCACACCTGGGCCCCTTCTGTTCAGTTGTGCCTAAGCCTCACCCACCACAGCCCCCAGGGCCTTTTCCAGGCCTTGGGTCCTAAGCATAGACCCCACCCACCACATAAGCCTCACCCTTGCTTATGCCCCACCCTCCACAGCCAAGGCCTTCCCCTCCCCTTTTTTTTTTTTTCCTTTTCCCTCCTCTTTTTTACTATTGTGGTACTGTTATACCTTCTGGTTTTTGTTTCACCTATGTTTTAATTTATATATTCTTTCTAACATATCTGTTAGTTTCCTAGTCTAATTTTATTTTTTACTTTGTTATTGTTCTCTCTTTTTTTGGCACTCCACGCAGCTTGTGGCATCTTGGTTCACAATCTAGGGTTAGGGCCAGAACTCCTGCAGTGGGAGCTCCAAGTCTGAACCACTGGACTAACAGAGAACCTCAGACCCCAGGGAATATTCATTGGAGTGAGGTCTCACAGAGTTCCTCATCTCAGAACCAAGACCCAGCTCTACCCAATAGCCTACAAACTCCAGTGTTGGAAACCTCAGGCCAAACAACTAGTAAGACAGAAACATAATCCCACTCATTAAAAAAATAAAAATGAGGTGTCAAAAATATATTTCACAGATGAAGGAGCAAGGTAAAAACCTACAAGACCAAATAAATGAGGAGGAAATAGGCAATCTATCTGAAAAAGAATTCAGAGTAATGATAGTAAAGATGATCCAGAATCTTGGAAATAGAATGGAGGCACGGGCTGAGAAAATACAAGAATTGTTTAGCAAAATTTTAGAAGAACTAAAGAACAAACAAACAGAGATGAACAACACAATAACTGAAATGAAAAATACACTAGAAGGAATCAGTAACAGAATAACTGAGGCAGAAGAACGAATAACTGAGCTGGAAGTCAAAATGGCGGAAATAACTGCCAAGGAGCAGAATAAAGAAAAAGAACGAAAAGAATTATAGACAATCTCAGAGACCTCTGGGACAACACTAAACACACCAATATTCGAATTATAGGAGTCCCAGAAGAAAAAGAGAAAAAGAAAGGGTCTGAGAAAATATTTGAAGGGATTCTAGGTGAAAACTTCCCTAACATGGGAAAGGAAATAGTCACCCAAGTCCAGGAAGTGCAGAAGAGTCCCATACAGGATAAAGCCTAGGAAAAACACACCAAGACACATATTAATCAAATTAATAAAAATTAAATTCAAAGAAAAAATGTTAAAAGCAGCAAAGGAAAAACAAAAAATAACATACAAAGGAATCCCCATAATGTTATCACCTATTATTTCAGCAAAACTCTGCAGGCCAGAATGGAGTGGCAGAATATACTTCAAGTAATGAAAGAGAAAAACCTACAACTAAGGTTACTCTACCCAGCAAGGATCTCACTCAGATTCAATGGAGAAATCAAAACCTTTTCAGACAAGCAAAAGCTAAGAGAATTCAGTACCACCAAAACAGCTTTACAACAAATGCTAAAGAAACTTCTCTAGGCGGGAAACACAAGAGAAGAAAAAGACCCACAAAAACAAACCCAAAACAATTATGAAAATGGTAATAGGGACAGACATATCGATAATAACCTTGAATGTAAATGGATTAAATGCCCCAACTAAAAGCCACAAACTGGCTGAATGGATACAAAAATAAGACCTATATGTATGCTATCTACAAGAGACCCACTTCAGACCTAGGGACACATACAGACTGAAAGTGAAGGGATGGAAAAAGATATTCCACGCAAATGGAAAGCAAAAGAAAGCTGGAGTAGCAATACTCATATCAGATAAAATAGACTTTAAAATAAAGACTGGTAAAAGAGATAAGGAGGGACACTACATAATGATATAGGGATCAATCCAAGAAGAAGATATAACAATTATAAATGTTTATGCACCCAACATAGGAGCACCTCAATACATAAGGCAAACGCTAACAACCATGAAAGGAGAAATCAACAGTTACACAATAATAGTAGGTGACTTTTAACACCTCACTTACACCAATGGACAGATCATCCAAACAGAAAATAAATAAGGAAGCTCAAGCTTTAAATGACACAATAGACCAGATAGATTTAATTGATATTTATAGAACATTCCACCTGAAGGTGGCAGAATACACTTTATTCTCAAGTTTACATAGGACTTTCTCTAGGATAGAACACATCTTGGGTCACAAATGAAGCCTTGGAAAATATAAGAAAATGGAAATCACATCAAGCATCTTTTCTGACCACAAGGCTATGATATTGGAAATCAATTACAGAAAAAAACTGTAAAAACCACAAATACATGGAGGCCAAACAGTGCTCTACTAAATAACCAAGAGATCACTGAAGAAATCAAAGTAGAAATTAAAAAATACATAGAAACAAATGAACAAAAACACGACAAGCCAAAACCTATGGGATGCAGCAAAAACACTTCTAAGAGGGAAATTTGTAGCAATTCCACCTCACCTCAAGAAACAACTCAAATAAACAATCTAACCCTACACTTAAAACAGCTAGAGAAAGAAGAACAAAGAAAACCCAAGTCAGTAGAAGGAAAGAAACCATAAATATTAGAGCAGAAATAAATGAAATAGAAATGAAGGAAACAGTAGCAAAGATTAATAAAACTAAAAGCTGGTTCTTTGAGAAGATAAACAAAACTGATAAACCCTTAGCCAGACTCATCAAGAAAAAAATGGAGAGGACACAAATCAATAAAATTAGAAATGAAAAAGGAGAAATCAAAATTGACACCTCAGAAATACAAAGGATTATAAGAGACAACTACAAACAACTATATGCCAATAAAATGAACAACCGTGAAGAAATGGACACACTCTTGGAAAGGTACAATTTTCCAAGACTGCACCAGGAAGACGTAGAAAATATAAACAGACCTATCACAAGTAATGAAATTGAATCCATAATTAAAAATCTTCCAACAAAAGTCCAGGGCCAGATGGCTTCCCAGGCAAATTCTATCAAACATTTAGAGAAGAGCTCACACCTATTTTTCTCAAACTCTTCCAAAAAAATTGCAGAGGGAGAAACACTCTCAAATTCATTCTACGAAGCCACCATCACCCTGATACCAAAACCAGAAAAAGATATCACAAAAAAGAAAATTATAGACCAATATCACTGATGAACATAGATGCAAAAATCCTGAACAAAATACTAGCAAACAGAATCCAACAACACATTAAAAGGATCATACACTATGATCAAGTTGGATTATTCCCAGGAATGCAAGGATTCTTCAATATATGCAAATCAATGAACCACATTAACAAATTAAGGAATAAAAAGCATATGGTCATCTCAATAGATGCAGGAAAAGCTTTTGACAGTATTTAACACCCATTTATGATAAAAACTCTCCAGAAAATGGGCATAGAGGGAACCAATCTCAACATAATAAATGACGTATATGACAAACTCACAGCAAACATCATACTCAATGGTGAAAAACTGAAAGCCTTTCCACTAAGATCAGGAAGAAGACAAGGATGTCCACTCTCACCACTCTTATTCAACATAATTTTGGAAGTCCTAGCCAAGGAAATCAGAGAAGAAAAAGAAATAAAAGGAATACAAATTGGAAAAGAAGAAGTAAAACTGTCACAGTTGCCAATGACATAATATTGTACATAGAAAATCCTAAAGATGCCACCAGAAAACTACTAGAACTAATCAATGAATTTGGGCAAATTTCAGGGTACAAAATTAATGCACAGAAGTCTCTGGTATTCCTATATGCCAACCATGAAAGATCAGAAAGAGAAATTAAGGAAATAATCCCATTTACCATTGTAACAAAATAAAATACCTAGGAATAAACCTGCCTAAGGAGGCAAAAGACTTTTACTCAAAAACTATAAAACACTGATGAAAGAAATCAAAGATGACATAAACAGATGGAGAAATATACCATGTTCTTGGATTGGAAGAATCAATATTGTGAAAATGACTATACTACCCAAAACAATCTACAGATTCATTGCAATCCCTATCAAACCACCAATGGCATTCTTCACAGAATTAGAAGCAAAAATTTTACAATTTGTATGGAAACACAAAAGAACCCAAGTAGCCAAAGCAATCTTGAGAAAGAAAAACAGAGCTGGAAGAATCAGGCTCCCTGACTTCAAACTATACCACAAAGCTACAGTAATGAAGACAGTATAGTACTGGCAGAAAAACAGAAATATAGATCAATTGTACAGTATAGAATGCCCAGAGATAAACCCATGCACATATTGTCACCTAATTTATGACAAAGGGGGCAAGAATATACAATGGAGAAAAGACAGTCTCTTCAGTAAGTGGTGCTGGGAAAACTGGACAGCTACATGTGAAAGAATGAAATTAGAACACTCCCTAACACCACACACAAAAATAAACTCAAAATGGATTAGAGAACTAAATGTAAGACCGGACAATATAAAACTCTTAGAGGAAAACATAGGGAAAACACTCTTTGACATAAACCACAGGAAGATCTTTTTTGACCCACCTCCTAGAGTAATGGAAATAAAAACAAAGATAAACAAATGGGACTTAATTAAACTTAAAAGCTTTTGCACAGCAAAGGGAACCATAAACAAGATAAAAAGAAAGCCCTCAGAATGGGAGAAAATATTTGCAAATGAAACAACAGACAAAGGATAAATCTCCAAAATATACAAACAGCTCATGCAGGTCAATATCAAAAAAAAACAACAATCCAATTAAGAAATGGATGGAAGACCTGAATAGACATTTCACCAAGGAAGGTATACAGAGGGCCAAGAGGCTCATGAAAAGATGCTCAACATCACTAATTATTAGAGAAATGCAAATGAAAACTACAATGAGGTATCACCTCTTGCTGGTCAGAATGGCCATTATCAAAAAATCTGGAAATAATAAATGCTGGAAAGGGTGCAGTGGAAAGGGAACCCTCCTGCACTGTTGGTGGGAATGTAAATTGATATAATAACCACTATGGAAACAGTATGGAGATTCCTTAAAAAACTAAAGATAGTTTTAGTTTAGTTTTTATTTCCCAGCAATTCCACTACTAAGCATATACCCTGAGAAAAACATAATTCAAAAAGAGACATGTACCACAGTGTTCATTTCAGCAGTATTTACAATAGCCAGGACATGGAAGCAACCTAAGTGTCCATCAGCAGCTGAATGGATAAAGATGATGTGGCACATATATACAATGGAATATTACTCAGCCATAAAAGAAACAAAATTGAGTTATTTGTAGTGAGGTGGATGGACCTAGTGTTTGTCATACAGAGTGAAGTAAGTCAGAAAGAGAAAAACAAATACTATATGCTAATGCATATATATGGAATCTATAAAACAAATTGTACTGATGAACCTAGTTGCAGGGCAGAAATAAAGACATAGACATAGAGAATGGACTTGAGGACACGAGGTGGAAGGGGGAAGCTGGGGCGAAGTGAGAGTAGCATTGACATATACACACTATCGAATGTAAAATAGCTAGTGGGAAGCAGCAGCATAGCACGGGGAGGGGAGATCAGCTCAGTGATTTGTGATGACCTAGAGGGGTGGGATAGGGAGGATGGGAGGGAGGCTGGAGAGGGGTCGGATATGAGGGCATATGTATGCATATGGCTGATACACTTTGGTGTACAACAGAAACTAACACAGTATTGTGAAGCAATTATATTCCAGTAAAGGTCTATTAAGAAAAAATAAAGGTAACACTTTGCTTCAGCTGTTTTGCATCCCAGGTTTCCAGGAATAAACCTCAATCAATCAGTAGATCTCAATTTCAAATATTCTCTCCCATTCTCCGTGTATGTATATTCTTCTTGATTAGAACATATACCCCTGCTTTTTCAGTGAATGTAACTACCATATATGCTGTATAATCTAAATATTTCTACATCTTAGTTCTCTCTTAGAGCCCACACTTTTAGCAGGATTTGTCATTTCATTAGTTTCGATGAGAAATAGCATGGAATAGTGCAGAGTTTCCTAAAGTGAGCTTACCAAGACACTGTTTCCCAAAATATTAATGAGAGTGTTATGCAGAATGCATTATGTGACCATTTAAGAAATATTGGGCTGAATAAAATTAAATCCATTTTTCCTTGCATAAATTCCCAGAACTGTTGATATGACATTGTGAATCTACAAAAAGAAGAGATTATTTCAGTGTTTCTCAAATGTTTTTGTGGAACTTCCTTTTTATAATCCCACAAAAATCCTGTTCCTCCAGTTATCTATTGCTTTACAATGCACAAACCCCTAATATAGATCAATTTATGACTGTCTCTCACAGTGTGTGCCTGACTGGATTGGGTTCTTGCTTGGGGTCTCTTGTGCAGTTGCAATCAGAAGAGTCTGGGCTTCTGATTACCTCAGGATTACCTGAAGATTCAACTAGCCTGGACATTTATATGATTGGCAGTTGTTAGTGGCTGCTGGCTGGGAGCTCAGCCGTGATTGTCAACAAGAGTGCTTACCCACATCCTGGCTGCATGCCTATGCGTTCTCATTGGGATTTAGTGAGGGAGTGTTCTCACAGGGGGCATCTGATGAGTGAACATCCCAAGAGACCAGGGAGGAAGCTCCAAAACTTCTAATATTCTAGGCTTAGAAGTGTCAGAACATCACTTCTGCCACAGTTTCTTGGTTCAGCAAGGTTCAAGACCAACCCAGATCCAAAGGAGAAGGGGGTTAGGCTCTACCTCTTTTCTTAAAATTTTTTAAAAATTGAAGTATAGTTGATCTACAATGTTGTGTTAGTTTCAGGTATACAGCAAAGTGATTCAGTGATATATATATATATATATATATATATATATATAAATAAATTCTTTTTCAGATTCTTTTTGCTCATCGGTTATTACAAAATATTGAATTTAGTTCCCTATGCTATGCAGTAGGTCCTTGTTGTTTACCTATTTTATATATAGTAGTGTGTATCTGTTAACCCCAAATTTCTAATTTATCCCTCCCCCCTTTTGCCTTTGGTAACTGTAAGTTTGTTTTCTCTGTCTGTGGGTCTATTTCTGTTTTGTACATAAGTTCATTTGTATCATTTTTCTTAGATTCCACATATAAGCGATATCATACGATATTTGTCTTTGTCTGGCTTACTTCACTTAGTATGGTAATCTTTACATCCATCTATGTTGCTGCAAAAAGCATTATTTCATTCTTTTTTATGGCTGAGTAATATTCCATTGTATAAATATACCACATCTTTTTAAAAAAATTAATTAATTTATTTTATTTATTTTTATTTTTGGCTTTGTTGGGTCTTCGTTGCTGTGCACAGGCTTTCTCTAGTTGTGGCGAGTGGGGGCTACTCTTTGTTGTGATGTGCAGGTTTCTCATTGTGGTGGCTTCTCTTGTTGTGGAGCATGGGGTCTAGGCATGCAGGCTTCAGTAGTTGTGGCTCGCAGGCTCAGTAGTTGTGGCACACGGGCTTAGTTGCTCCACGGCATGTGGGATCTTCCCGGACCAGGGCTTGAACCCGTGTCCCCTGCATTGGCAGGCGGATTCTTAACCACTGTGCCACCAGGGACATCACCACATCTTCTTTATCCATTCGTCTGTTGATGGACATTTAGGTTGCTTCCATGTCTTGGCTATTGTAAATGGACATTGGGGTGTGTGTGTCTTTTTGAATTATAGTTTTCTCTGGATATATGCCCAGGAGTGGGATTGCTGTATCATATGGTAATTCTATTTATAGTTTTTTTGAGGAAACCCATAATATTTTCCATAGTGGCTGTCCCAATTTACATTCCCATCAACAGTGTAGGAGGGTTCCCTTTTCTCCACACCTTCTCCAGCATTTGTTATTTGTAGACTTTTTGATGATGGC
This sequence comes from Phocoena phocoena, assembly GCF_963924675.1. Lineage (NCBI taxonomy): Eukaryota > Metazoa > Chordata > Mammalia > Artiodactyla > Phocoenidae > Phocoena > Phocoena phocoena. The sequence continues at coordinate 55,709,855 of NC_089228.1, read as the reverse complement.
CATTCTGAGGTAACATCTCACTGTTGTTTTGATTTGCATTTCTCTAATAATTAGCGATGCTGAGCATCTTTGCATGTGCCTTTTGGCCGTCGGTATATCTTTGGAGAAATTAGACTCTACCTCTTGATGGAGACACCTGAGCATGGAGGAAGGGAAGGGATGAATGGTGGGCATCTTCCAGATGTTTCAGCATCTCATGGACACTGACATTCTAGAAAACAGTTTGGGTGGTGATGAATCTAAGTATGTGGGGGCAGGGTGGTAGAGGGAAGCCCACCCACCAGAGAGTATTCTGTCACTGACAGTGTTTCGAACTGCTGGTGTATGGTGATAATAAAAAGCATACCAAGTTTTAGGGAGTTTTACTATTGTTTTAAAATTCTCTACAAATAGGGTTGCCAGGTGAAATACAGGATGCCCAATTAAATTTGAATTTCAGATAAACATCAAAAAAATTTTTAGTATAGGTAGGTCCCAAATATTGCATGTGGGCATGCTTATACAAAAAAATGGTTATTTATCTTAAATTCAAATTTAATTGGGTGTCCTATAATATTTTTGCTAAAGCTGGCAGCACTTATCTACAGATAATGTCCTCCTTTAGTGCCAGTATTATCACTGGACTCCTCCTTCTGCCCTCCCACTTGCTCCCTGCTTCCCATATTGCTGCACCATTGAGCCATTGAGTTTGGAAAGAAAATTGATGTAATGAAGTTTTAGGTTTTAGAACCAGAGAGATCTGATTTCAGATCCTGACTTTGCCATGTACCAGCCTTGTAACTGTAAGTCATTTATTCTCAGTGAGCCTCAGTCTCATCACCTGTTGGGACTGGTCATAACTGGCAGGATTGCTAGGCGCTTAGGTGAGATGATGTGTGTATGTAACTCAGTGATTGAGGCATAACAGGTATGGAACCAAATGTAGTCCTGCCTCCTGTTCTCCCAGATAAAGCAGAGCAAGAGGAAAATGCCCTGTGCTTTGCAGATGCTGTTTATTTGCTGACGAATGTCAACAGGCAGGAATCTAGGTGAGGTTTTTGTTTCTTTGTTTTAATTCTTGCAAAAGAATGAGGTAGTAATTGAGGTATCATCTTGGGAGTTGCAAGATTGGTTTAGTCCATGCTGGGGAAGAGAAATTTTAAATGATGATGACTGTGCTGTCAACACTGTAACTGGCCCGTATAATAGACCTCTATTATATATAATCCTTCTGAATTGCCACTAATGATCTTTTAATTTTGAGTTTATTTGCTTTCATATTCACACTTTTATGAGGATTGTTACCTAAAAGCTGTCAATTATAGCATAATTGACTGTAGGAGTCAATTTCATAATTGTTATTCTGATTAACCCACCAAGACAAATTTGAGGACATGTTAAATCTGAATTAATGCCATGAAAACAGTTTTCTTGGATGAACCTTGATCATGCAGGGAAATATTTTGTGAACATATACTCTGCCAAATACTGTAGAATTCTTTCTGAAGGAGACGTGGTAAGCTCCATTTTTACATGTAGGGAAATTTGAGGCTCAAATTGGCCTCAAGACTTGTTGACAGTCGCTAAGCTAAGAGAGGTAGATGTGGCCCTGCCTGCTCACCCATTGTCACTAGGCTCACCTTGTGGTGGAGTGCGATGGTCCTTTCTCAGTGCTGGTACCAGCTGACCTGCTAGCAGTGGTCTACAGTGTCAACCACAGGCCACCTGCTTGAGAGACCCTGTTCTGTCTTCAACAGTGTTAATGGCCTTTCCTTTATTTGTCTTAGAGGCTTGTCCTCCTTGATTAGATAATTCTGGTTTGCAATCCCGAAAGACCACACCTGGAAATGTCTCTCCTATCCCCCCCACCACCACCCCTTTATTTTCATCACATGCACAACTCAACTCCTATCATAGTTCTCCTGGTGTCGCACATCTTTCCTCTGCCCAACCTCACAATTGTACCTTTAGTTTTATTAGTGTACTTACTTTTTCATAGCTCCGTGTTTGTTTTTACTCACCAGGAGATCCTTAGTGCTTTGTACCTGGTAAGCACATAATGTAGAGTTGAGGACTGAAAGAATAAGTGACTGAATGAACCCAGATAGTGTGACCTAAAACCTATTTTTTTCACTTCCTATTCTCCCAGAAGACCTCATTTTGCACATGAGGGGACTGAAATTCAGAGAGGTTAGAGTTTCTCCAAAGTCACACAGCACTCAGAAGCTGGGTCTAGGACTTTGCTCTCTCAAAGGCTGGGACTCTCCCTCTCTCTGTGATTTGATGCCAGCTTACCTGTATGGCAGAACATGGTCACAGGAATGCTGGTTTTTCTTTGCTGGTAATGAATGGAAAGAAGGTCTTGAAGAATTGAATCAGCCTATGTTGGTTCTACAATCATCTCTGCCCTTTGGATTTAGTCAGAATCCAAGGTGTGTATTTATATTGATTCCTCTGTACTTTTCTGTTTTTTCTTCTGTTTCTACAATGACTAAGCATTTTTCATCATTTTTTCCTCTTCAGTTTATCTAAAAAATATCCCTTTAACAATAAAATATTATAGTTTATTCAAATATAATAGACTTCTTAGAGATTCCACATGCCTAAGATTTGAAGCCCTATGTTGAAATGCCAAAAATATTAGTGAAATCCTATATAGCTAATAGCTTTTCTAAAATTCCACAGAAGGAGTCCTCTCTTTCCATGCTACAGCCTGCACGTCTGCTGTGGTGGTGGTATGGTGAGTGGTACCTTTTATATTGACTGACAGAATAAATAGAGTCTAAAGCCAAAATAACCCACAGCAGATGACTGAATGCATGTTAAACTTAGCTAAGGGTAAAGGCACCTGTCATTTAAAAACTTTCATTTCACTTCCTCTGTTTTCAGTGGCGGGGGTTGTGGTAGGGTAGTGTGGGTTGCCAAAGCAAGCAAGAGGGAGAGGAAAAACATAGGATACATGAGAGATGGTAGGGAAAAGTCAAACAGTATTTCCATTCTACTACAAATTTATAGAATTCTTGACTGATGGAGCTAAGAGAACTCTTAAAAACTCTCACCTTCCTCCCTTATTTTATAGATTAAACATTGCAAAGTCCAGAGAGGTTATATGACTCATCTAGGCTCAGACAGTTATTTAATAGAGGAGTCTTTGATGTCCATTCATCTTTAAGGGTCAGCTCACTCCTTACCTTCAATGTGAAGACTTCTGTGAGCCTCCCAGGTAAGGCGTGTCCCCACCCCCAGCACTGTGGTGGCATTCCTTTCTATACCTGCGGTGTTGTGGGTACCTTCCTTTCCACTTATCTCCCTCAGCCTTTGAGCTCCATGAGTTCCAGTATTACACTCTCCATGGATCAAGGAGCAGAGAGGGAAGAGGGTGATTTGCCTGTTTGCTACTATGGAGGAGACTCACTTCCCTTTTTCTTAATCCGGGCCTGTTTGCCCATCACTATGTAGGAATTTCCCAGATGGCTCCTTTGTTGTCCCTCAGGAGTTTCTTTTTTGCTGATTTCTAAGATCCAGTCTGCTTCAATGGCTCTCAGACCTGGCATCGTTTCCTGGTCTGTTACTCAAGAACTGATTTATCCAAGGCAGGTTATTTAGTCTTTTTGAGGATTGGCTTTCTCTCTTCTGTGAAGTGGGTATATAAACAGCTCTATTTCAAGATCCTCATTCAGACTCTAAGGTAGGAGAAAGACAGCCCCTAATAGTTCTGGCCTTGCCTTTTGTCATTTTTCTGTTGGCTCTGGATGGGATGAGGCTGAACTGGTATGGCAGTGAGTGGAACAGTCACTTCTGGAAGGACTTGGTGAGTGATTTCAGTTGTTATGTTGTTATGATTGTTGTTATTTTGCTTCTGATCCTTAAAATTTTTTAATCTTTTGTTCATTTTATGTTATCTAGAATTTTCTGTTGATAAGATAGATTACATTGATTGATTTTTCAATGTTGAACCAACCTTGCATACCTGGAGTAAATCCCACTTGGTTGTGGTATAGAATTCTTTTTATGTATTTTTTAAATCATTTGCTGATATTTGTAAGGAAATTTACATCTATGTTCATTAATCATTTAGCTATTAGTCATTTTTTTCTTATAATATCTTTATCTTGTTTCAGTTTTAGGGTAATGTTGGCCTCATAGAATTAATTAGGATGTATTTCTTCTGTTTCTGTTTTTTGGAAGAGAATGCAGAGAATTAGTGTAATTTCTTTTTTAAGTGTTTGGTAGAATTTACCAGTGAAACCATTTAAGCCTGATGCTTTCTTTTTTATGGAAGGCTATTGAATATTGATTCAATTTTTAAAAAATTACATACAGGGCTATTCAACTTTTTTGTTTCTCCTTATGTGAGTTTAGTCATTTGTGTCTTTTAAGAGTTCATCTGATTTATCTAAATTGTCAAATTTGTGGACATAGAGTTGCTTGTAGTAAGGATTCCTCTGTTACCATTTTAATATCTATGAGATCCATAGTGATGATATTTCTTTCACTTTGACATTGGCAATTCGTGTCCTCTCTTTCATTCTTGGTTAGCCTGGCTAGAGGTGACTTTGGGTGGTGTTTCTATGCAGACTTTTGGTGCCATCTTAACCAGAAGACTTTGTTACACACTTTTTTTCATTCAGTCTTTACAACAGTTTTAATGGTCAGATATTCTTATTAGTATTTTACAGGTGAAGAAAACAGGAAGCCAAACCTTTTTCAGTAAGAAGGGAGAACAATATTATAGGTATTATAGGGACCCTTCTGTGCCTTAAAGTAGTCCTTGATTGTCTTCCAACCTAATCTCTTCTCGTAGGAATGGAGACCTATGCTGCATTGACTCCATAATCCTAGAGGAGATTGTTTGATGGAAATGAAACAGAATGGCTTAATGTTGGCAGAGCATTGCCTTTCAATTCCATTGAAATTAAAATGGCAGGATGACCCTAGTTTTATTACTCTTAAGTAATTTTTTTTTTTTTTTTTTTTTTTGCGGTACACGGGCCTCTCACCATTGTGGCCTCTCCCACTGCGGAGCACAGGCTCCAGATGCGCAGGCTCAGCGGCCATGGCTCACGGGCCCAGCCGCTCCGCAGCATGTGGGATCCTCCCGGACCGGGGCACAAACCCGTGTCCCCTGCATCGGCAGGCGGACTCCCAACCGCTGCACCACCAGGGAAGCCCACTCTTAAGTAATTTTTAATTAAGAGTTGATTCCATGCACAGCTGGTTGCATCATACAGACATGCTCTGTGTTCTCTTTTGGTGCTGCTTCCTAGGGAGAGCAAGGGGAGATTTCCCTGTTCTGCAGTGTGACCGCAGTGAGGTAAAAGACATTTTGATTCTTGGTTTTGATTCCTTGGGTAAATTACATGTATAGCACCCTACTGGGAGGACATTTTGCTGTCACTTGCTGAAGAGAAAAGCCTAGATAAGTATGTGAACCTTGTTTGACATTTATAAGCAAGCTGGACAATTTCAAGAAATGAACTAGATAATAAAGACAGTTCCATAAAAGGTGGCTGACTGATAGTTTAGCCAAAATATGATGCCTGGTGGTTTATGGCAATTTTCTCTAACAGGAGTAGATATTGAATTTATTTAAAAAGTAGCTCGAGAGTCCTCCTTATGCTTCTAAGGCATTGACACTTTTTGGAAAGCACATACTAGAAGAAAAAATAATTCAGGCCATAAAATGAGGATATTGTATGTGTGTGTGTGCATGCTAAAGGGAGGGGGCTTAGTTCAGTGTGCTATTGACTTCATACAGACAGGTTGATAGACTGCATTTTATGACTGTGTAGACTGCAAACTCATTGCCAATGCAGACTTTGTTAATGGAAAGAAAAAGACAGTGATTTAAGGAAATTTATTTGATTTCAATAAGCGGCTCATGCACAATTCCCTCTATGATATTTTAAGCAAATATGCTGTTAAAGACTTGCATCCCATTCTCAGTACAACTTCTTTCATTCCTCTTTTTAAATTAAGTTATAGAATAACAAAACCTCATCACCAACTTTAAAATTCTCTCAGGCATTTTAACTACAAAGTCAGAACAAGTTTTCCTGCTACTTCAATGGGCTGCTAGCACAATGAGAGGGAAGAGGATGTGCTCATTCCAATAAACATAGGAAAGAATGAGGATATGTTTTCGTACTGTTTCTGCCACAAATTAACTGTGCAGCCTCTGCAAATAATGTGTCTTCTTGAAGTCTAAGTCTTTATTTTTTAAGTGGAGATTAAAATACCTGTTAAATTTATATCAGAGAGTTGAAATGGACATAAAGTGAGATAGTGTATGTGGAAAATAGTCCCTTATGATTCTGCAAGTCTCTCTGGCCCAGTTTGCATGGATGTAGCATATTTTGCGAGTATAAATTTTGTTTCTACAACTTTCTGGAAATCCTATGTGGGTAGATGTAGGCAAATTGTTGACACAGCATTAAGTTCTATGAATACAATTACTTTGTCTTAATCTGTTGAGTTTCCTACATTTTAGCACATAGAACTGAGACATAGAAATATGCTAGCGTATGTGTGTGTGTGTGCGTGTGTGTGTGTACACAGAGGTGAGGTATGATTCAGTGTCTTCTTCAAAACACTCAATGCCCCAAATAACAGCACTCTAGTAAAGATAGCTTAACTTTAGAAGACAGTAAAAAACAGATAATACCTTAGAATATTGTCGTATCTCACTGTGTTTCTGTTTGCATGTAGCCAGATCACTGTTTGTTTCTTTTTTAAAAAAAAATCATTCCACCAAGCTGCGCCTTTTAATTGGAGTGTTTATTCCATTTACATTTAATGAAATTACTATAAGAGGTAAGACTTACATTTTCCAGTTTTCTATTTATTTTCTATATGCCTTGTCTTTTTTGTTGTTCTGCCTTTCCTCTTTTACTACCTTCTTTTGTGTTAGATTTTTCTAGTGTATGATTTTAATTTGCTTGTCATTTATTTTATTATATATATTCATTATTTTCCTACTGATTAACCTAGAAATTATGATTAACATACTAATTTACACAATCTAGTCAGATTAATACAAATTTAACCTCAAAACCTTTTAAAATTTTTGAAAATTAAAAAAATTTTTTTAACTTTTTGTCAGACCCGGCTCTTTGGTGAGGCTAATGGAGGACTCTGGGAGGGCTCACGTCAAGGAGTACTTCGCAGAACTTCTGCTGCCAGTGTCCTTGTCCCCATGGTCAGCCGCAGCCACCCCCCACCTCTGCAGGAGACCCTCCAACACTAGCAGTGGTGTGGCTGATAGGGTCTTGGAGCTCCAGCTGGGTGTCAGGGCTTTGCCTCTGAGCAGGGAGAGCTGAGTTCAGGACATTGATCAACCAAAGACCTCCTGGCTCCATGTAAGAACAAATGGTGAAAGCTTTCCCAGAGATCTCCATCTCAATGCTTAGACCCAGCTCCACTCAATGACTAGCAAGCTACAGTGCTGGACACCCTATGCCTAACAACTAGCAAGACAGGAACACAACCCCACCCATTAGCAGAGAGGCTGCCTAAAATCATAGTAAGGCCACAGACATCCCAAAACACACCACCAGACGCGGTCCTGCCCACGAGAAAGACAAGAGCCAGCCTCATACACCAGAACACAGGCACAAGTTCCCTCCACCAGGAAGCCTACACAACCTACTGAACCAACTTTAGCCACTGGGGGCAGACACCAAAAACAATGGGAACTGTGAACCTACAGCCTGTGAAAAGGAGACCCCAAACAGAGTAAGATAAGCAAAATGAGAAGAAAGAGAAACACACAACAGATGAAGGAGCAAGGTAAAAACCCATCAGACCAAACAAATGAAGAGGAAATAGTCAGTCTACCTGAAAAAGAATTCAGAGTAATGATAGTAAAGATGATGTAAAATCTTGGAAATAGAATGGAGAAAATACAAGAAATGTTTAACAAGGACCTAGAAGAACTAAAGAGCAAACAAACAATGATGAACAACACAATAAATGAAATTTAAAATTGTCTAAAAGGAATCAATAGCAGAATAACTGAGGCAAAAGAACGGATAAGTGACCTGGAAGATAAAATAGTGGAAATAACTACCGCAGAGCAGAATAAAGAAAAAGGAATGAAAAGAATTGAAGACAGTCTCAGAGACCACCGGGACAACATTAAACACACCAACATTCGAATTATAGGGGTCCCAGAAGAAGAAGAGAAAAGGAAAAGGACTGAGAAAATATTTGAAGAGATTATAGTTGAAAATGTCCCTAATATGGGAAAGGAAATAGTCAATCAAGTCCAGGAAGAGCAGAAAGTCCCATACAGGATAAATCCAAGGAGAAACATGCCAAGAGACATATTACTCAAACTATCAAAAATTAAATACAAAGAAAAATTATTAAAAGCAGCAAGAGAAAAACAAATAACATACAAATGAATCTCCATAAGGTCAACAGCTGATCTTTCAGCAGAAACTCTGCAAGCCAGAAGGGAGTGACAGGACATATTTAAAGTGATGAAAGGGAAAAACTTTCAACCAAGATCACTCTACCCAGCAAGGATCTCATTCAGATTTGACGGAGAAATTAAAACCTTTACAGAAAAACAAAAACAAAGAAAATTCAGCACCACCCAAACAGCTTTACAATTGCTAAAGGAATTTATCTAGGCAGGAAACACAATAGAAGGAAAAGACTACAAGAACAAATCCCAAACAATTAAGAAAATGGTAATAGGAACATACATTTTGATAATTACCTTAAATGTAAATGGATTCAATGCTCCAATCAAAAGACATAGACTGGCTGAATGGATACAAAATGAAGACCCGTATATATGCTGTCTACAAGAGACCCACTTCAAGGACACATACAGACTGAAAGTGAGGGGATGGAAAAAGATGTTCTATGCAATTGGAAATCAAAAGAAAGCT